>NC_141094.1:21147048-21557048 GCF_041138505.1 Cibotium barometz
TTTGCACTGCCGGTGAGACCTCCTCGGTGACGGTCTGCACAAGCACAGAATGTGCCTTCGAGTCCCGATTCTCCCAGTCTTGTAATTCCATAGCAAATTCATCCTCCTGATCTTGAGTCCACCTCCTAGAGTTTTGAGGACGTTCGGGCTTCCTTTCAATGCCCTGAACAATGTTCCACAAACCCTTGAGGATGAACCAAACCCGCATCTGAAGCTTCCAATGAGCGTAGTACTTGTCATCTTTGTTCGTACAGGGGGGGAGCCATATCCACAGTAGCAAAGAACAAATCCTAGCTCTTAAACACTTTTCTCAAGTGCTTTCCAATGAAGCGAGGCATTAGGAACAATCAGCCCCCTCTCAAACCGTAGAGAGAAAGAGGCGGGACAGCAGCAAAACAGTCCAAGATCCACTGGGAACCGCCTACCGGAAGGGCATGGACTCATGGAGGAAGAAGACAGTGAAGAGCCACTTGTCTGGCAGCAGCAGCACGAGCAAGAAATGCACCACCAACAGATGCTGTAGTAGAAACGCAGCCAAAACACTTCAAAATCTGCCTTTGAAGAGCAAAACATAGCCTGTAGGGCTGGCCGACAGCAACCACAAGAGGGCTGGACCAGAAACGCAGCAAGGTACTGAAAATGCAGCTACTGTATGGACTGATCTGCAGCCGGAGAAGTGATGGAAGCAAAACGCATAACGCATAGCAAGGTGGGCAGATTCGCAGAGTTTGGAGCAGCCTAGACCTAAGCGTATGATACCATGAAGGAGATAGCACAGGCAAAAGCATCAACAGTAAACATATGAGAGAGTGCAAAGGAGAATGAGAGTTGGACAAGATCACCTTTTATAACAGCAGTAAAGCTTTACAATGGCAATGACTAGCAACTGAGTGTTGAACTATGTGCAAGGGAAATGGATGTGTTACGACCTTGTGTTTTTCCCTTTGGACAACAAGCAGGTGGGCACGGGCACGGGATGGACAGTGTGAACAGGCATCGGGTTGATATGAAAAGGAAACCCATATATGGTGGCCATCCCAAGTGTGAAAGGGGACAAAAGGGATTTTATTGTTTATAAGGTTTTTAAACCTTTGATAGCTTAAAATATTAATATATTTATAGCGTGTGTTTTGCTGTTGCTTTTGGCGTTTTTGATGAAAAGCGTATCGCCTCTTTATAAAGGGCGAAGGTTGGCGGATTGGAGGGCAGGTCGTCGTGTGGAGTTGACATGTGGTCGTCATGTGGTACAAGCAGGCGCGGCTGTGTGTACGGGTCACAGCCAGGCGGGTTGCGTATGGCTGTGGGCGCCAGGCAGGTTGCAGCCAGCGAAAGGACGCCAGACGTGCTATGTACGGGCTACTTTGGGTGCTGGATAAAATATCAGTTTGGGTATATTTTCATAGTGTTGTGGCAACAGGAATGGATCCCCCTAGGTACGAGGAATAGGAATTACCCAATCCTGGTGTGGAGTCTCGATAGATAATAATTAGCTACGATAATTGTCTCCATGATTTCAAGTTATCCAATTCCATGGGAGTTGGAGGTTGAGAGGTTGTTGGGATTTTTACGACCTTGATTTTGTCTTTTGTTCCACAGAAAGAGTCTTGTAGAAGTGGTGGCTTATGACTAAGTTGGTTCCTATATAGGTAACTACGTGGAAAGATAAGACGTGTGTGAACATGGTTCTGGAGGCGCCGCTGCGCACATGGGCTGCAGCCAAGTGGACGTCAGGCTGCTGCGTGTATTGAGGCAGTTAGGCGGGCTGCGAGCAGCAGGACTGCTTCACGTATGGAAATAGCCAAGTGGGCTGCGAGCCCCAAAGGGGCTGCGTTGGACTGCGTACGTGGATTGTAGCCAGGCGGGCACCAGAACCGTACGCCATGTTGCCATGTGGGCCGTATTGTGTGGCTACGCAGGTTTGCAGGAGTCACATCCAGGTTGTCGCAGAAGCACGCATGGGCTGCTGTTGGGTGCGCCTCTGTGCTATGGGCGTACGTGCTTTTGTGTAGCGCATCTGTTGGACTCTATGTGTGGTTTACAGGCCCTAGTGCGTGGATATGGTTCTCTCTTTCATCGTGGATTGCAGGCCTTGTTTTACGAGATTGGGATACAGAGAATCAAGCTAAGATGCACAGGATGATGTTCTTGGAAGAGATGTGTTGTTGCTCTTCGTCTTGGACTTATGTGTATTCAGGGACTGCTTGACACGTCCTCTATCTTTCTCTCTCTAGGTTTTTGGCACCGTTATTGGATGGTGCATATGTGGGTTTATCTATCATGGAAACAGGACATTGGTTTTGTCGAGGAAACATGACTTTGGTATCGAGGAAACAGGTCTATGGTTTATCAGATACAGGTCTTTGGTTTCATGTGGAAAGCATGTCTCTGGATTCATGTGAACAGGTTCTAGTATTCTCAAGGTTACATGCAAGCTGTGACTATAGGGAAGGACATATGGTTTGGTACAGCCCTACTGCTGTTTGGGAAAGGGTTTGTGGGATCCATAGTAGAGATGGAGAAGACCTTTTCAAGCAGGGAGGTGTTGTACAAGTGTGCCTTCTCTATGGAATGCTCTGTTGTAATAATGAGAAGTCCTAGGTGAAAGCTTCGAGGGATCCTATTGGTAGAGGATTCTACGAGTTATACTTTGTACTCAAATTTTGTTCAAGTAAAGAAATACCCCAAGGGGCGCCACTGCGTTTTGGGGCCAATCGGTGTCCTTGTACTATTTGCAGGAGCACTCTGGCTCCCCCTGTTTGTTTCCTTTTCCAGGTTCCCATGGGTGATGAAGTGTTTTATGTGCGAGTGTTTGTTTCACTGCCCGTCAGATTTCTGGAGGCCGGTTTCATGGTTCCATTGCCGGGATATCGTCGACTTTCTCAAGGAGGCGAGCTTGTGGTCGCCACATCAAAAGCTTCTACATGAGGAAAGTGAAAAGGAAGTACAGGAGATAGTGGAGGATTATGAGTCTTTGCCTATATGAGGTGAAGAGCAAAAGCTAAAGATGAAGCTCAGGAGAAAAGACACCAAGGACAGGAAGTAGTCAGCCAGGAACAAGAAGCACTTGAAGTGTTATGGTGCAAGAGATGGATAGAAGGCTATGGCTTTCGACATTTTGTCACGAGTGGTATCTTCATGGAGGCTTCATGGGTTCGGAAGGCAGCTTCGAAAATGCCATTTCTGTTTCCGTTTCCACTTCTGTTTCCTTCTTTGTCGTGACTCGTAACTATGATGTCTGGCCTCATATTGCATAAGTAAATCGGACATTTGAGACAATTTCATAACCAGTCAGATGATACGTAAGTTCAGGAGAAAGAAAGGAAAGGCTAGTGAACAGACCTCATGATCTGCTAGGGTTGATTTTGGGGGACATCGGGGTGATACAAGTTGAAGTGTGGCAACTAGAGCTGCATGGCCATTGTTTGAAATCCTTTATTTCATACTGTCTTGAAGGCTGAAGCCTCACCATCTCTTTGTAAGTAAGTTCAAACATGTGCCGGAGTTCTTGCTAACTCACTTTCATAAGAACCCCCTGTCTCTGAGGAGTGTGAATCCATGCTGGAAATGTTTCTGTTGCATTGTCAGAGGGGTCATCAACTTGTGTACATGAAAAGGAAGTGGTGGCCTTGTAAAACATTTCTGTGGCCCTATCATGAAATTGTAAGCAATTAGTTTGTTTTCCTGTTATTTTTTGCCTCAAGTTCGTTGTTAGCATATGATGTTTCACTGCATTTGTTGCATTTATGTTCTGCACTGGTTGTTATTTTGTTAGCATCTGAGCAGTTAAATGAAGCTGATTTCTGATCTTTTGGTTTCTCTGTGCAGTAGATCATCGTCTGCAGCGACTCTGTCTTATACCAGGATGAAGTTGATCAGACTATAATCCATGAACTCATTCATGCCTATGATCAATGTAGAGCAGAAAATTTGGACTGGACTAATTGTGCTCACCATGCCTGCAGTGAGGTAACATTTTATGGCTTATGGAGCCATTAAGTGTAAAAGATGCACCTCAATATGATGATTGCCGTATAATGTGTGGCTCTAGACTTATGCCATATATACAAGTTGCTACAAAATCACATCACAATCCGTAGTAGGCCAAACAATGGGCCATCCTTCAGATCTATTTGTCTCTGCCGGCTGGTTAGTGTCGCACATTGAATTGTATTGAAGGCTTTATGGAAGTACACAAAGCAACAGTATCGTTTCTGTTTCCCATGTTTTGCGTCTTGCCGAAAACTGTCCCATGGCTACCCCGTTAGGACGTCAACACAACCTCTAAATGGTTTAAGGTTGTTAAGAAAGATATTGAGAAGGCCTCACAATGGGTAGAGGTCACAAAGAAGCAAAAAGCCACAAACACCAATGCCACAATTCTAGAGAAGCATAGACAAGCTAGGACTCTCCATGTGAGTAACCGGCCTCCTTGTGGGGAACTCGCCGAGAAAGCAATAAAAGAAAGTTATCTTAACATCTACAGATAACTCGAAGGGTCTTTGAGATCAAAAAGTGTTAAAATAGTTCCATGAAGTAACCATGTCATTTGAGTACAAAAGGAGCCGCCTCGCTCAACATCATGGATACTAGCTATGTCGTGATCACTCTGAGGGGGTAACATCTATGACCTCATATAGGCTGTCAATGTCCACCTCCTGTGGGGCAGCCTTCGTCTCCCAAGGATCTTACAGATCTAGAGCTGCTGCAAGATTGATCGCTTGGGCCTTGTGGAATGGGGACATCACTTGCGCTGCAGCTGATGTCCTGAATCCAGGGTAATCCTGCGAGGGTATGATGCCTGTGGTGCCACCTGTATATGCTGTCTATATATCATGCAAACAATTGCACATTGATGGGATGCCATTTATTTATAGTTATTATGTCCAGAGAGGATGGGGAGACATTATGCAAACCACCATTCATTGATGCGCAGCAGGAAGGATTTGACAAGGGAGAGGCCTCTCTTACTCAAGTATGCCCCCCCTCCCCCCCCTCCTCCTGTCTCTCTGCATGCACAAGTGTCCCCTATATGGAGACTCCCACACATATCCAGACACCTCGGGTAGCCCTCTCTTAGGGCTCTGTTGTATCTCTCTGTAAAAGGTGTCGTCTTTCTGGAACTAGCCTCCTACTTTGTTCTTCAAATTGATCATTGTCTTACTCAAAACTGTTCCATATGTGTGAGTGCCCCCCTCCCCCCCCCTCCCCCTTCAAACAGCATTGCCCTCTCCTCCTTCCACATTGTCCTTGCCTGCGCCCCCACTAGCTGCCCCTGCTCACGCTATGCCCCCTCCCCCCCCTCTTTCCGCCTGCCACCCCCCCCCCCCCCCCCCCCCCCCCCCCCCCAAGCCGCTCCCACCTCCCTCTTCCTAGCTTCCCCATCCCCATCCCCCTCTGCCGCCCCCCCTCCTCCTCATCCTCAACCCTCTCCTCCGACTCTTCCCGCAGCAGTCTCCCCTTGCCCCATCCTCTTCTTTTGAGCTCGCAGCCCCTCCCTCCTTGGGCTGCCCTCTGGCTGCGCCTGATCTGGAGCGGAGGCAGCCGGCAAGTTCCGTCCAATGATTGATTCATCGCTGCTCGTGGCCGGTAGAGATTACCATCGCCGCCTCCCCACTGCGGGCTCTACCGCTAGAGTCACCAGGTGGTCTCCCTAGGATCCTGGAGCTGCCAGTGATTATAGTTTCTTCTGATGTCTCCCTATGGAAGGAACTAATATTTTCGAGGAGAAAAAGGCTCCCATTCAAATTTTTGTGGTTTTCCATCATTCCAAGCCATCCACGCAAGAGAGTGGCATGATGATATTCTCCTTTCCTTGAGTACAGCCTCGAGGATAGAGTGGGATCCGGAGTCGGTGGCTTGCGCCGTCTAGAGGCAAGCAGTGGAGCTCTCACACCATCTTCATGATCTGCGCATCACCAACGTGCTCACCTATCTCTGGTCCCCTTGGCTCGGATGGAGCTGGAGGTTCATGCCATAGAGATCAGAACAGGGAGGTGGTGTTCTCTAGCCTGGAGGTGCTGCTCTTTGTGTTCCTTCATATCTCAGTGGCAATACCCCTTTCCCCCTCTTACAGATACCTACATTGTGACAGATGGAGTCTAGAGTATGCTTACTCTCGAGCTTGGACAGAGTGGCGACACATGGAGCACAGGATCCGCACCCACATGGCGTGCCTTCGTCCCAGGATTGACTGTGACTACTCCCCATTGAAACCCACGCCCAAGACTCTTCAAGTGGAGAGCAATTCCGATAGTTCCACCTCGCATAGAGATTGATATGTGGATTGCCTCATGGAACATTTAGGGTTTGGGGGGGCCTCAGAGTGCTTTCAGAGGGGAGGCGTCCTTAGAGGAGAGCTCCATAGAGCAATAGTTAGGGGACCCATTGACATTCTTTTCCTCGAGAAGCACCATTTTTCCATCAGGTATACCCGTCGTTGCGGGAAGATTTTACTAGGCAGGAGTCACACTTTTTGGTCTCCCTCTTTTGCCTCCTCCGGGATGCAGGGGGAGTTTGTATTTTTGTCAGTGAGGAGCTCTTGCTAACAGTGGTTGACTCAAGTGTCATAGTCATTGGGAGAGCTTAGTGGGTTACCATTAGGATTGCAGAGGACTGTGTGGGCTTGCTCAATGTTTATGCCCGAATGTCGTTGTTGCAGGTAGAGCCACCTTCTAGAGCACAGTCCGTTAGCCCCTCCCTTAGGCTGACTATTTTTGTATGGGTGGAGACTTTAACATGATTGAGTCAGCACAGGACATACTTGGAGGAGGCATGGCTACAGTCTCAAGCTTAGAGTACTCTGCTTGGGAGGAATTGATCTTGGCACATAGGGGACAGGACCCTTGGCATTGAGTTTAGGCGTAGCCTTGAGAGTCTGCACCGGTCCCAATCTCTCTCGACTTGATAGATTCTATGTGGATGAGTGGGCTTGCGGTCGTGGGGGCATGTTTGGTATCTTGGCGGGCACTACTTTCGCTAATCATGCTCCAGTTATTTTGTCCTTGGAGGATCCTTGGGGACAAGACATGCACTTGAGCACTAGGATTGCGGACAGCCTCATACAAGACTCTGATATCTGTAGTAGGATAGAGTAGATATGGGAGGGATTGGATTTTATCTTAGGTTCTGCTGCACGCACCTTGGATGTGGGCCTCAGTGAGATAAGTGGCTTAATGCAAGAGGCAGCACATAGTGGATTGGCGAGATTCCGTGAGGAGGAGAGGAGCATTCAGCGGGGTCTTGCTTCTCTCCACTGTCTTTTCAAGAGAGTTTCCCAGAGAGCCTGTGGATTGAGAGGCAGCTGGCTGCCTCCCATATAGAGATTAGCTCCATAGAGGAGAGGAGGGTGGAGTATAGATACCATGCTAGAGCTTCCTTCTGGACCCAAGTCGGAGATCTCTCCAAAGTTTCGCCGAGGAGAAACTAGAAGACGAGAAATATCTGAGGCTTCTAGAGACCTTGGTTGTCACGTGCACCCTGCACTGGGGTACATAGTGACACATTGGCATGATCATCAGTGCAGCATTAGGTCTAGCATTGCAGGATATATTAGAAGAGCAACAACCAGATATGATTGACGAAGTTGAAGTCATAGAGCCATAGCAAATTCTCCTCCACAGATAGAAGCATGGATTCGGTCATAGAATACAACAGTTCTATACGAAGTTTAAAGACTGTGGAACCCATGAAGCAATTTGGTTGGATGAAGAGTTCTTTCAGGAGTACCCCCAATTGTTGGCGGACTACTTGGAAGCCTTGAACCTGCCGCCAAGTTAAGCAGGAGGGAATGTCACGCGTACCCTGCAGTGGGGTACACAGTGACACATTGGCATGATCATCAGCTTTTCTAGGATTATTTGTTATACGCCGTGACCCCATTGTGAGCCCTCGGTCCAGGGACAGTCAAGCACGAGCTACGTAGGTCAAGTCTCTGAGCCTCAGAGGTCAATTAGATGTCAGTCCTCTTAACCCACTTGGAGAAAGCAACATTCAGAAGCATGTAGTTGTCAACCTTAGCATTAGATGCATGTAGGCATGTTTAGCTTCATTCACATAGAAGGGATGGGAAGGCCAGCCCCAACTTGGGCTTGATCCAAGCCTTTGCTAAGCAGTCGGCAAAGCCCCTTGGTGGCTTTTGTGCCCAGTCGGCCAGCAGCCAACTAGGCCTACAGCCCGACCAGCATAATATGGGCAGCCAACAGGTAATGCAGCACCCAACCAGGCATTAAATGCTGCCAACTGGCATTATCCAGTCGTGGGGAGCTTTTACAGCAGCCGACTGATATTTACAGTCAGTTGTGGGATTTTGCATCAGCCGACAGCCCTCTAAGGCAGCCAACTGCAGTCCAGAGTCAGTATTTAAACATGGCCTCAGTCCCACACAAAATCCATTCAGGTATTCAGCAAAGTACCTACAGTTTGCAGCATCCAGTAGACTCTAGGCTAAGGAAGGAAGATCCTCTTCACATTCAGCCAGCATATGTGCAGTCGTATAGCTATCTGGACTTGCATCAGTGGCCAAGGAGAGTCTTCAGCACAGCCTCGGGATAGGTGGATACTCAGCCAACATACGGTCTTCCTCGTCCTTGCGTTGGGCATTCATATCACTTGTACTCAGCATTGTACAGCATTTCTCCAAAGAATAATAGTAGCAAATACTCCTGCTTGCAAGGGGGGGGCCCTTAGTGGGTATTGGGACCCAATATTGTGTGTCATCTTCTATATTCTCATTCTCTTCTCTCTCTACTCTCTAAAGTTGATGCTAAAGATTCTCACCACATAAAGGTATAAAGAAGGCCCTGTCGTGCGTTATCACGATCAACCTCAGTGCATGTATCATTGGTATCAGAGCATCAGGTTGGTAACCCAACTCGGCTACCTAAAGAAGTGAGAGCATCTGGTGGATGGTTAAACTGCGGCTTGGAAAAGAAACCCAGGCCTCCACCATGTTGGGAGAAACATCACATCAGAAGAAAGCGAGCAAGAAGGGATGGAGGCACAAAGCTTCCAAATAGAAAAAACGCTTCTACCAAGCATAGAAGAGCTCCTGAGAACAATGATGGAGCAAATAAATTCTCTGAAGATGCAGCTTGCTGCCGAAAAAGAGAAGCCCAAAGAAGGCATCTCAGATCTAGCACAGGTCTTACATATTGAAGAACAAAGAAGAAAAGACGACGAAGCAAAAAGAAAAGCAGATGAAGAAAAAGAATTGAGGCGTGTGGAGGAACAGAGGGATAGGGAAGCCACACGCCAATATGAGGAAGACCAACGCTGCAGAGAAAGCCGATCGAGAGTTCTAGAAAAGATTCGACGGGGAGGTTGTGCAAATCTAGAATCAGCAAACGATGGCACAATTTTTGGCGGCCCTCCCTTAGCAGGCTCCACATTCCTCGTCCTTCATTGCCCCTACCACCACCGTCATACGAACCTCTCCTAATTTTAGTAAGTGTGATCATGCTGTAGTTACTCAATTTATTCATCAATTTGAAGCACATTTTCCTTTAGCTAAAATCACATATCCACAAGACAAAGTCCATGTGGCAGCACCCCAACTCACTGGGGAAGCCATTACTTTTGGTGGTAGCATTGATCACAACTTCACACAGACCCCATCACATGCCAATTCCGTTTTCATTGGAACACCTTCGTGGTTAACCTCAAAGCCCGTTTTCTTCCACCACAGTACATGACCAATCTTGAGGATGAGTTTTACAAACTCACTTAGGGTGGTTCCCTTGTTTTGACCTATTCAAACAAGGTCATTACAATGGCCCAATAGTTGGGCATATTGGAAGAAGATAAGCTCAAGCAATTTATTTGAGCTTTAGACACTACCATTAGGTACCCAGTGTAAAATTTTGAGCCTCATACTTATGCACGGGCATTGACCCGCTCTTAGAACCAGGAGCTGATGCTGTACGAAGATAAGCCCAAGCAGGTACAGCCTACCCCAAAGCCTCAACAATAGTCATCCACCGAGTAGTCATCTACAAAGGATAAGGGGGCTCAGAACAACAAAAACCAAAAGGACCAAAATGACCAAAAGAAAAATTCTTCGAGTCAATCGGGCAATAAGAAAGATTCTATGCCCAAGAAGACTCCTAAGGAAAAAGCTGAGGAGCGCATCACTAGAGGTTATCTCTAGCCAAACGAACAGACACAGTACAGGACCGAGAACGGTTGTTTCTTTTGTCACACTGTGGGACACGGAGAGAAAGATTGCACTAAGTTCCAGGCTGAAAAGTCTGCTAAGGCATCCACTTGCACAGTAGCAACCGTAGCATTATCATCCACACCTCTGCTATCAGCCTCAAATGCCATTCAGCTTTTACCCTCTTTGAATTCAGTGCCACCCGTGGTATTTGATGATAAGCAGGAGGGTGAGGGTGAGGGCAAGACAAAGGCTCTCATCCGTGCCTATGGCACTGCAAAGGGACAGCAGTTTGTTGTCCTCTTTGACATTGGTAGTTCTGAGGATGCCATCTCTCCGCAGTTGGCTACCAAGATGAGCTATACCTTGGTCCCTTATCATCTAGATGTGGACGGGTTTATCCTTGGTCTACGTACACACATCACTCATAAAGCTCAGCAATTTGAGTTTCAGGCTTAGCGGACTACATTCTAGCGGGATTTCATTGTCTCCCCCCTTTTAGGGTGTGACATGATCCTCGAGATCCAGTGGTTTTGACAGTATATGCACCCATTCCTGATTGGAGGCAAGACACTTTCACCATAGTTGAAGGCTTTCTTGAGCCTATCATGACTCGCGGGGATCGGAGCATTCTTGGGATTCCACTCATTTCCCACATTAACGCCCAAAGAGACATTAGAAAAGGAGCAGAGTGTGCGTTGTTATATGTCTGCGCTCAGTCTAATGCAGTTTAAGTAGCACCCATAGGGGGGCAATGGATGGCTGGTCTTTTCTCTCAATAAAGCAACATCATGCTGCGAGACGACCTTCCATCTACTCTTCCACCCAGTAGATCGGTTCCTGGTTCGGAACCTCCAAGTAAGTTTCCCTACCGCCTTTCTAAGGCATTGGAGAGCGAGCTGGAGGAGCAGTGAGCCCAACTACTTCGGTCCAGATTTATTGATCATCTTCCTCACCTTTTGCCGCTCCCATTCTCTTGTCCAAAAGTGTCACATGCACTCTGCACTGTAGTGCATGGTGACAAACTGGCTCATCATCATCAGTGCAACATTGTAACAATATTAGTACCATTCAGGATGATATTTGTTGTACGCCGTGACCCCATTGTAATCCTCAGTCCAGGATAAGTCAGGCACGAGCTACGTAGGTCATTCTCAGCCATAGCAAGTCAGTCAGTCAGTCTAAGTCCCTTAACCCACTCGAAGAGATGCATTCATGCATGTACAGTTAGTAGAAACCTTAGGGTTTGCAGTTGTAAGCATTTTGCATATTGCACATCATTCATTAATAGCATTTAGACCATTGTAGAAACCCCATATATCATCTAGTATTTATCAGTATATTTACTAGGAATTTTCAGGTAAATTTTTCATAATTTTCAGCATTTTATACATCATTTATGCATTTATTGTGGACATGAGCAATCGACCAGCTCTATAGCGAGCCGATTGGCTCCTTTGGTCCATATAAATAGATCAGCATCATATTCATTATTTCATTCATTATATTCAGCAGTAGAGCAATCAAGCGCTTGGCATCTTCAGCACAAGGAGCATAAGCGATTGCAGTTTCAGACATCATCCCTCAGCGTTTTCCTCCTACAGCACTAGGCGCCTCAACGCATGAGCATTCAGCCACCTTGCATCAGCAAAACGCATCAGTTCAGCATTCAGCCAACAGTTCACCTTGCGTTTTCTACATCCATACAGTTTTCAGCATTCATCTGCTCATCGTTTTGCTCCAGCCACTTGGTGAAGGTAAAATGCAGCATTCATAATCATTTACAGCATACATACTCAGTCTAGAACAGTCCCAAACAGCCCCTCTCTCAGCCTCAGCTTTGCATCCCCTTCTCATTCCATTGGGACGAGTGCATAGGCTCGAGATTGGACATCTTTGGTGCTTCTACAGCAGTGTATAGTTGAGCCCAACTTTTGGTCTTCAGAGGTCTTGCGTTTGGCTTATCATCAGTCACACTGTCAGTCTCTTCAAAGATAATAAAGCAAATACTATCTCGGTAACGGCATAGGGGGCCCTTCAGTGGGTAATTCGTGTACAGTCTCTCTCTCTCTCTCTCTCTCTCTCTCTCTCTCTCATATCTCTTAAAAGTTTGAAGTCTTAAAGTGGATTGCTAAACTCGCGAAACTCAGGATACAAAAGACGGTGTGAGCATTTGTGTGATAGGATCCTCCAATACGAATACTTCCGCTGCATGTAACAAGAAGAAGGATAAGTCCACACGCTTATGTGTGGATTACAAGGCGCTCAATAAGCTAACAGTGAACAATAGATTCCCCATGTCCAGAATAGAGTACATCCTTGAACGACTCAATGGTGCAAAGATTTTCTCTAAGATTGATCTTAAGAGTGGCTATCATCAGGTTCGGATCTTCGAGGCCGACATTCCTAAAATGGCCTTTACGACCGAGTGTGGCTAGTATGAATTTGTGGTGATGTCCTCTGGTCTCATCAATGCACTAGTGACGTTCAACAAAATGATGTCTCGGGTTTTTCAAGATCTCATTGGCAAATGCGTCTTCATCTTCTTAGATGACATTCTTATCTTCTCAAGGACTGCAAAGCAGCATGAGCGAGATGTGGCACAGGTTTTGCAACTCTTGCAAAGACAATGAGTTGTTTATCAATGCCAAGAAGAGTGAGTTTTGGGATACATCATCAGTTCTTCATTTATTAGCCTCGACCCTGAAAAGATACACACCATTCTTAGTTGGGATGGTCCCACATAGCCCAGTAAATCCGCTCATTTGTGGGTCTTTGTCAGGTCTACAACACCCACATGGACAAGTTTTCTGACCAACACCTCTTATTGACTTGCTCAAGGACGTGAAGACTTGTCGTCAGAAAGTGTACGTCACGGGCAAGGCTCTAGAGGCATTCCAAGCAATGAAGAAAGTTGCCTCTGAGTCACTAGTTTTGAAGTTCGCATCATGGGATGATCCTTTCGAGGTGATTACCGATGCCACTAACCTTGCCATTGGCGCTCTTTTACAGCAAGATGGTAGGCTAGTGGCTTATTATAGCCGCAAATTGAATAACGTCAAGAACAATTATTCAGTGTACGACAAAGAGCTCTTGGGGGTGATGACCGCTCTTTAGCATTGGAAGCACTTCCTTTACGGGAGGGACTTCATAGTTCAGGCAGATCACCAAGCAGTTAAATGGTTGCAAACTATGCCCAGTGCCCAATGGAGTGACAGGCAGTCCAAGTGGAGTCAATTGTTCCAACAATTTGGGCGAATGATTGAATACGTCCCGAGAAAAAATGATCTTGTTGTCAATGCTCTTAGTCGAAAGGGCACTATTCAGACATTGCAGGAGTCCACTATGCTAGAAATTCAAGGCATAGACTTAGACAGTATGAAGGCACACTATCCGGATTCGGAAGAGTTCGGGACTCAATATCAGTTCGCTCTCAGTTTACAACTAGGTCACTACAGTAGACAGGATGATTGGTTGTTTTTGAAGAACCGTCTTTGTGTACTCAAAGAAAAGCGCAAAGGCCTTCTCCACGATGCCCATGATTCTTTAGTTGGGGGTCATATGGGGTATTAACAGAACCTTGGAGAAATTCGAGAGGTCATTCTATTGGCCTAAGATGCGACGAGATATCTACCAACATGTCCAATCATGCGAGATATGTCAAAAAGTAAAATTTCCTCATACCAAGTAGGCAAGGTTGCTTCAGCCTTTGCCTATTTCTGAGGGACCCTTTCACCACATTAGTATGGACTTCGTAGGCCCTCTTCCCGCATCAGTTGGATCTAAATACATAGTGTATGACCACTGTTTGATGACAGATTCAGTAAGTTCTGCATGCTCATTCCATAGCTCGCTTGTTCATTCGGTTTTGGTATCCCATTGGTGGTTTGCCATGGATTATCACATCAGATAGAGATCCCAAATTTACGTCCCATTTTTGGAGAGCATTGTTTGACAATTTTGGGGCTAAGTTGCAATTGTCCAGCGCATTCCATCCTCAAACAGATGGTCAAACAGAAATTTACAATCAATTGGTCTTTGACGTTCTCAAATCATACTGCCATGGCCAGCAGTCGAAATGGAAACAATATCTTCCTTTGGTTCAAGCAATCCTAAACGATACTCACTCATCGAGTATTGGTCGGACGTTGTATGAGGCAGTATTTGGTCGCCAGTTCTCATCTCTTTTGATGAGACAGGTGTCACCATCTTTTGAGGCCAATAAAACCACCGAGACATTCTTGGAAATCATGGAGTCAGTTAAGGAGCGCCTTGCCAAGGCTCAGGAAGCATATACCTGGCAAGCCAACAAATCCAGGCGAGATATCAACTTTAAGGAAGGGGATTGGGTATATCTCCGCATCATGAAACAATGGCTAAAGCAAGTGGGCAAGCATTCTCCCGAACTATCATTCCGAAGTTTCAGCCCATTTCCAATCATTCAAACGGTAAGTGATGTCTCTCTAAAGTTAAAGTTGCCGGAAAGTTGGACTATGCACAATGTCTTTCATGTTTCTTGGTTGAAGCCATATGTAGGTCCAGCATTGTAGGATATATCAGAATTTGGGCAGCCCGACCAGGCATTAAATGCCTATAGCCCGACCAGCATAATTTGGGCAGTCGGCAGGCAATGCAGCACCCAACCAGGCATTAAATGCTGCCGATTGGCATTATCAAGTCGTGGGAAACTTTTACAGCAACTGACTCATATTTACAATCAGTCGTGGGATTTTGCATCAGCCAAGTGCAGTCGAGAGTCAATATTTAAACATGGCCTCAGTCCCACACAAAATCCATTCAGGTATTCAGCAAAGTACCTACAGTTTGTAGCATCTAGTAGACTCCAGGCTAAGGAAGAAAGATTCTCTTCACATTCAGCCAGCGTATGTGTAGTCCTACAGCTATCTGGACTTGCATCAGTGGCCAAGGAGAGTCTTCAGCAAAGCCTTGGGATAGGCTGATATTGTAAGTTGGTTGAACACAATGCTAATCAATACACATAAATACACCAAGATTTAATGGACACCATGCTCAATACAAGAAGTAATTTGCTGATTTGACAAGAGATGCACAATGAGCCGGAACGGCCGGCCCCTTCCTCAAATAAAGTGTATTAATCTTGGGAGAATCAAGTACATAGCGTCATGGGCATTTCTGACTAGATTTCCATACCAATGCATACGAATACAGTATTGCAAACAAAGTGGTTGTCGGTGTAGACTTGCAACTCACACTACCCTCTCAAGTGCCCATGTTCCCTACTATTTGCTCTCTATTGTTCCACCAACACATGGTAGCAACAATCTGCAAGAGAGCACGTAGGACAAGAGAACACTACACAAGGTATGTGATCTTGTAATCTGGTTTCTCCCTCCTGCTACTTGCTTCCATATTTAAGCATAAAAGCTTACCAATTGCAAGTAGAGTCGATGACAACGGAAGTCTTCGCGATGGAAGTGCTTGCAACTCACACTACCCTCTCAAGTGCCCATGTTCCCTACGATCTGCTCTCTATTGTTCCACCAACACATGGTAGCAACAATTTGCAAGAGAACACTACACAGGGTATGTGATCTTGTAATCTGGTTCCTCCCTCCTGCTACTTGCTTCCATATTTAAGCATAAAAGCTTACCAATTTCAAGTAGAGTCGATGAGAACGGAGTCTTCGCGATGGAAGTGCTTGAAGTGTTGAAATCTTCGATTTGTCGCAATTCTTCGCGAGGACAAAAGTCTTCAAGAGGATGAAGGGATAGCTTCCCCTATGGTTCAACTTGAGAAAGGAAGGTTGGAATTAGGGTTTTTAGCAAAAAGACCAGAAATTACAGTAAGGAAGAGAGCTGTTTTGTTGAATTTCAGTCATTGGGAGTGTGTAGGAGAGTGAATAGCACCTGGAAACACTCTTAGAAGCTTGGGAAACACCCTAGCAAGCTTGGATATGGAGTTGGGAAGGAGAAAGTGCAGAAAATGCAGCCCAAACGCCCCCGCGTTGAGGTGGTGAGTTATCTTGGAAACACTCTTAGAAGCTTGGGAAACACCCTAGCAAGCTTGGATATGGAGTTGGGAAGGAGAAAGTGCAGAAAATGCAACCCAAACGCCCCCGCGTTGAGGTGGTGAGTTGTCCACTCTAGGTGGCAGGCAGGTGCTTTGTGGAGCAAGCTAGAAAGGACACATGGTTGGTTACTTCCTTTGTACGAAGGGAATAAGGTCTGGGCGGTGGACATTGGGTTTTGTCCACCTCGGGACATCAGTGTGTGTGTGAACACCGAGCTGGTCATAATTTATAAGTGAGTTTTGGTCGCCCAAAACTTAATGAAGTGTGTACACACTCACTTATAAATTAGTGCTAATTCCTGAACTACACATTGGTCAAGCAAGCATGAAAACAACATACAATTTCAATTGCAAGCAAGCACCTAATGATGCTATGCAATGTAACATTGGTATGGACAATCCCCGATCATGAGACTATACCAAAATAGAAGTGCTCCAGGCAAGTATACGAGGTACCAGACCCAATGGAACAATCCACCAGGCATTTCCGGGCATGTACACAGAGACACAATTCCCAACAGAAAGCCAAGTCCACAGTATCACATGAGTGGCATCAATCCTCGGCATATACAACTGCCATGGATGCCGGTCCAATGTACATACATGATGAGAAAGCACGGGTGGACCAATTGGGTGGTCAAATGGTGATAGATACTTAGTCGACATACGATCTTCCTCGTCCTTGTGTTAGGCATTCATATCACTTGTATTTCTCCAAAGAATAATATAAGCAAATACTCTTGCTTGCACGGAGGGCCCTTTAGTGGGTATTGGGACCCAATACTGTGTTGTCTTCTATATTCTCATTCTCTTCTCTCTTTCTACTCTTTAACGTTGATGCGAAAGATTCGCACCACAGAAAGGCATAAAGAAGGCCCTGTTGTGCATTATCACGATCAAGCTCAATACATGTAACACTGGGGTTTGCTCGTGAGTATGGCGCTCGGTATGACTTGCTTATATTGAAGAGGTAGTGCTATGATGGATTAGTAGCTACAATACTAGATACCTGGAAGATCAGGAGGGATGCAAATGTGGTCATGGGTACACTAGGTATTGGCAAGACTGGCTTTAAGACCTACTTTTTATGGTACTCCAGCAGCCGGCCGACTTGAAAGCAATAATAGTGAAGTTCTCTTCTTTGAGACTAGAGGCCCTCACAAGCGGACCTCACAAGCGGAGAGATGGTATTTGCAGGTTGTGAGGCCAAGATGGAGCTGTCGTTTCTGATCCCCCCCATGTGAGAGCCATTGCCATGGATTTTTTCAGATCCCTCCTCACAGATGCCCCATTATACTCACAGGTGGTGTACACGCGAGAGAGGGTCTGGCGGCACATAAGACAGGTGGTTCCCCTGCTCTTCGGACCCTCCTATTGACTCCCTTCACAACAGAGGAGTAGGCGGAGGTCTTGATGGCTCTTCCTAGGGGAAAATGCATGGGGGCGGACGGACTTCAGTTTCCTTTTTTCTTCGCCACTGGGATCTCATGGAAGGTGGCCTTTGAGCAGCCTTCAATGAGATTATGACTACAGGCGTCATGCTAGAGAGACTCTCAGAGGGTTTGATTCACTTGATTCCTAAGAAGGGTGGTGACAAATTGGAGATTTGGCAATGGAGACCCATCACCCTCCTCTTGACCGCCTGAAAGATTTTGGTCAAGGCTATCAGCCGAAGACTTCAACCTTTCTCTCTCTCCCCCAAAGAATGGTCATTCCTATGACCTATTCTATATTCAAATGAAGCTTCTCATGAAGCTATTTTCTAATCTAAAAGTAATTTCTATGCTTGTCAATTGAGGCCAAATAAGTGGCTTTTTAATGCTTTTATGCTATTTAATTTATGAAAAAATTAAGAATCAAGTCCATAATTGGATATTGATCCAATTAATGGTTATTCTAATCATAGGGATATTACTAAACTTTATTCTTTTAAATTATTGAGAACTATCAGTAATAGCAGCAGAGCTATGGTAAAACTTTTGAAAAATTAACACATAAATCTATAAAAGAATTTATTTTTATTTCAAAAGAGTTATTCTCATTCAGTTTGATTTTATGTATAAAAGGATGCATAAAGGAATTTATTTTTATTTTAAAAGAGTTATTCTCATCGATTTTGATTTTATACATAGAAAGATGCATAAAGAAATTTATTTTTATTTCAAAAGAGTTATTCTCATTAATTTTGATTTTATGGATAGAAAGATGCATTAAGAAATTTATTTTTATTTCAAAAGAGTTACTCATTGATTTTGATTTTATGCATAGAAAGATGCATAAAGAGCCCTTGCCTTATTGCCGCCCTCCTTTGGAGGTACCAATGGTTTTAGCGGTAATGAGCATGCGGAAGAAGGGGAGTCTAAAGAGTACCGAAAAGGTGGCAATCTATCCATCGAGATCCCATGTAGACCGAACCATGTAGTCATGTGTGCATATCAGCATGTCACATCTCCTCTTTCTGCAAGCTGTCATGATGACTCCAAAGCGAGCCTAGCATATCTGTGTCGAGGGAGCTCCCATAAACTCTGGAGGAAAGATACTGACGTGGTAAGAGCCTCTACTACGAGTGGTGCAACAGCCATCTCGGCTCGAATGATCTCATGTGGGACTGATGGCTTACTGCATATCATCCTAGCAATTATCATAACAAGAGGTCTCTCCAAAGACTCCCATCCATTGTAGGGCCCCCCCTGTGCGGCGGCGGCGATGATCTAGGCTCGGTCCCCAGATGGGGGCACCATATAGTAGAGTAGGGGAGACCAAAGTATCAAAGAACCATAATTTGGTCTTGGGCTCCTGAAGCTGTACCTATGAGTATATCTTCTCTAGCATCCCTAGAGCAGCATATCCTTGTGTCAATCTCGCCTCAGCGGCTGCTCGCATGGAAAAAGTTGGGCCCCTAAATAGGACTCCCAGATACACACACAGGAGGTAACCTGCTCCACAATCTCCCCTCTATAAATGAAACCCGGTGCTGATCTGCTAATCCACTGCGCTGAGGTATTAAAAATCATAACCTTAGTCTTGCCCAGGTTGATCGTGAGGTCCCTGGCCTCCATGTAGGCCTGTAGTGCATCCAAATGTCTTTGCATCCCCTCTGGAGAGTCTGCTATAAGGACTATATCATCAGCATTTATAAGAAATGGTATCCAAACTCCTGCCAAGGAAGCACCTCTCGCCTCTCCTCTATCAATAAAATCTGAAACCTCATCAATGTATAGCCCGAAAAGAGTCGGAGACAAAGGGCAGCCATGTTTCACCCCTATGGTGCTGTAAATCAAATCTGAGTTTCCTTCCGCAGTCTTCACTCTGCTAGTGACTGACTCATATAAAGTAAGTACCCCCCAAGTGAGTGTTTGCGGTACCCCCAATGTCATACATCCTCTGCATCAGCCTGGCCTGTGGTACCGTATGAGAAGCCTTGCGAAAATCCACAAAGCAATAATATATCCTCCGACCATGTCTCTGCCCTCCTCAATAATGGCTCTGAGCGTAAAGATATGATCTAATGTCGAGTATCCCCGTCGAAAACCTGCCTGGCCTGGAGCTCGCAATCCTTGAGTTTCTGCCCTAATACTCAACTCATGCTCAATAATAGATGCATATAGTTTGGCCAAGGTGTGGCGACCTTAATGGTATGGTAGTTGTTGGGATCTGTGGGATCTCCAGACTTTTTTTTTTTTTTTTGCAAAAAGGAGACTACTACGAAGTATGAAAAAATTTTACAAAATGGAGATTTCACACCAAGCAAGGTGGAGATCTCAACCAATCAAGAGCCCTGTGCTGCCAATAGGGTCCCGAATGAGAGGATGTGAAAAAGATACCAATGTGCCACTCTCTCATAAACTGGCGGTGCTTCCTCTCTGCAGCCCTTGAAGATCCCTGGATTCTGGCCCAGGTAGCCATAATGGTGTGAATTATATCACTCCAAACCCTGCAAAGACACTGAGAAACAAGAACGGGAGTACCCTCAATGGCCTCAGTGCATCTAGCCTTCCTGATATTCTAGGCTTAGATGCTAGCAATAATCTCCCAAGAGTTGTCTAACCTCTGTGCCGGAGGGACAAAATGTGAAAGTGGCAAATCCTGAAGACAACACAGCCGAGCAACTCCTTGCCTAACCATAATGGCCAAGCTCCTGTCAGTCCCCTCGAATCTCAACTGAGGCCCAGATTGTGTCAACCAAATGATAGAACCAAAAGAAATGATAGCATCCCTCTTAATCCTACCAAAGAGGGGTGCAATCGTAGACCAAACCCTCTGTGCTTCCCTACATTCCCATAAACAATGGTAAACTGACTCCGAAACTCCTGCACATCTAGGGCATGCTGGGCCAGCACCAATAACAGACCTCCACTGATTGGTGGCCAGACCACCATGAAGAGAAACCCAGATAAAGGAGGAAATCTGTGGCTTCCTATAAAAATGCCACAATCTCCGCCAAAAAACCCTTTGAATGTCAGTCGAAATGTCGTAAGATTCCCAATGGGGTCTAAGAGTAGGGACACTTTGAATATGTCCCAAGATAAGATGTCTGGCATTCCGCACCTTATAACTGAAAAAAGGCATGCTTTTCAAAGGGTTACAAGCATCCTTCCACTCCCACTCACCCGGGTCTCAATGCAAATTTCTGATAGGGAAACCACCATACAACCAAAGGCTAACACTCTCTGTTATCATCCCTAGGGGGGGGGGGGGGGGGGGGGGGGGGTCAACAAAGACGTGCTTCCCTAACCTATCAACAACTCTGACTGGACGAATCTGGGGGCCCTCAATAAGGTCTTGCACGTCACATCTCTCCAGCTGCCATCCATCCTGTACAGAAAAAAAGACCGGTACATCATCCTCCCTTGGCAAGGGGAGACCCATAGCTTGAAGAGGAACACCTGTCCCAGAAAAAACCCCAAACCAAGAATGATGACGGCCTTCCGATAAAGATCCAGTAATCCAGTGGTTGGGAATGGCTACATCAATTTGTGCAATCCTCCGGCTAGAGCCTCTTAAATGCTACGTGAAATCCAATCTCTGCACCTCGGTGAGGATCTGAAGCCTCTTCCAAGCCAGCACTATGGGGCATAGGGTCTCCTAGCTAGCCCAAAGAATATGCATAGCTGCCCCAAGAGGCCTACCATGCACATCTAAGATCAAACCATTCCACAGAATGGGCTGCCGGTTAGCTTCCTCCACTGAATGCGGGGGATGTGTACCAAAAAACACCTCAGGCAGTCCCAAGCCCGTAGGAGGGACCTAACCAGGGGGGATGAAGAGGAGCAGTGAACTGCATCCAAAAAAATAAAGCGTGAGCTGAGAGGCTAGTCACCTCCGCGAACAGGGACACACTTCGTGATCTGCTGCATGAGAAAGTCCTTCCACGGCTCAGTGCCTGGAAGAAAGTCCCTAACAAGGGATCTCCAGACTTCAATATGGGCACAATGGTGTTCTCTTTCCAACCAGGCAGAAAGCCCTCACACAAAACCTTGTTGAACATACGAGTCAACAAGGGTGCCAACAAATCTCTCACATATATAAAATGCTCCGCAACTAGGCCATCATGGTCCTGAGCTTTCCCTGATTTCATCCTGTCAATAGCATCATATACCATGCTCAACCGAAAGAAACTGGAGGCCTGCAGCCGAGGCTCCGGTGGATCTGGGAGGTCAGGCTGGTCAGGCACCTGGTAAAGAGTAGTGGCATACTGACCCCAAATGGTTGGGGAGGTAATGGGGATAGGTGGGCGTTGCTCTCGAAAAAGTCTCCATGCATCTCTAGAATCCTGCCTCAAGAATAGCTGATACAAGTCCTGCTCAAACTTGAGCTAAGTATGCCCTTTTCTTTTGCCGTATGAGTCGACGAAAGACAATGTGCAACTGCCTATGAGTAGCGACTCCCAAAGCCACTTCCCTTTGTAAGGGGGCTCTCACCTCGCGGCCCTCCATGGGCGCAGGTGGGTCTAAATCAGCTGTAGCAAGAAATACCTGGGAAGTATAGACATGGGCAGTCTCCCTAGTGAAGTGGTATCTAGGATGCCTCAATCTCTGATGTCTGATAGGCTGCGTGGAGTACTGACAGTCCAGGGAGAAAGAGAGGTATGCATGATCTGCAGCTACTCCAATAGGGAGGGCTGAGACTGTAAGATGCTGTACATGAGGTATCAGAGATGAGGAGCTAGTACATAGTCTACTGTGCTGGCACCATGTCACCTAGGATAGCACGTGAAATCTCCTGAAAGAGGCCATCTGGAAAGACCCTTAAGTATAGCCAAGCCATGCGCAGCGGTGCGCTCCTCCTAAAGCCAGAAGGTACTCTCCATATTCCGTACATGCGGCTGTGTCCTGTGAGACTCTCGATGTCAAGATGCTCCACCTCCATCTCTCTGAACATGTCAACTGTGCTATCAAAAAAGAGTGTCTGTCGATTTGCTGTCCTGGCATTAAAGTCTCCAACTAACAAAACCTCCCCCAACCCTGAAAACTCCATAATGTCCTCATACAATGCATAGTAGGGGGACTGTCCCTGTGTGGCAAACCTAGAGGTGGATGGAGCAAAATAACATACGGCAATGTATACATCTCTAGCCTCCTCTGCCCTGACTCTAATCCACATGAAACGAGCCTCATCATCGCGACGTACTACCTGGATAATATGTCCTAGTTCACTCCTGAACAGAACTGCAACCCCTCCCGATCCTCTAGTGCTACCCGCTGACCGTGGGCATGGACGATAAGCAGACTCCCATCCATATCCTGTAACCGTAGGTAAGGTACCTGTTTGACACTGATGTGTCTCTGTTTAGAAAATAACATCCCTCCCTTCGAATGCCTCCTCAAACAAACCTGCATCAAGCCTCTCAGAGCTCCATTACAATTCCATACTGCAACATTAAGGCTGGTCCCATGGGTCTCACACCGTCATTTAGCGCGTCTTTCTGTAATAAATACACGCCCCTCTCTATAGTATGCAAGCTTCCCTTCCTTTCTTGCTTCTTGGATCTTGGGCATGCATTCCTTCATGTGTGCTAGTTGGTTGAGGGTGAGGTCATCACCAAGGAAAACCCCCTTGCCTTTGAGTGTTGGCCTTTTAGCCAAGAATTTTTTCCTTGCTTCGAAGTTAGGGAATCACATAATGAGTGCTCGATCCCTTACTTTCCTGTTCATCCCGTCTTGTCCCTCCTCTTGTGCTACACTGTTTGGCATGTCTTTCTTGCCCACTCGCCAGGCTGCATTAAGCTTGGGTGCCTCAATGCCCATGGTTTTACATAACTCCTTAGCATCATTCTCTGGGATCTCTGTCTCCTTGAGTCCAGTCACTCGTACATGTAAGGCACTCACTTTCCTGCGATATTCCTCTTCTGATGTGTTGTTTATGACCGTGGTTGATGGCAGGGCATCCTTGTGCTTTTTCACCACTTCAATCCATTTAGCATTTTCTTCTACATGTTTTTTAGCAACTTCGTTCCATGCAAGCATTTCGTTTTGTACATGTATTTTTAAATCCAACATTTCATTTTTTAAATCAGGCATCACACTAATCTCTCCTACCTCTTTTTTGACAGATTCGATTTGTGCCTTGCATTCCATGACCTCCTGCTGGAGACTTGCAATAATATCATCTTTCCCCTTAATACATTCTTCCATCTGTTTTTCCCATTGCACTTGCATTTCTGTTTTCCAATTATGCATCTTCTATTCCATTTCAGCATACATCTCACCTCACATTTTTTGCATTACATTACCCATTTCAACCTGCCATACGTCTATGCTTTTCTGTACATCCTCAATCTCCGCATCATGGGTCTTGCATATGTCCCGAACTGCATTCAAACAAATTTTCGTGTATGCATCTGTAACCTTTTCTGCATTACATATTGTGCTGTACTTTCCCCCCTTCTCACCTCTGGTGTGAGTGTCAGGGCCCTCCGGCCATTCCGGAGGAGGTATTACGAAGGAGTTACCATACGTGGGACATTGCAGGAATTAAAAGATGAAGTGCTATGCGCAGGTGGGTACGAGTATTGACGTGCGGCAACTTGCAATGACAACTTGCACTGACGGGGCGACTTGCAATGTCACCTGCCCAGCCCAAAGAAGCTCATTGTGCGTAAGGCGGCTGTCACAGCATGATGAGTCTCCACACACCGTACCGGAAAGAAAGATAGAAAGCGCAGCCTTTACTTCCATGTCCACAAGGAAACTCCATATCCAAACTCAAGTATGCACCATAAAACCACTATATGAGAACGGCATACCAAACAATGTATAGAAAGAGTGCTTAGGCACAAGTCCCTAGAGTTCCTATATCACATATCATGGACTAAGTGACATGGTATCCCTTGCCAATTGGCCTTAACACGAATACATGCATGTACTTAACCATCCAAGTCCCCTCTATGAAGCTATACCAAAGGACGTTTCCAGGCGAGTGCACGAAGTACGAGACTCAATGGAAAGCCAATCCTCCAGACGTTGACGTTTCTGGGCAAGTACACAAGATACCAAACCCAATGGAAAGCCAATCCTCTAGGCGTTTTCGGGCATGTACACAGACACAAGTCCCAGCAGAAAGCCATTCCTCTAGGCGTTTCCAGGCATGTACACATAGGCACAAGTCCGAGCAGAAAGCCAAGTTTACCAGATATTCCGGGCATGAACACATGAAGTCCAAGCTTTCGGGCATGAACACGTCAAGTCCCAACGGAAGACTATGTCCATGGTATCACATGACAGGCGTCAATCCCATGCATAAGCATAAACCATTAGCCATGGACGCCAGTCCAATGCATACACATAGTGAGAAAATCATGTACAACAACACAGTTCCAATGAACTCACCAAAGTATGAAGTCTTTTGATCACAGTACTACCATGCAGTAAGACCACTACTGTGTGTGTCCCATACCATGCAAAATATTGGTTTGTAAAGCCAGCAATCCATAGCTCCATACTTGCATGGTCAATGGAAATGAGTTGTCATACCAAACAATTACCATAATTCTACCACATGCTCCGTGCTAGCCACGCACCTTGGAGTAGAGGTGGACTTATAGTTTATCAACATTTCGATCGTTGATAGAAAAATCCATAAAAGCATCATATCCATGAGATATCCAAATATTTCTCCTCTATAAACTCGGACAAATTCGTCCATAGAAATTGCTTGCGAAGCCCAATATCTATATAAATTCGTTCAAGAAATAAAATCTCCATAGATACATCCAAATAATCCATGAAGGTGGTTCATAGTTCAAATAACAATCACTTCCATAGAGTAATGCATCATATCGCATCGATGGAAGGTCATTAGAAACCATATAGTAGCCATATAGACCAAGCTCATCAATGTTTTCCTGAAACGCACTCAAGAAAACATACCTTTTTCTACTTGCAAAGATACAAGGGTAAGGCATTCGAAAATCCCATGTAACAATCTTGCAAGAAAAAGAAAGGAATACTTAATTTTTTTTGGCCACTTTGTTATAATGCCCAATAGATGTATCTCCATATAATGCCCAATAGTTGTATCTCCATACTGGTTGTCTTGAGAATCGAGATTGATGAAATGATCCATGATATCAATACAAAAGTGAATACCTAGGAAGCATAGTAAAGCCAATTCAAAGCTTCCAAGATAGATTCCACGAATCCACGAATCCATAGACCATGTTGACTTAGGCTCATGCTCTTGAGGCATGATTGCTAGGCTAATTCTATTCAACTACACTAATAGTTAGTGTTTATACCCCATCAGGATCGTCTTCACACAATAGTGTGAAAGAGCCAATGCTCTAATACCAATGTAACTTCCTAGGCGCGGTACGTAGGGGGTTTCGCAAACTGTAAAAGAGAGATGCCCACATCTGACACCACATAGAGGTTGGAATGGGCCGACCGCCCCCTGGGAGGATTATCCATATACGATTATCATTCGATCATACACACGGGCTCATCAAAAGAAGTCCCAAAATACCATGAATGTGTGTGAACCACCTCTTCCTCTGAGGGTACTAATCTTTCCCATCACCATGGGTCTTCAAGGTGCCATATGTGATAGAAAAACTTAGCAATAGAGGTGGTACAACATGTACAACAGGTACAACAGGTACAGTGGAGGTATAGTAGGTACACGGACTGGTACAGTGGCTGGTATGCTCCATACATCAAGGCTGGTGTGACGAGGGTGTAGAAAGAAAGATATATCAAGCGTCTACTAAAGACCCAATGGGCCTATGAGACCAAAGTGATACAAAAATGTGCATGGCATATCTCGTCATGGAACGGAAAATAAAATAAACAAATCAAACTCTCTCGCTAGAGCTATACAAAACTGTCCATGGAAATCCCGAGAGAGAGAGAGAGAGAGAGAGAGAGAGAGAGAGAGAGAGAGAGCCAATCAAAAAGTACAAAGTTTTTGCAATGTTTGAAATAAGTGAAAAGTGATTACTACATGACTAGATAATACATGCTATTGCAGATTCGGGCTGGAAATCTTAGTGGGGATTGTCACTTCAAGCGAGAAATGTTGCGTGGTTATTTTGATATTTGCAAACATCATCAGGTATGTGAAGAATGTTCCCCCCCCCCGCCCACCCTGCCACCCCCCCCACCCCCCCCCCCCGGCCCTTCTCCTTCCTTTTTGGCTTCTAGCTCTTATTAAAGTTGTAAAGAACAATTGAGAAACTTAGGAGATGCCTTAATGCATGCTTATCTGTTTACTTGTGGTACACCACACCTTCAAATAATGAGGAAGTAAAAAAGATGAAGTAGTAGAGTGTCCTAATAGTTTATTTCTTTGGCATTGCTGAAAAACCCTTAACTTTGATGGATTGTGTATTATCTAATAAAGAGCATGTTAGTGTTATACCACCTATATTTACGGGCACATATCTCGAGGTATTTATCTATCAAGCTACTTAATAACATAATTTAAACCACAAATGAAATGCCACAAAACACCAAAACCAACACCACCGCACTGGGGATCAAGGATTCGCCTTTAGGTATTTTATTTACCAAAAGTAGTATTTGTAGTTCAAGCTTGTGGGTGGTCATTGCATCACCATATTTCCAAATGCAACTTTGAAATGAATACAATGATCAAGCAAGTACGTATATTACTATGGAACCCGAGTTGGTTCTGGATCAGCGTACTAGACGGTCGGTATACCATCTATAATGATACTTGATCAAATGGAAGGGATGGTCTAAGGTCGCGGCTACATGGGATTCAGTGCGTAGTTTGAAGAGTCACTTCCCCGGATTTATTGCTAAGGACATCAATGGTTTTTAAGGGGGGAAGTATGTTATGTCCCAAGGATAATCAAGGTTCTTAAGGGGGGAATTATGTTATGTCCCAAGGCTAATCAAGGTTAAGACCTTCAGGTTAGATGTCAATTTTGAAGAACTCAGAGTTGTCTTGCTGGTGAGCCACCAAGCAAGAGATCTTGAGTCCCAAGAAAATCCTCGGTGAGAGGGGGCCTAAATACCCTTGATAGGATGTAAGAGATCATCCTCATAATCATAGGTATGTAGCCTACGACCCTAATTCACTAGGAAATTGGCTAGAAACAACAATCAAGCATTAATTAGAATTGAATCCCAACTACAACAGAGGGCTTCTTCTTCCATTAATTACCTAACCATGTATGGCCATTTATGTACCCATCCCTAGGGAAATCCCGTCAATACAAGACATGTAACACTTCCTCTTCCTTGGAGATGTTTACGTCCTTGAAAACATTAGAGAATCTCTAGATTAAGTAGCTTACATTCTTCCGGATAGAGCTTTTCTCTATCTTACCTTTCCACTTTACCGGATATTCTAGTTCTCACATCATTTTTTTAAATAAAGTTCATGTGGAAGGCTAGGTAGCTCCATGTAATTGGTCAGATTCTAGGGTTAGCAGCTCGAGCTCCTTGCACAACCTGTCGTCTCCCTCCCCACCCCCAGTGCACTTCCCATCACCCTCTCTCCTACCCTGTAAAGCCCCCGAGCTATCAAACCGTTTTGTTAAGCATAAATATAAAGGAAACACACACAACCATTGGCATCTAGCACTGGAGGTATTATCATAATCTATTCATCATTGCATTGTTTTGTTTGTTTCTATTTTATTTTCTGTTCCATGACGAGATATGCCACATACATTATTGTATCATTTGGTCTCATAGGCCTATCGGGTCTTTAGTAGACACTTATTATAGAGCTCAAGAAGAGAACGTGTGTTTCAAATGTTTTGGAGTTGGACGCAGGGCCATTGAAACTCATTCAAGCCCTACCTACTCAGAGTCTCTCTCTCTCTCTCTCTCTCTCTCTCTCTCTCTCTCTCTCTCTTCCCCCCCCCCCCCTTGTGTCTCATAGGTCCATCAGGCCTTTTGCAAGACGTAAATATAACGTTCTTTCTTTCTTTCTTTCTCTCCCCCCGTGCATCATTGTCGTGGCTTGAGCTTCCGTCTAATCTCTCTTCTTGCACTCTACTCCTACACACCTATCATGGATATCTTTCATCCTCCATAGCTGATGTGTGATCTTGGATGCCAATACGGTATCAAAGCTATGCTGAACCACATTTGCATTTTTAGGGTTTCTATGTTTTCTCTGCTGCCCCACCATCAAACCTGCACTTTCTTCCATTCAGCCTTCCCAAAATCTGAATATTTTTGGGTTTCTTTTTGTAATGCTCCATCATTCTCTCTTTACCTTGCTTAGAGCCACGTGGGGGGTTTGGGGGGATTTACTGGTTATGCTAATGTAGGCTATCTTTGTCTCCCAAGGCAAGACTGGATCTTTGTCTCTTTCGCAAAGACCATGCTTGTTAAGCTTGTGAGCCATGCTTATTGAGCCTCTGAGTCTTTTTGAGCTATGCTCCTAGCCTATGAGCCATGCATGCTTACTAGCCTTTGAGTTTGCAACGGGGAACATGTCTTGTTTCTTTGCTAGTGTTGGAGTACATGAAAGATGCCTGATTATCCATATACAATCATAAACCTGTCCTTCATCCAACATGGTTATCCAACATGTCCTTCCATAGGCGCACAAACATGTATAACAGCCCACATGGCTCTTCCATACGCGCATAAACTTGTATGACAGCCCGTATGGCTCATTCATGAGCACATAAACTTGTAAACCAACCCATGTGGCTCATCCATGAACTCATAAACCTGTAAACCAACCCATGTGGCTCATCCATGAGCACATAAACCTATAGACCAGCACACGTGGCTCATTCGTGAGCACATAAACCAATATAAGAGCTTGTATGTCACATCCATGAGCACCAAAACCTGTAAACCAGCCCATGTGGCTCATCCATGAGCGCATAAACCAGTACAACAGCCTATATATTGCATAAAACCAGAAATTTCAACAAGCTTTAGGACTGTTTTGATAAAAACAGCCATCCGGGGTGTGCAAGATGGTGTAGAGTAGTGAAAATCATCTTCCCCAAGCTGGATATGGCTATGGTGGGCTTAGAAATGAAGAAAAATGGTGAAAAATCTGAGTTTTCAGCCTTCAAAAACTTGCTTGAAGCTCAAACTCGCCCAAGAGGTAACTGTCTCATATGCTACAATGCCATGTGTAGAGCTGAATTGACGAGTGTGAGGACACTTGTCTCACTTTTATCCTCTTATCTGCCATGTCCCAATTCCAAAGGCCGAAAATTACACAATCTTCAACTCTAAAAATATACCATATGACAGCTAATTTCACAATGGCGCTTTGGCAATATTCGATCTTTGTCGAACTCCGGAGGTAATGACACGAACAGAAATTCCATCGGAGAATAGTAGCTTTCTCTAAAATTTAGGAGATGATCTCTTTGTGTTCCACCACATGAGAAATACATGTAGGCACCACGTAGAAACCTATTTCATTGCTCGATCTCTCCCAAATCCTCAAGAGTTCGCCATACATACTTTCCACTTGAGCTCCAAAGCTCATTTCTGTGTGTCCAAGAAACCGTCTTGAGTGCTTGGACCATGCTACTAACACTCGGTTCTCTATACTGGATAATCTCCCATTCCCAAAGCTTATACATTCTTGATCTTTTGGGCATCCAAAGTCCATCGATACACATGAATTCTGGAGATGCCCAAAATGGTGACATTAATTGTGAATAATCTCTCACTGACTTCTTGAGAAAGGGGTGAATCCCAAAAACGCGCGAAGTTGCCTTAACGGTTTGAGCAACCGGCCAATCTAAGATCTTTTGAATCCACTCAAGATTTATGCTGATCCCATCTCGAGGAATCCGATGTCCTAGATATATGAGTTCTTATTTGAAGAACTCCTCCTTTGGTATCAATATATGCTCCCACACACCCCCCCACGCACACACACACATAAGAGCATACATTCATACAAAGGTCTGTGTACTGAGTTTCTATCAAAGCTTCGGAGATGCAGGGTGGACTCAGCCATAATGAAGCCTGGTACTAAGGGATCATAACAAATAGAAATAATTATTACAACAAAAAAGTAGTTGATAGGGCATGTGCACCAGTAAAGATAGAAAGAATTAACACAATATCAACTAGCCGCAACTTGGACGAAAACTTCATAATGTGAAATTTGCATGTCGATGATTTTAATCTTTTGTCCACTATTGTAAACTCGGCAAAGTTTGCTCATCCCATCTTGAGAAATCCGATGTCCTAGATATATGAGTTCTCGTTTGAAGAACTCACCCTTTGGTATCAATATATGCTCCCACACACACACCCCCATGTATAGACACACTTTTTTTTTAGTGGAATCAAAAGTATATTAGATTTACAATATGACTATCCAAAGTAGATAGTCCCTAAGTACATCAACTGAAGATGTCAATATAAGACATATACACATCATGATCTATTTGGTCAACCTGCATGCAATCGAAGAAAGATTGATGCAGGGAGTACCGAAAAAAAGAAAAGGCAGAAAAAACCGCATCACCAAAAACTGCATGGTTGCGAACTTTCCATAGTGTCCATAAAGCCCAGTAGCGCACCCATGAGAAGAAAAGAGAGAACTCTGTTTTGCGCAAATGAAGTCCAAATAGCCAGAAAAACTTTCCAAATATCATATTTGGAAATCTAGCCCGCAGAAGCTGAATGAGAGGAAGAAAAAACTGACGAGAAGAAGGACAGCTCCAAAAAATATGAATGACTGTCTCCCTGGAAGCAGAGCATCTACGGCAAGTGGATGAGGATATATGTCTACGTGCCAGAAACTGTCCTGAGGGAATAACAGCCAAAAGAACGCGCCATAAAAAGAGCTGTTGTCGAAGAGGAAGCTTCGGCTGCCAAAGAGATCGCAATCGTCTTTTCCACCACCAAGATGACCGATGCATATGCCAGAAGAGATTTGCCCGTTCAGAAACCCAAGGCAATGGCAACAAATGTTTATACAGACCAGCAACTGTAATATCAGATAGCCTCAAGGGATGGCATGAAGAATCAAAAGAGGAGATAGTCCAATCTTGCAGGCGATCTCGAATTTCCAACAGTGGAATCGGCAAAAAAGGCTGAAGCATCTGAATTATATCACGCCAAAGACGATGATAATGAGGTCCCAAGCCATAATGTGCAGCAGCCTGTGGAAAAGAAAGAGGGGAGCCATCAGGATGGATGACATCTGCCACAGAGGTAACACCCTTTGAGTGGAGAAAATATGAACGCCGGGGTTCTTGCACCGCCAGGGAACTGAAAATTTTGGACCAGTGGATGCTCTCAGCGCGGAGAGAGTTGCCTTGTAAGGAGCCGCGACCATTCCATTTTAAATTTGAAAGGACAAGCTTCCAATCAGCAAGTAAGCCAGAAATGAGAGGACAGCCCTTAATTTTGCCAGTAATGTAACCAAGAATAAAATCCCAATGAGTAGGTTGCCAATGGCCAAAAGCCGAAGTCGTCAGATGAAGTAACAAATGACGGATCATCGCTGTCCAAGGCTGAGTGCCTTCCAGAAATTGAAGCATCAGTTTACCTCTGTGGGCAAGAATATGCACCTGTAAATTAAGGATATTTAAGCCTCCATGCATTTTAGGGGTGCACAAACGATTTGCCGAAAGCAAACGTACACTCTTTTCCCCCTGCTTCGACCTCCAGAATATCTCAAAGATGGTGAAGATAAATAATTTCAGCTCCCCTTTAGAAAACCTGATAAGGTAGAACTGAATATAGGCAACCAAGATGGATTGGAGAATCCGTAAACGAACATGCAATGGCCATGTTGCAAGTTTCCAGTATTCCAACTTTTTCTTGAGCTTTGCCAAGACCCAATCTGTTTGTTGACGGCGAGTGACTGACCATCCTAAAGGATATCCCAAATGCCGAATCAAATGAGTGGAGTGAACTATTTCTCCTAGCCATAGCAAATTATGCCACTGTTTTGAATGCAGAGGCAACAATTTAGATTTCTGAAAATTGATTTCTAGGCCAGCCGCAAGGGCAAACAAAGAAAGAGCCTGCATCAAAGTAGAGAGATCCTGATGTGTGTTGCGAGGGAGAAAAAAAGAATCGTCAGCATATGCCTGAGCAACCAACTGACGTCTATTCTGAATGTCCAATCCATGAAGACTGCCAGTATCAACCAAATGATCTATATAAAGAAGCATGGGATGCGTCGCTATAGCATACAAAAGAGCACTTAAATGGCATCCCTGCCTAACTGAACGATGCAAAGTCCATGATTCTGAGAGATCTCCTGACAATATACAAGCCGCCTGGCTATCAGCATAAAGCCAGTAAATGATATTCTGCATTTTTTCTCCAAATCCCAGAGCACGCATGGTTTCTTGAATGAAACCCCATTTAATAGTATCAAAAGCCTTAGCAATATCCACTTGCAATAATAAGACATCCTGCTGCGTGTATTTGGCATATTCAATGCCAATATAAGCATTTGCAATGTTATCTGTAATGTGCCTGCGCGACCGAGGAATAAATCCATACTGTGCAGAATGGAGTCCATCATTCAAGCAACCCTTAATGCGATTGACAATCATTTTACTGATAATCTTGTATATCACCGGCATAAGGGTAATTGGTCTCCAATCTGCCAAAGACTGACATAAGTGTTTTTTAGGCAACAGCTTCACTAATCCTTTTTTCCAGGAAGCTGGCATTTGCCTTGTCTCCCAGGCAATGTTTACCATACGCAGCAAAGGTAATTTGAGGGTGTCCCAATATGCAAGAAAAAATTCAACTGTAAGGCCATCCCATCCTGGAGCTTTCCATCGGCCACAAGACCTGATTGCATCAGACAGTTCTTGTTCAGAGAATTTTGTTTCTAGTTGTTGCGCCTGAGTAGCAGAAAGGATGGGGGATACATGCTGTAATAACCGATGACGTGCATCACACACTTCCATGGCATGAGAATCGTCTTCACCAAATTGAGAGGAGAAATGGGTAACACAAGTCGCAGCCAATTGTGCTCGGGTGGAGGTCCACGTGTCATCTGAAATTAAAGTGCGACATATAGATGCAGCTTGTTTTTTGGAATGTAAACTCTTGAAAAAAATTTTGGAAGAGCAGCCTTTGTCCAAAAGCGCCTGTTGTCGTGCCCGTATCTCCCATTTGACAAGCTTTCGGTGATCATTTACCTGAATACAGTGACGAGCTTGACATAAAGAAGTGGCTTCAGCCAAAGTTAGGGAGCGAAGATGACTAACCTCGATTAACGATTGGCATGTTTGCTTAGCATAAGCAACGGTCTGTCTCCAACCTTCCAGATACTGTTTACCATAATCACGGATGACTGATTGCATGCGAGCAATAAAAGCTGTCCATGCATAATCCAAGTCAATGAAAGATTGAGGAAAGAGTGGCTGAGAGGCCTCAAGTATCAGTGCTTTGAATGCATCATGCTCCAAGTAACTATTATTGATGATAAGCAACCTTCGAAGTGGCAATCTGTCATCAGGCATGTCGTGCAGATGAACTCTGAGCCATAAGGGTACATGATCTGAATATGTAAATGTATAATCCACCCACAATTTGGTCGTGAGAGTATCATAATGAAACGGATGAAGCTGATACCATCGATCCAAGCGAGCTTTGTAAGTGGATCGTGCATTATGTTGGAAGGTATACCCAGGCATCAAGGGCTAAGATTCTTTCCAAAGATCAATCAGATTAAGCGTTGCTACAAAATCTGCCCATGAAGACGTCTCAGTAGCAAGCATATGTGTACGACCGGATGTATTATCAACAGGTTGAGGGGCATTATTGAAATCTCCACATATGAATGCTTTTTGTCTCCAAGGGTACAATTTCATTTGTTGCCATATCTGTCCTCTAGCCTGAGAGGATTGAGGTGCATATATTGATGCAAATTCAAAGATTTCACCCTGAATAAAGCACTGCATAACCATCCATCTGCCTTGGAGGTCATTAAATGCCATGACTGGCTGTAAATGATGTTTCACAAGAAAAAGTACACCCGAAAAGGCATGGTGGCCTGCATAAAAAATATCATAATCAGCATAATGGCCTTGCTGTCCAGCGTAGTGATGTTGATTGTGTTCCTGAAGAGCAACGATATCTGGCTGCATACGCTTCAAATATGCCCAAACCATCTTCCACTTTTTAGGGTCACACAAACCCTGTACATTGAGAGTCAAAACTGTGATATATGACATCATATTTATGTATGTATAGTATGAACAAAAAAGTAGCTCAAGCTTGCATTTCCTCCACAGGGTCTGCACCCCGATCAGGAGGAGGAATATCTATGAGACGGGTGGCTAGCAAGCTAGCAGCCTCTTCTTCGGGAAACAGAGTACGACCTGCAGTTACAGTAGCCCAGGTGATGCCAATTCCAGAATTTTCTTCTGGGGTATGCCCACTAGAGGAGGCTCCATTCCAAGTTCTAGAAGGCAAAGGACGCCTGGGGATAATTGTCCTGCGCGGTGGCTGAGATGTTTCTTGAAGTGTCTTTTCTTTTCCTTTTGGCGAAGAAGTAGAGGGATTAGCCACAGCTACATTCATATTAGAAGAGACTGGCATTTTGCCTTTTTCTTGAGGCATAACAGGAGTCTTTAGACTTTTGTTTTTAACCCCTGAAGGACCAGGAGTGTCCTTATTCTGCATTGAGATGGGCAAGGCATCAGGCGGCATCTTATGGAGGACCAGAGGACATTGAGATGCCATATGTCCAAACTTTTTGCACTCAAAGCATGCGCCTGCAAAAAGACCCCATTTGAGTCTGAAAAAAGCACTCCCCATGGAGACGTTATTTATGGTAACAGCATAAGATTCCGGAGTGGGCTGATCCGTGTCCCATAAAATACAGAATCGATTTGAGTTGCCATTTGGTCTAGGAGGGCATACAACCTTTCCTAGAGATGCTGCAATTTTAGGTGGCCAAACATTGGGGGAAGTCCCCCATGTATATACACACACATAAGAGCATACATTCATACAAAGGTCTGTGTACTGAGTTTCTATCAGAGCTCCGGAGATGCAGGGCGGACTCAACCATAATGAAGCCTAGCACTAAGGGATCATAACCAATAGAAAGAATTATTACAACAAAAAGGTAGTTGATAGGACATGTGCTCCAGTAAAGATAGAAAGAATTAACACAATATCAACTAGCTGCAACTTGGATAGAAAGAATTAACACAATATCAACTAGCCGCAACTTGGATGAAAACTTCACAATGTGAGATTTGCATATCGATGATTTTAATCTTCTATCCGCTACTCTTGTAAACTCAGTTGAACGTCGTAATGTAGTAAAGGATCCTAAGTATGAATGATTTTCAATGTGTTCTAGTTACCATGCCATCTAATGCTAATTGTGAGTTTGATTTAGTTTGTCTTGATGAATGGGAGAGGCAGGCTTTTTTAGAGAACAACAAGGCAAAGTTTGTGGATGTTTTCCCAACTAAGTTACATCATGGTCTTTCACCCAGTCGATTGGTTGATTTCTACACCCACTATTGGGCACTAATGACGTTAGTGGGGATGTCGTAGTATCTAGTCCATACTATGCATGATGGAGTTGATGGTTTATTGTCTTGTGGATGACTACCATGAGGTTATAAATTGCATTTTCTTATAAGGTGAAGTTGGGCGTGCTCCTGGATTCATCTAGGTATATATATACCGTCCATGATAAGAGATAACTTACGATCCTTCCAGTCTATCTGGACATTGTGGTTATTAAACCACTCTTTAGCTATAATTACATCTACTCTATCTAATTCATAATCATGAAACTAATGGCTCCGAAGTGCTCTTTATAGTTATAGGCATCCAAGACACCTCTGCTGCCCCGGTCTTGCCCAACGCCTCTGCCCCCGCCACCTCCCTTGCCCTCCGCCTCTGCATCCGCCTTTGCGGCCCCCGCCTCCTCCCCTGCCCTCGCTTCCGCCCCTCACCGCTTTCTCTTCCTCAATCTCCCCCACTGCCTCTTTTCCTTCAGCAGCTTTTTTAATCAAATTCAAGTCGGCCGCCCACCACCGATTGGCTTTATGACTTCCACCACAGCCAATCTTTCATCCCCTACTGGCCGGAAGAATCATCAATTTTTCGCAAGACGAGCTCACCTCTCTCTAGCACGACATTGGCATTGAGGTCTAGACCACTCACAAGGATCTATGGCTCCCACCCCTCTCGCTCGCAGGCCCGTGAATGGTTTCTGTGGCAGCTCTCCCTTCAGAGTTGATTGTGCACTTCCAAGACACTCGTCTACTTGGTCGAGGCTTCTTTGAGGTGGATTTTCTTTCTCTGAAAGCTACTTCTTAGGTGTTGGTTGGCAGCCCCTTTACTCTTCTTCTTTCAGTAATAGGTGGGCTTTGATCCAACGGTGGAGGATCAGCGCCACCCCGGTCTCATTGTGGTTCGCTGCTCTCATTGGAAGATTCCCTAGGGACATCCTTTGGCTAGGTTTTAGAGGTACCGGCCCTCCTGGGCTCTCCCACCTCAACTTTCGTTGTGAGGCAAGAGCTGCATAAGGGTTAGGATGCTTCTCTAAGGGTGCCGGTAAAGGGGTAGGTACAAGGGTCTGAGGACACCTACTATCTCTAACCACAACCCAACGTTGTGGTTTGCTAGGGCACAGGAGCAACTTGAGTCAGAGTAACTGTAGTAGGAGGCATCTACTTGGTAGGACCACACCGCCTCCGAGTGTTTTTTCTTGATCTGGGACAATCTCTAGCAACGTCGCCACGACGACAAATCCGGCATTGGTCAAGTCTGCTTGCAATCTCCATCCTCTCACGGAAGTGAGAACCGTCAGGCCTCTAAAGCATGATATGATCGTCAGTAATCGATGCATTAGGAACAAGCACAAAAACTTGGGATACACCATCATTAGTGGCAATGACAACGTTGCGTATTTTAGGTGTGGTGCGGTACAATACAATATGGTACGAATAAATAAAATTCGCATTGGGATAAGTACTTTCACTTTTTTTTAAATAATGTATATATAATAAAATATATATATTATAAACCATTTATAATTTCCTAACACTGGTACACAAGATTGCGCAAAAAACAATTAAAATTCGAACATTAATGCTCTATAAATGTCAAATGAGCTGCGGGCATACAACATGAAGTCTTGCTGAATTTGAAATCCTAGTATAAATGCCAATAGCCATATGGCCGGCACAAAATAATATGACATTATATATGTTTGATCATAAATCATGAAAGTACAAGGCTAGCTGCTACAAGCTGAATATGTGACTAGTCAGTAGTTACTGCTGAAATAAATACTGATATGCTAACTACTAACTAGTTAGAGCGACCAGTCACCACAAGGCCACTAGCTAATAAATCAAGTCTCATGAGTCACCACTCACTTATCATCATCCAATCTTGAAGATGAGAATAATGAGTAGTCTCCATCTATGAGGAGGTTCCCATCAAAATCATACAGCGGCTCCCGCTTCACATCACCTGGTACATCAATACTCGGTATCTCCTCAACAATGGTAGAGGGTCTAGGTCTCTCTTCTAGAAGAGTCTGCATCTAGTGCTCTGGATTGCCTCTACCAATCGCGTTGGTGGCTCTCCCTCTCGAATGTGCACCATGAATGTACCATACACCCACAGGTGCCTTTAGAGGTGGAAGGACGACTCTTGTGACCTGAAGAAGTCAGGGAGTGGACGTGAGATCTCGAGATTGAGCTTGAGTGACTCGTCTATCAATACCCTCAAGCTCTCTGTGAAGCATCTATATATCTCCTCCTGCTCATCACGTACTATGTCGCTCTCCTAGGCATGCTGTTATCTACGACGCCCGAGCTTCCAACATCAACCTACATACCATGTATTCACCAGTACTTATAGTGACTAGCCACTTGAAACTTTTTTTAAAGAACGAGTATGGAAAGCATGGTACTAGTACGTTACGTATTGAAAGTACCGAACGGATGAGTACAAGTACAGAATGCAACTATGCCTCACAGGATGTGGATCCTTCTTTGGAGGACGAGGCTCTTCAGGCCCTTGCAGGAGGATGTAACACTATAGGCACAGGACGATTGCACACTCGAGGATGATGTTGCGTAGTCGCATTATCATGGTACCACTCCAATTTTGAGAACCAACCCTAGCTTTTTCCAAAGTGGGAATGAGAGGAAAGGTTTTCATCGTCAGATTTTTCCTTCCTTGCATGTGGAGACGTACCTCTGTCTCTAAGGGGGGTCCTTCGTAAACTGGATTATTGTCTAGTGGATTTATGCATTAGAGATTCGAGTCGCCATGGATCAGCACCTCATGTACGCATCCCTGATCATTTGTTCTCATATGCAGACTATCACGTCAGATGCTTGATATTTGGAGATCTCATGATTTCTCGCGGGCCTCACAAAGCCTGGCCTCTGCTCTTTGTGGTGATATTATCGACTTTTATCACATGTGTGCCCTTTCTAAGAGGCAAGAGGCCTTGGACTTAGAAATCGTTGATAACATTTTCTCTTTTTAGGAGGCCGTGGAATGGGCCAAAGCGAGTAATCAGCCTTTAGCCATTTTGCTTTTGGATTTTGAGAAGGCTTATGATAGAGTGGATTGGGACGTCCTTGAGGGTACTCTTAACCATATGGGTTTCTCTCAGAGATTGATCAAGGGAGTTTCATGCATGTATCATGATGCCCACATTAGTGTGCTTGCTTGTGGTGATAGAGGAGAGCGGTTTTAGATCTCTCGCCCAGTACGACAGGGATGCCTTGTAGCCCCATTATTATATATCATAGTCGCAGAGGCCATGAGCATCTTCCTCCGCTCCACTGTTGTATTTTTGGATTGAGATTGCCTCTTCATAGTCAGGAGGAGCTGGTTGACTCTGAGTTAGCTGATGACACAGCCATGTTCTTGGAGGCGTCAAACATATATTTATGGTCTTCTTGGTGGCACTGGAAGAGTTTTGTTCAGCAACAAGGGCCTTCATTAATTGGCACAAATCTGTTGGTTTTTGGGTTAGTGACTCGCTGAGAGTTGCTTGGGGTGCAGAGCTTGGTTATCTTGGATCAGCAGAGGATGCACTGCTAGATTTTTGGGATGCCAGGTTGGGGTTGATATTTCTCCTGCACAGCAGATCGCTCTGGTACTTATGAGTATTCGGAAGAAGCTTCTTCATTGGAGCTCTAGGAGATTGGATTTAGCCTCCAGAGCGTTGGTGGCTAATCAGGTATTGCTTGTCTCGACTTGGTTTATTACCTCTTGTTGGTGCTTCTCTCGTGCATCCATTGGTCAGTTGTGGAGGTTGATCCACAATTTTCTTTGGTCGGGTTTGGATGGCACCACATACACACGTGCTAGGGTAGTTTGGCTTGCAACTATTCAGCCGAGCTGTTGAATATTATTGATTGGGACGTTCAATGTAGGGTGTTGCTTTGCAAACTCATGGTTAGAGGTTTCCTACCAGGCATTGAGCACTAGGGTAGCTTGGCTTACAGTTATTCAGCCAAGATGTTGAATATTATTGATTGGAACGTTCAATGTAGGGTGTTGCTTTGCAAACTGGTTAGAGGTTTCCTACTAGGCATTGAGCCTTACAAGATTTTTTTCGAATTTTTTCCTTTCTTAGATTTCCAGAGGTACATCCCATGTTGGGAGAGATTGGCTATCCAACACGGTTTTTGTTCATAGAGGCAGATATCAGGGCACTATCTTTCCCTCTTATTGTTGCCATTGTCAGAGCATGGAGAAGCATGAGACCTTTCTTGCGACAGAGGCTTCCTAGGACTTCTGTTGAGGCTGACCGACAACCTATTATGTGGAATGAGTTCATTAGGGATGAGGCTGGTCAGCCACTTGGTGCATCTCGTTACATGCAATGGTCACGATGGCGAGAGGTACATATACAGTTCTTGCTTGGAAGACCTTCAAGAGTCTTCCAGTGGATCGGAGAGTTGCATCCATTGAGCATCTTAGAGGGCTCTCGCATACGAATTGATCAGATTGATGCAGCTATACCACATAAGTGGCTCTCTGGGATTTTTCATGGAGATGATCATACGAGATGGCTAGGAGTCTTTTCTAGGATAGACGTATCTTTGTAGGTCATTGCTCTCTCGGGCTAGGAGGCTACAAATTGCATCATCTATTCTATCATGCTTGGTTGGAGATTGAGGAGATGTAGCATGGAGGGGATCATCCCAGACACCAAGCTTAGTCTAGTGAGGATTGTTGGTCGTTCGGGGAAGCACTAGTTCATTGATGCTTCTCCTCAGATAGTGATTCATGTCTCTTGGTGTTTGTGGCTGTATGGTGGCAGTTCTATCAGATAGATATCTTCAGTGAGATCTAGGTGAGTGGGAGTAGATTGATGCTTGTAGTCCATTGAAGAGCCTTCTCTTTTTCAGTTTCATTGTCCGGAATACGAGGCTTCTCGTCACTAAACAGATGCATAGGATCCCTACTCTCAGCCCTCATTGGGAGAGTTATGACATCACTCTAGTGATACAACGCAGATATTGACATAGGCTTTGGCATTCATACAGAAGGAGCAAGATCTCTCGTTTTTGTTCGTTATTTCTACATGGTGGTCTCCCCACCAATCAGTGGAGATTGGTTTTCGGTGTAGCACCTTCCTGCCGGAGATGTGCAGCAATTTCTGAGATTGTAGAGCATTGTTTATGGGGATGCAACAATGTAGAGCGCATTTTATGGGCAAATTGAGTGGTTGCACCATGTATGTTAGTTAGAGGTATTGCCCCGCATGGTTTGTTGCATATGTCTCTCACTGACATTATACACCCCCTAGACAGAGGATTGACAGCAGTTGGGAGATTGTTGCCAGTATTACAGCATGGCAGATCTAGAGAGCTAGATGCATGGAGGCAATTGAGAGTGTCCAGATTTTTGAGTCTCAGTGCATCGGCACTATATGGGGTGATATCATCCATACTCTCATGGCTACTTGGGCTCATATTGAGGGGTCCTCTCGTTCCGCACAGGCAAAGCGCGTTGTATTTATGCGGGAGTGGGACCATGGCATTTTCTTTCCTCTAGTTCCATAGGTCTTTCATGGCACCATGATGCTCCTCAGTGGTTGAGATCACCTTACATATTGGGGTGATTCTATTCTATTCCGGCTTCTAGCCGTGATTGTTGTATGCCTTCTCTCATACTTAATAGAAGTCTCTTCTTTGAAAAAAAAGAACTGTGTGAATGGCATGTTGACACAATATAGGTGATCACTTGGATGTGTCTCCACTTCTAACTTATGCACAAGCTTGGCATTCATGAAGTTGCAAGTACTCTCAAGGTCAAAAAGAATGTGTTCAGTTTTTCCCACGACTGACCCATACATCCGTATCAGGTTCTTGGGTTTGAAAACTTTCATGTTAAAGCTACAACCCTTGCAAGAACTATGATTTAAAACAATAGTGTGTACATAAGTAATTTTACGTTTAGCCTCAGTCACATGGATTCCCTATGACTATGACTTGTCCTTTGATTGTGGGCAATTAGTCCTCATGTGGCCTTGCTGACCACAAGTGAAGTACTGACCTATCTTAATGTCTAAAGTGTTTGCTCCTCTTTCTTGTCTCCTGAGTGCTGGGCTTTTTCTCCCCCATATAGGGATATGGAATAAAAGATGGTGCTATCAATGCTGTCACCGAACCTGCTAATGTTGCTTGCATAACAACAATGGTGTTGGTAAGGTTCAAAATTTACTACTCAAACAAGGTCATCCTTGCATTAAAGACTACTTTAGTGATGAAGTCATTGATCTTCACGTCATCATCTTGGTCATCTTGGTCTATGGTTGTCGTCAAGATGAACATTCTCATCCAACGCGCAATCGTTATGGTGCTTCATCAGCCATGATAAACCCAAGTTGATCAGCTGCTGTCCAAGGAAAACCGTGTATTGACTGTAGTGCTAAATCCTTCTCTCCCACAAACTCAACTACAAATCGTGCTCTTGGAAGCTAGCCAAGTGCTTTCAGCCCTCTTTACCAAGTAGATTCACACTTCTGATGTGGGGAACTAATAAGCAAGCCCCCCTTTTTTACGTAAAGTTTAGGCCTCTAATGCTTTTGTGTTTTTTTCTAAAAAATTAACGCTTGGCTTGGAGCTTTTTTCTTTTTAAAGAAAAGCCAATCGAATATTTATAGTGAAAAAAACACCTGCTTTCCCACTTAAAAAAACGACTGAGCTTTTTCCCACATAGAGTATCTTTAGTAAAAAAACGTTTGCTTTTTCATGCCCAAAAAACACTCTAGCTGCTGTTCTTTTTTCTGCACATGCAACCTGGCTTTTCTGTACATACAGCCTGCTCTCTCTCTTCGCCACTGTTTGCGTGCTTCAGGTTTGGTGTAGGTAGCCACTGGTGGTTAGTGGTGGTCCTGGCTGCTGGCTGCCGGCCTGGCCAGACCATGCCACCTATGTAGCCCGCCTAAGGTAGCCTTGCTTGGCTGCCCTATGGCTGGTTGCCATGGGCCTCAGGCTGTCCATGTCCAGCCCATCTCCACTCACATCCAACCCTTTTCATAGGGTTTCTGCCTCAGAGACCATCTGCCGGGTATGTGCCCTAAGCTCAAACACATACATACAAGCAGCACTCTTTTCCATCTCTCTCTAACACAGCAACACGCAATCCTTGATGCCAGCAAATCCTTGTACAAGCTTCAAGAGAGAAATTCGTTTTAGAGAAAGAGAGAGGATGAGAGAAGTACGTGGATTTCTCGACATCTACGATGCCTAGATATGCATACCTTCTGTCAGCCTCTGTGCAAAGGTCCCAAAATCTGTCCTAAACACAGCTGAAAACATGGTTAGTACTAAAGCAAATCATGAGGTAGCAGGCTAGCTCACCTCCCAACCACGACCGGCATCCATTGATCTCCTAGGGCTCCTAGACAATCCCATAGGCCCATGTCTAACTCCAGCATCCCATAAAACCAAAGCCTGCTCGAAAGCCTTCGATGTGACATGTGAGAGATTTGACCGTCGTAAACACAACCTTAGGCTAACTAAACAGCACTTAATGATGTTTTAAGAAATAGACAAATAGTGTCAATGCAATGCAATGCAGCTATATTAGATGAATGGGTTACAATGAGATCTAAATAGATCTATGATGCTGTCCTAGATGACTATCCTTCTCGGGATGAGATGGATGGGCTGAATGCTGAAGATGAGGACTGTTCCTTGCTCCAATGCTGAGGTCCACCCTTCGATGCCGGCTTCCCTCTATGTAGGAGGTAGGAATGATGAACTATATGCTGAATATGCTGCCTATGTGCTGAATATGCTGATATGCTGGAGGAACTGCTGTCCCACTGTCTTTCCCTTGTCTCCTGGGAAGGAAACGCTGAAGGGATGGCTTTGGAACTGATGCAATGCTGATTTGATGATGAAACGCAGATGCTCTCCAACACTGAGGAGGTGGATGCTCTATGCGTTTGCAGATCTGATGGACTGAACTGAACTGAATGCTGCTGAACTGAGATGCAATGATCTATGCGTTGAGATGAGAGGCTGAAAACGCTGATCTGAGATGCGATGATGGACTGAATGGGGGGATGCGCTTCTATTTATATGTGGGTACTGATGCAGGTCGGCCAGCCTAGCTGAATGCTCACGACTTGCATAAATGCCTTAAATGCTTGTCGGCTGCCCACCATGAATACCATGTGCTGTCGGCTGGTCATCATATGTTGTCGGCTGCCCATAATGAATACCTTACATGCTTATGAAGACTAAGGTGCTGATGTTGGTGATGAAACACCCCCATACCTATGCTGATAAATGCCTGACTAATACTTAGATGTCTGATTAATGCTTGATGATGCCATGCCACTTGTACACCTGATGGGTGTGCACGTGACATTCGACATGCTAACCTACGTTCTCACCATGTGCATGGCATGAGCGTGTCTGCTCTCTTGGTCCAAGCGAGACCTTTAGTTGTGCATCTACTCAATTGTCAACTCACAATAAACTTATATAGTGATAACTACACCATAAATAGCTAACGTGCTATAAACAGCCATTAAGCTTGTTTTAGTAACCCAAGAATCAAAGCCAAGTATCTGCCTACTAATCCCTTATCCCGGGGCCCCGTAACCCCATTGTTTAGTTCCCTAATCCGTAGATTAGTGTCCATTTACATAACATGACCATTAACTCCTCACCTCAATTCATACAATCTTAGATTGCTAACTCTCACATTGATAAAATATACTAGGAGGAGACCGCACGAGTTCCATGAGGGCTCAAGGGGTTACTATGAGGAGACCACACGAGTTCCACGAGGGCTCAAGGGGTTATATTGTTTGCTCAATAGCACCAAGACTCACCAATAGCACTAGACTTCTGTACATCCTGTTACACTACTGGCACTAGTTATGCCAGGTTTGGTCGTGTCCCCCCCTAGGTCTGTCCTTTCTCTACTTCTTTGCATAACACCTTTGTGGGTGGGGAATCAGGACACTTGGGTGGTAGGATTGGGAAGGTACTCATGTCTGCCTCCAAGCGGCATTTCCTATCTATTGAATCTGAGATTGACACATGGCATGGGTAGTAGTGTTCATGTACCACACAAGCACTTTGTTACCTTTGCAAGAGGGTCATGGCTGGTGCAAGGGGCAAGGCTGCAAAAGGTGGGGGGAAATTGATAGCATTGCATGTGACACCTGCATACTATGTGTTGTGTCAAGTAAATCTCTGATTTAAAGCAGTTGAAAGTATCTTAAATCTGGCAGTACTCATGTGGCACTCATTTGTTGCATTCTTTGTCTCTAGGATTGTGTGCGGCGACGATCTTCCAAGTCAGTTGCAATAAATCCTTTTTGCACTGGAACTAACATTGAAGAGTCAATTGACAAAGTGTGGGATACTTGCTACAAAGATACACAGCCTTTTGAGAAGGTTCCATGATGGCTTTCATGGTTCTAACACACATATGGGCAGTAAGCTGCTCTGAATAGGAGTGTGGGTAGTGCGCAGAGCTGCGGGAAAGCTCTAGTCGTGTTGCGGTTTTATTGTAGCACCTTGCTCAACTCCTTATTGAATGGCAGGACGCAATTGACTGCAAATTTTCAATACAAAATTAGAAAGCTTGTTACAAGAAGGTGCTGTGGTGTCTGCTAGCAACACTGGGAAAAAATTTATTTTAGTTGGGAACTTGATCTTTTGATATATCCCTGTTGGCAGAAAGCGGGGCTTTCAGGAAAAAACACGCATTACTGAAAGGTTTTGTTGAGATAGGTGATTTTTTTAATTTAAAAAAATGCTTTCATATCTCTTTTTTTGTGTCTTCCAAAGAGATGGTACACTAGAGTTTTTTTTTATTTAAATAAAATTGTGGGGGTTAATTTAGAGACGGAATTGCCGGACCACATGCCATTGGGCATGCGGGAGAAAAGGGCGGGTATTGAACCCGGGCTGTCGTAGTGTAGGGCAAGATCCCTTACAGCTAGGCCATCTCTCCCACATTTTAGTACACTAGAGTTGGTCTCGTCTCTATGTTGTTCTCTTTCACTTCCTTTATATTCTTGCTTTTCAACATGCCATCTCACAAAAAGAAGCCAAATAAATTTTGAGGAAAATGAAAGGAATGAATATTTTGAAAATGAAATATATGAGCAAGAGAATGCACACAGTAAGAAATAGAGAAGATATTTACAAGCTATCAATCTTTTGAAAGAAGTGCGAATCCCAATGATCCACTTTAAACTTTGCAGTAATATATGATGTTTGAAGTTTGGGCTTTGCGTATGGCGTTGAAGTTCATGGTTTAAAGTTTCAAAGTTTTAAGCTTTTAAATTGATGAATTATTATTGTTTTTTGGTTGTCCATATGCCATGTGCATTGTATGTAATGGTCTTTCAATGCTCTAATTATATTCAAAAATTAATTAATATTAATGTTATTGGTTTTCTTATTTCGCCTTGATGCTCACCAAAAGATTAAAATGTTGTCAAAGAAAGGTCACACTATTTTTGTGACACCCATCTAAAGATCGCATATATGAGCCGACTATAGTCACTTAGAATCAAGGGAGGATTCTAGTATGAAAAATGCGACCAGGCATGTGGGGAGGAATGAATGCTTAAGGGGCCACATAGTATAGTGAACTGGGAAAATACTCAAAAACCCTTACTAAAAATCACAAAAGCTGACATGCTATGAATTTACACAATCACATTGTGTGATGATATATAGGTTTGAAAAGAAACATTGGGTACATTAAGAATTTATATGGTCTAGTTAAATCATGAAAATTGTTGCTATCTATAATCTGCACACATGGCTCTTCCATGGAATCAATTAGTCAAAGATATTAGCTATATGGGTACCAATATCCATCAAGTGAGGGGTAGGGGTACCAATATACGAGTTCGTCTTTGTGCAAATAACTTTGTCGTGTTAGCTTTGAATGGAAAGGAATGTTAAAATCATGCAAAATATTTGGATGATACTATAATTGCATATATTGTGATTGTCTAAACAAAGATTAAAAAACACACACGTACTAATAATTCTTAGTATGCTGGTACAATTGATTGTTCAAGGTGCAAAACGTTGGCATAAGAACTTCTCTATCTAGATGCAAATGCCAATTGCTAAATTCTTCTCCTTGCTCTCCAATAGCTTGAAGACTACAAATAGTTTTAGTTTGTTTTTAGAGGACAATACAAATTCTCAATTAGTTTGTGGCCCAAAGATGTTATGTAACTCAGCCTATAATTTCTTCCTCTAGAGTGGTCATGTGAAGGTTTTAACGACATCTCTTTTAATGTCACTTTTGGGAATCTTTGACAACATCAGACCGCCAAACTCTAATAGGGGAAATAAAGTGTTCCTCCAAAAGCCTCTTGATTCATTTTTTTAACGGTTCAATTCATTTTTTACACTTTCTTAAAGTGTCTTTTTTAGCATTATATTTAATTAAAAAGAATTTAATCCATAATTATAAGAAAGGCAAGACAGTGGAATTGTATCCTTCCACTCACAGTAATAATGTCTCATCTTTGAACACCACCTAGATTCCTTAAGAAGAAGAGAAAAGTTTTCAAAGTCTCCATTGTGGGAGTAGATAATTGTTTAGTCAAGTATCTTACTTTTCTGTGAGTTTTGTGGGGCCTTTGTTGCCAAAGATCAACAATATGAAACTTCTTCTTATAGGTGTGATAGCTATGACTTGTGCCATGTCATTATCACACTAGATGCTAATGGGGTGCAAAGAGAGCTTATGTAGTCTTAATAGCAGTGCGAGTGGCTATAATCCATCCCCTCCCAAGGAGCAGTGCCAGTGGTTGTAATCCATCCCCTCCCAAGGAGCAGGATGCTATCTTTCATTGTACCTATGAGGTCACATAAAACTTGTAAGACATAGTTTAAAACTCTAATTTAAAACAATCAAGACGACTATGGATTAAGAATTGTTATCACACTGAAAGTAGTTGTGAATGGCATGAGGGGTGGGTTGCCCATGCCTCCCAAGATAATAATGAGGTCCTTGCCTCCCAAGACAATAACTTGTGACTAGCCCTAGTGTCAACCAAGGCTTGGTCACGTAGCAAGGTGGTCTTTTTGGGGAAACTCCAGCTCAAGGCGAGTAGGTTCCACTATCATATCCACTTGGCTCCGGCCTCTCAAAAGAAACTCCTAGAAGAAGTGAGCCCTAATCACTCTCAAACAAGCAAGCATCCATTTAATGTTTAATATGTAATCTTTGTGTTGGTTTATCTGCCAACATATTTGGCAATCTTATTGCAAACCGATTACTTGAACATGCTCTGGCTGATATTCTGAGAATCATGCAATTCTTTGCATGGATATGGCTTGGGTGTATCATCTTCCCTGACTCCCAATTAAGCTGCGATGTTGGTAACTGAGGAGTAGAAGGATTAGGTACTGCTGCATGTGTGGATTGGAGAAGGATAGAGCAAACACATGGCAATAGACTCCAAGGATCACATGTATGGCTAATGGTTTTTCCACATGGTGTGTAGTATTGGTAGAGAAGGATTGAGCAAACACATGGCAATAGACTCCAAGGATCACATGTATGGCTAATGGTTTATGAGATGTATAATGCATATGATGCTATTCTTATGAGATATGGAATGCATTCAAATATTCAAATATACTTTGGAAAATTCTTCTGATTCCCTATAGAGTTATAAATCCAGGTAATTAAACAATTGGTAACAAAGATGGTTTATGCAATGCTTTGGGCTAGCTTGGGCAAATCTAAGAAGTTAGGCCACTCATAAATTCTCCAAAATAAACCTAATTTGATCACATATTTATAAAGGTTGTGTTGAGGGCTTTCTAACAAGTCATCAACTTGATTTTGATATTTTTTCATTGTCAAACTACCAAAATTTTGTCATGGTATCAGATATAGAGAAAATTGGGTAGATCAAACCTAATTTAATTGTCTAATTGTGTTCCCCAGTCCATTACCTATCCAACAAGCTAAAAACATCTTAAATTAGAGTTCTGGTTTAGGAGAAATGACCATTTTTTATGTTGCGGGTACAAAAAAATAGTGGATGATCTTTGCATCATTATGAAGCTTGTCTCAAGTATTTGCAAACGAGTTATTGGGAACCATAGTTAAAGGTCAAGCTTAGTGAAATTTCTAATGATCCCCATGACGAAAAGATCCCTCTTTTGCCATCACTTTAGAAAGAGGAAATGGAAAATGTGGAAGGTATACATGTAAATGAAAAATGTGGAAGGTATGCATGTAAATGATGCATCATTAGACATAATGCACAAGGAGATAATGACATATTAAATGCTCAAGGTGAAGCATAACATGTGAAACAAGGTCAAGTGAATGCTATATTATGTAGTAGCAGTTGTCCGTGGTCTGATTGGTCTTGTTTATCAATAGTCTGATTGGTCTTATTTGCAAATGGAACACATCTGAGTAGAAGGGAGATAGTACTCCTCCTTAGTACTACCCTAGTTTTTACGCTTTGTAAACCATACTTTCATTCTCAATCCAAATCTATTCTTTCCTATGTGTCAAGATTGGCTAGGGTGGCCTTTAATTCTTGTTAAGCATCATCCATCATTGCCTGCTTCCTACCTTTCGTATTCTAGAGGCTTTCTCTCTTTGTCATTATCCAAATATAAACTGGAATATGAGTCAAAAGTGTCTTCTCTAGACTCCAACATTGAAGACTCCTCTTCTTTCTCTTTTCCTTTCTTAGACTTCTTCTTCCTGAGCTTTGTCTCTTTATGGTTATCGAAATCTAAACTAGAATCCGAGTCAAAAGTGTTTTCCTCTTCTTTCTCTTTGCCATTTCTCAGACTTCTTCTTCTTCTTCTTATGCTCTTTCTTACTTTTCCTTAAGACTATCTCTACTCTCATTGCTTTTGTTTTACCACTTTCTCAAATGTGAGGGTTTCTAAGTTAGACAAGGTCATAGCTATCAGGAGCATCATGTGTGATCCCTACAAACCATGTCAGAGTACTTGTAATAGTTGTTAGTTTGTGAGCTTGATCCAATCTCATCAAAAGTGCTCTAAACTGAGTGGTATAGTCTTCTATGGGCCTTTTCTTTTGGTTTAGTCTTTGCAACTTCTCTATTATTTTGGTATAGTCTTCTATGGGCCTTTTCTTTTGGTTTAGTCTTTGCAACTTCTCCATTATTTCCATGGTAGTCTTGTCCTTTTTGGAACCTTTGCAAAGAAAGCACTCTTAAGCTCATCAAATGTCTGGAAGTGGTCCAAACCATACTAGGCATATTATATGGTTTATGTACCACCCAATGTTGTTCTAAAGAACTCTAACTTCTGAGCTACTAGAACTTTGATGGGGCCAAAAATGTGGTTTTAAATGAGAAGACATGGGCATCTGAGATCTTCATCACTTTGAACTTTGGGTATTTTAGTGCTCTATTACTATTGGTTGAGGTTGTATGGCTTCGCTTTTGTCTTCCTGCCCTCTAGGTTGTAGCTCTAGCTCTTCTCTTCACCCCACTGTTACCTTATCCTTCTTGTATCTCTAACTCCTCTCCATCGTTACCTCATCCTTCTTAAAATCCTTGTTCTTCTTGAATTCCTTGATCTTAGAGTTCAGCTTCCCTCACATCTTCTTATTTTGCTGCTGCTACTACTACTGTTTTGCAAGTCTTATCTTCAGAGATGATTTGAGTGTCGCAGCTCACCCCTGTTTCAATCTAATCTTGGCTGCTTGCATTAGTAAGCATTGATTTGGATGGGTGTCCATAATTTTCTATGTGAACATCTTCTAGAAATCACTTATTGTGGCCACAACTCTTGTCATGACATAGTAATCACACTCTTTCCTCCAAGACATGGTTAGACCACTTAACTTTTTCTTTCCTATGCAAGTTTCTTCTAAACTCCTAGAGATTCAAAATTCCCAATGCTTCCTAGACTCCTAGCATAGTCAATTTCTAGTAGTCCGCTTCCCCAATGAATTATATCTCCCCAGATAATTAGTCCCCATGAGTTAGATTTTCCTAGCAAGATATCCCCATAAGTGTTGATACCTAGGCAAGCCTAACACTTCAGTGGGAACCACCTAATTGGCATCATCTAGCCAAGCTATTCATATGTGTGATCCATCTGTGTGACCAATACCATAAATGGGAAAACCATGCCTAGCACCAGTTTGCATTTTAGAGGTTAGTCCATATGAGTTATAGGATTATCCAAAATGAGTCAAGAAAGGAGTCAAGAGTACCTAGTGCTATTCATAGTACAAGAGGAAAGACTTGGCCACATGAAATACAATACTCATATGCATGCCCATGATAGTGTATAAATGAAAGCTCATAATATTAAAGTGCATCACACATGATATACATTGTTATATCCAAGAAGTCACACACTCTAGCATTAAGATGTCACCATTTAGGGGTACGTCTGGATAGTGAATCTCGAAATAGTGGATTTCAAGCAAGATGGTATGAATCCAAAGGCAAGAGATGAAGCCAACAATTCAAGGTCAACCTCAAAAAGTCTCTTAAGAGAGAATGAAGCACCATGAAGATTCCCATAGAAGGACTTGCCTTTCATTCTCTTTGAAGAGAAAATGAAGCACCATGAAGATTACTTTTCATTGTTGAGGAGAGTTAGGGAAGTTTCCTATCAATTGTTGCTTCCTCTTACCAACTAGGAATGTTGGAAGGTTTTGAAGGGCTTATGGATGCATTGGGTGGCGGGATAATTAAGCCAAATGTGGATTATATGCTAGAATTTCTTTATAGGCCCTATGAGTAGTGGATTTGAGCTCTTATATGTATAAGATCTTCATGGGAGCTATGTAATGATATTTAGCATAATGGAAGGCTAATTTGAGAGCATTACATGTGATTTTTTATTACATGGATGGCATTATGCTCTCATGGATATATTTTACAGCTATATAATTTGGTCATTTCGTGGTATGGTGTTGTAGGATACCACCCCTTAAGCTAAATGCTAATGTTTTAAAGGATAAACCTATGGGTGGGAATGTTTTGTAACGATGGTGGGCCCATGGATGTGAGAAGTGACCATATACATATTAATATGGGGACTATGGATTATGGCCTATATGCTTGTAAATCTGGGCATGGACATAGTTAAATAAGTGTCAAAGGGAGGCTAAGTATATAAGATAATCATAGGGCCTAATCCTACACTAATTAATATACTAATTGTTTTCAATAATACATATTCTTGGAGAGAGCTCATGCTTCCATCAAACCCTTGGTTGTGTAGAGAAGGTAGACTGTCTTCTACCTTGTGCCATTTAAGCTCTAATGGGACCTCCCTCTCTCTTATAGAATCAAATAAGGTGACAATGTATAATACGTCCAAAAAAAAGTAATGAGGTGGTGTAAAAGTTGCCCAATAAGTGACTTATATAGTCACTTACTCTAAAGATGTGTCCACGCTAGCCCATGCCCAAGATCTATGTGCTTAAACCCCCATGTGTACATGTGCTAGTGGAAAACAACTTTGTTACATTTTGATGGTTTTTTAGGTTACAACTTGTCTATTACTTCTAAATATCAGCACAAGACTACATTTACGACCATGTGAGGCACGTTTGCCTATAAGGTTATGGCCTCTAGGCTAATGAATGTGCTCCAATAACATTATCGGGCTTGATGTGTATAACCCTCAAGGATTATCTATAGAAATGGTTGGAAGCATTCATAGACACCTTATGTGCTCATTCCAAATAGAAAGATCATCTTGTGTGCTTAAGAAAGGTATTTCTAAGGTGTCAAAATTGTATTAAATATCCTTAAACCCTTTGAAATGCTAATTCATGGAGTTATATTAACGCTCATACTGTCCAAAAATGGAATATCCACAAATGAGAGCAAAGTCAAATTGATATTGGAATTCATCCCACCTACAAACTATAAGGGAGTACACTATTTTATGAGATAGGTCATTATAGGCTATTGATAGTCTTTGAATGGACTGAAGAGTGCCAAACTAAAAGTGCCTTGGCAAGTACACCCATATTGAGACCTCCCAACTGAGACAACCTAATTCATGTGCATATTGACGTTTCAAATTTCCCATTTGGGTGTGTTAGCAATCCAATCTGAGAATTGGTGCAAGAAGATATATAATGGTGATGTTGTAACACTATGATGTGTTACTTAGTATGTTACTATGATAATTGTCTAGACACATGAAACGTATAGATGTTATGTGAAAATTTTAGTATGATAACAAGCTTTCATGGTGGCTGATTCGTGTGACAAACTTTGCATGTGTAGGTGCTACTCTATATGATAAGTGGGACATGTGTGTACTCCATGCTAATGAGTACGGTTTCCTAATCTCTCACTAGATCCTTTTGTTGCATTGGTATCAGAGCTTTGCTTAGATCCTTGCTTAGGGAGTGTGATTAGTGCACTTAATCATTTTCAGATTAGTTTTTTACACAATTTTTCATTATTTGTTTTGATCTTGGTTGAGAGTGGGTACATGGTAATCACACTTTTTAAACACCCTAATTTGTTCTATTTCTTGATTATCTTCTCGATTAGAGTTTATTTTATCAGAATCTTTTATTAAACTCTAATTTTTATCACTTTACCCTAATTTCTTTACAATATTACAACAAACCTAAGAACTAACAATTTCTTTAAAATCTTGGGGGATTTCTTGTTTTAGTATGAGGGATTTATCAAAGATCTTTGGTCTTGTGCAAATCTTGGTGAAAAAAAGATCAAGAAATGGCTGCTATGCAAGCCTTTGGAGAATCTGGAGTGTTGATTGTAAGTCTTAATCAAGAAAGTATGCAAAATTGAAATTTTGTGTAAATCAAGTTTTCAGCATGGATTTGGAGTGTAATAAATTGAAAGATTGAGCAAGTACTCAATCTTTCAACATGTTTCAGTTCTTGGTTGATTTTCTTGCAAAGACTCATTGGCTGTGCAAAGAAGTGCAGCAAAGAAAGGTCAAAAAGGGGACAAAATAGGTGGACGACAAGAAGATTTATTAGATTATGGAGAGATTATGTTTGAGACTTAAACAAGGTGATTAGTGATAACTAGACTTAAACAAGGTGATTAGTGATAACTATTATAGCACTTGGTGGTTAAGGATATAGTTTAGATAGTTTCTTGATCAAGAAAGGAGATTAATATCATGAGATTAATGCTAATCTTAAATATTAACTCAAACTATCAACATTAAGGTGCAACAAGAGGATTAAGGCTTAGTAGTACCTCAAATACATTAACAATAAGATTACTTAGCTGATATCCCCACACAGAAGTGATTGAAAACCTTCTTGTGGTGGGGAGACACCACTAATTTATCAAGTTACAGTGATCCAAGGATCTTAGATCGTTAATGATCCGAGATTCTCAGCAATCTAACAATCTCATATTGAAAACGATCCTAGCTTCCTAGTAAATCAATGACCTTAGATTCAGAGACAATATCAAGTTGATGACTTGATGATGATCATATGACTGGATGAACCAACAAACCAATAAACCAATGATCCTAACGATTTGACGATCTAGAACCCTTCTCCTTGGGCTTGGCATTTCTACATAATCCACAACATCACTTGCATCAAAAATTGCAATGTCTGCTTTGCATTTTCAGAAAGCCTAGAGAGTTACTTGGCTGCTTGGCATTTATATAAACATTGCAGAGGGGTGGCTTGACACTATGGTGGTGGTTGCATTACGGGGGCTATGGGGCTTGTTGTAGTATTGATGTGCCTTGCTATTCGTTTTCAGCCTTCGCCACCTCAGGGAGTCGGTGGCTTGATAAAGTACTCTTGTGAGCAAGGGAGCTATTCCGAGGTAGGGTTCCTTTCGGTTCTTTAGGCACACACGCCCTTAATCTCTACATAGATAAGCTTAGCCCAGTTTTCTAGTGAGCAAGGAAGCTATTCCAAGGTAGGGTTCCTTTGGGTTCTTTAGGCACACCCACGCTTAATCTCTACATAGATAAGCTTAGCCCGGTTTTCTTTTGCTTGAATAGGATTTGGGAAGGAGTGAACTTTGTTAAATCATGTGAGCAGCCCTACATCCACTTGGGTCATGAGAGGTAGGTGTAGTACAACCCAACCACAAGGCATGACCATGGTTAAGTTAAAGGACTATCGAACCAATTCTTAAGCTAGCTTGACAATTCTGCCAAGAACTCTCGTCTTCTATCAAGGTCATCAAAACATACCTTCAATCATGCATGGACTCTTGTCTTCTATCCAAGCCGTTAAACATCATGTCTTCGACCATACCTTGCATTGCCAATATGACCATTTGGCAAGTCCTTGCTGCTCACACCACTTTGTTCCAAAGCAACACTATTTGCACTTTGCTTAGCAATCCCATCATGATTCACTTCCAAATGTGCATTTTCTCCATTTGCAACATCGGTGTCATCATGAGGCAAAGGTCCTTCTTCCATGGTGCATATTCGCTCCTCTTGTGGAAGTCTTTGAGGATGTTCACCTTTTGAGAGGCTTGTTCCTACCTCTTCTAATGCCAGAACTCATGTAGGACTTATGCCAACCAAATGGAATCCGAATACAAGTCTTGACGGCTCAAAACAAAGCTTGAGAGCGAGCGACAAGCTTTCTAATGGTGCATCACTTTTTTTATTCCCAAGTCCAGATAGCTCTCTGTTTTTGGGTTGCGTGCAACCAAAAACCAAGAAATGGATGGAATAGGCAACTCTGAATCAAGCCCTCTTTAGCTTGTTTGAAAGCTTGGAGAATGCCCTTTCCAAATATACAATCAATTTAGTTTCAATCTGCTGCGTTAGTTCTCTACTTTGAGCCCAACATTGGGTCCAATCTGCCCCCTCCAAATGGTGGCTCTATTTATATTTTTAATTTTTAAAATTAGACCCATGGAGCCTTCTTTTACAAAAAAGCACCTATCCTTCTTACAAAAGTGACATGAGTAGTATTTGAACCTTGTCAAACATTTTTAAGGGAATAGGAACTTTTCAACTACCATTTTCTAAATTTATGTATTGCATATATATCACCTTTATTATGCTTTTGCTTGTTGCCTTTAATAGCGCAAGCTTTTAAAGGGCAAAAGCTTTTTATAATAAATCCATATCAATAATTTAGGTTCTTTATTCCTTTTTGTTTGAAGCCACATTCATATCAAATGATAAACTCAAGGGTTGAGAGAGATGAGATGAAAAAAGTGTACATATGTTTGAGCTTGATTTCCTATATATATTACACAACTTGAGAGAGAGAGAGAGAGAGAGAGAGAGAGAGAGAGAGAGAGAATCTCCAAAAATCTTATTAAATGTGAAGGGAAAACAAAAGAGAGAGAGGAACACTTAATTCAGATTGGTACTGTAGTGATTTCTCGATGAAGCTATTCAGATTGCACAAAGGAGATTCGTTCTTTCTAATCTTTTTGCTGATTCAAAAAGTAATCAATTTTCCCATTACGATACCAAAGTCCAAACCATTGCTTCCTCCTCCTATGGAAATCAATGTGCAATATGGTCAGAAGAAGAGATTGCCAGACATGCGATGCACAAGAAGGCAAGCCATGCTGCCTTCATTTGTAACATGTATGGTCCATTTTCATGGTTTTTCCTTTTTTCTCAATCAGCTTTTTTCTGTTGTCTTAAATCTAAAGTAGAACTGCTTTTGAGGAAACAAATGCTATTCGTTCCCTTTCCAATTCCTTAGTTTTTTTTTTTTCCTGAGCGGAGGTCTAAGACAGCCTTGGAATGCCACTGAGACTCAAAACACAAACGCTTTTGTCATTAACTTCATCACTCCCATTTTTGAGAGTGCTTTTGGTACCCATCACCCCAAGGGAACACCATTACTTTTTGTTGAATATAAATTTTTATGTTCCCAAACTGTCCTAGATTCTTTGGTAGTGAGCCCTACAGTCTTATCATCTTATCAAAACTCATGAGTCCAAACCTCTAAAAAAGGCCAAGACTTTGGTCCCCAAAGAAGATCACAAACATCAACCATGCTGTGGACGATATGCTGGCTAAAAGGGTCGTTAGGCCTTCATCAAGTTCATGGGCAAAGGAGCCTCGTATAAAGGATTGATTTGACCCACTTAGCAATGTGAGGGGTTGAGCAACGTCCAACCAAAATCATGTGCTCAATGAGGTTTGAGCTCAAACAATGGACGATCTGCAAAGGGTTTACAATGAAAGAAGAATGATAACATACAGAGAGCGAAGCCCATTGTCTCTTCTAAAGTAGTAAAAACAGCTCAAGCAAACTTGATTACCACCAAATTATCAACAACGTCTTGGACCTTTAAGGTGCTTCTAAGCGCTTTTAACATGTTATTCTCAACCCCTATGTTGAAGTCTAAGGTTCAACATGCAACCTCCATGTTCAAAGATCAACATGAATCTTCCATAGCCACAAGACCTCTTACCTACGAGTAACTATGATGGCTTTTGCTATAATTTTCATTAGGAGGTCCCATTGGTAAGCTATTTTGTAGGAATGTGGAGATGTGTACCCATGTGGCAATCCCCATGCCTTATAATTACACTTTTTGAATTAAGAGTTCAACCTTAAAACAAGAAAGAGTAAAATACTACTTTGCATGTATTAATTGAGAGCTAATACTTAGTTGTTTCCTTTGAGCCTTTCTTGTGGTAATGCCATGAGTCGCTACACTAGTCTTCATTGAGCACACCCAAGGCTCCTTTATTGTGCACTTGACGACATATTTCCAATGCATTTATCAACCAATCCAATTTTTCATTTTGCCATATTTTCAACAATCTGGCATACTTGCTTAAGGATGCCCATGGCTCCTTTTCATTGTAGCAGAGGATGCATGCAAAAAGGCAAGACTCCTTCCATAGAAATTATTTTCTTGTTTGACTTATTATATAGCTAATCTATTGCTGCCGAGCAGCTCAATATGGAGCATGCATCATGATTTATTAATAAGGTTCCCTTTACCATCTGCTTAAGCTACTAAAGAAAACATCAGGATTCCAAGTTCAACTTCGAAGATTAAGTCATTAGATTCAATATTTATCTTGTAAACAACAAAAAGCCAACAGCTTCCTGAAGAAAAACTAGCATGTGAGTGATCAACATGTGTACAATTTGTGAGTGTAGTCACAAAAGCTGCCATATTACATATCCCTTTAATGAAATGCCGACAGGAAAGTGCATGGACATGTTTAGCAGACCGTTCTTCACCTTTCACCTCAGCACACACTACTCTTTACTTAGAGGGTGTCTTAAAGTGGGTGGAATTTATAAGATCCGACATACAAGGTGCTATTCTTCCTCACCGTACAGATATAACCCAGGATATTGAAGGAGGCCAGATCCCCATCACACAAAGAAACTTACCATTAAAGCTATCTCTATACATCTACTCACCTGCATTAGTCGCCTGCTGCTGCTCGGGCTCATCACCAGAGCCATTGATATCATGCTTACACAGAGGGCACGATGCATTTATCTTCAGCCACTTGTCCACGCAATCCACATGGAAGAAGTGTGCACAGGGTAATCCCCTCAATTCCACATCATCCTTGTACTTTCCAAGGCAAATGCAGCAAACCTGTAGTGCAAAAGCCCAAAAAAAGCATCATTAAATTTTGCAAGAAACTTGAGGAAAGAGTCCCATGATTCCCAAAGGACACCAAAAGATTCATCTCTCAGTTACAGATCTGACATACAGCATCTTCAGCAGAGACTGGTCGCTCTATGTCCGTACCCACTGCAACAACGCCCCCTTCTCCAAGATATTCACTGTCAGAATCGTTTGGATCTTTGCATCCTTTGCCTCCACTTGCATCCTTTGTCTTGAACTTGTAGATAGGAAGTGCTTCAATTACCTCAGGAGCAGCACCTTTTGCTTGTCCTTGGTCCTCCCGGAAGCCCAGAAGTGTGATCAGGCATGGTAAACAGCAGCATATGGTTGCACAAATTATGAAGGGCATGGCATAGCCTATGCAGCTAAATGTGAGGAAAACGATGCATAGCCTGCATAACCACAAAGAACATACAGATTCATGCACAAAATTTCATCAAGACGGGTTCTGAAACAGAATCTAATCATATAATCAGCCATTCCACTTTGAATAGTACCTGTACAAGTTGGGAGCTTCACGAGAAGATGAATGGCCTCCAAATATCCACACATTGCCCACGACAAACCAAACCGCAAAAAAGCAATCCAAAGCAATCTTGAATCTTTCAATTTGTACAGCCATCCTGTCAGACAAAGCTATATCTTAATTTGCATTCTCGAGCACAAAAGCAAAAAGACATGCAGCTATACACAGTTGAGAGCTATTAGAAAAGCTATGGTCTAAAGAAGGAAATAGAAAAGGATGAGCGACACCACCCTTTAATTCTCAACATTAATATAGAGCATATTTTTCTAATAAAAAAGATTTAGTATGAAATATGGTTCAAAAAAAGTAAGAAATCAAGGTCTCTAAGGACTACCACTCCATGCCAAAGTAGCCTCTTAACAATATTAAGATCACAAGACCAGTCACCAAACCATAGTCACAGGAATCGGCAGAAACAGGGGACTGACTCGCTGAACCACCGTTTCCAACCTTCGTAGACTCTTGGAACAGGCCTGAAACGGCCCCAATCCACCATGTCATTTTTATTAAACTGGAGTCCTACGTTTTTTAAAAATGTGAAGTGTTATGACATTTTTTTTTTCAGTCCCCCCCGCTACGTCAGCCGGCGTTTTTTAATCGTGTGAAGTGTTATGACGGATTTTTTCAGTCCCCTGCTACGTTGGTCGGCTGTCCGCACACCTCTGTTTGGAGTGGCCATGTGGGTTAAGCGGCACACACCTGGGTCCTATGCAGGTACTAAAAGAAAAAAAATGACGTTGAAAAAAATGACTCCCAAGTATTAAAAGAAAAAACAGCTCCCAAGTATAACGTTCAAAAAAAAAAACGTTAGCAAGAAAGCAACGACTTACTTCAGAGAATGTTTTCACTTATCGACATAAAAATAAATAAACCTTGTATATTGATTAATCCCGTTGTTCTATTCTATTGTCCCTGATTTAAATAGCTAGCACGTATGGCGTTCTATCAGCAACGGTGCGACTGTCGTTCATGTGTGGCTGAGCGACAATACATTGAGACGGCTCATTGTCGATGTTGTTTGCCCCTTCGAGAAAGCCTAACATTGCAAAAGGCTACTATCAAGAGGGCTTAACGATGTCGTTGCCTTCCCCTATGCAAGCAATCCCAAGACACAATCGACCACAATCCCCCATATGCCAAACGTCCGGCCTCCAACCGTTGATCCTGTGGCCCCAGCTTAACCTGCAAATATTTTCGCCTTGCTAAGATAGGTAGTGCAACCCGGATCCGAGCGCACTTGCTTCACCAACACAGGCATGACAATCTTCTGTTCCAGCACCAATACTAAATAGTCAAAGACGGGATGAGCTTCGTCAAAAAGATGAAGCCGCACGACCATCTTCATGAGAGCAGGGCTTGGAGTCAGAGTAGATCCTTCCACTTATGTCAGTGCTTCAACAGAGACCTCTCGAACCAGTAGGTCTTCACTCCATGGCTTGCCTTCTTTCTTTGGACCCAATGCAGCACCGTTTGGAGCACCACCACCACCGCTAGTGGGAGCAAGGGGGAGTGTTCGCTCAAGGCAGAGCACACTTCCAAGTAGATGGGACCCAAAGGAGGAGGAGATCGATGCTAGTGTTGGCCGATTCTTCTACCACGATGCCATTTTCTTCCAAGCTGCCCACAGTTACTACTTCAAAGACATGGTTCGAAAGATTGCAGAGTATGGACCCACCTTCACTTCTCCATCGTCAGAGACATTAAGGACCAGCTTACTAGCGAAGGAGAAAGACATAGTTGCTACAGCTACAGAGGTTGTCACATCTTCTATGGCATGTTGTACAATGTTAAATTCTATGAAAAGTGAAAAAACTATCTACTTTTCTTCCTACTATGTCCACTTGCTTATGTGTTTTCTCTTCTCTTTCTTCTATGTGGCTGTAATATACAGCGGAAGTCTTTGTATTGGAAGATCCTATCACACAAATGCTCACACCGTCTTCTGTATCCTGAGTTTCGTGAGTTTAGCAATCCATTTTAATACTTCAAACTTTAAAGAGATAAGAGAGAGATATATGAGAACTGTACACCAGATTGGGTCCCGAATTACCACTGAAGGGCCCCCTATCCCAATAACGAGATAGTATTTGCTTTGTTACTTTAGAGAGAATGACTGTGGACTGTAGATAAGCCAAACGCAAGATCTCGGAGGATCAGAAGCTTGGTTGAGCTGTACACGGCTGTAGAAACACCTCAATGAACTGATCTCGAGCCTAGGCACTCTTCCCAAGGGCATGAGGAAGGGCTGCACACCTGAAACTGAGAAAGGACTACGGTGGACTGTTCTAAGCTATGTAAATATGCTGAAAATGCTTATGAATGATATGTTACCTTCACCAGATGACTGTAGCATGTATGGATGATGCACAGAAGGTGGAGACAATGTTGTAGGGCTAAAACGCAAGGTGGAACTGATGTAGAACTGTAAACGCAAGGCTGCAGGGAACTGGACACAGGCCGGCTGTGATATATGCAGAAACGCAAAGGCATATGGTGAATTGGGGACTGTGGAGGTACTGAAAGGCTGCGCCTATGGTCTAAAGGGATTGTACTGATGTATGGCACTGCTGAATCTGCTGTGTTGGAGTACAAGAGATGTTGTACTGTTGCGTTGGACTGCTAAGGCTGACTGAAGCAGAAACGCAGGTTCTGAAGGGGCTGGAGAAGCAAACGCAGAAGCTCCGAGGGGCTGGATGAGTCTATGGCTGCAGGCGTGGATGCTCCTAAGGCTGAGGATGAGAGGCGCATGGCTTCTAAAGACTGAATGAATGTCTAAGCCCTATGCAAGCCTATTTATACTAACCAGGGGCTCGTCATTTATATAATAAACTTTATGTTTATAAATGACATTAAATGCTCAATAAATACCATAAAATATGGAAAAAAATACCATATAAATCCTAGTAAATTCCCTAAGGCTTCTGGGATGTTCTAAATGATGCACAAGCATATGAATGCATATTATGCAAGATGCAGAGTGCTTTCTAATGCAAACCCTAAGACTTCTACTAACTCTAAATGCATGAATGATTCTCTCCAAGTGGGTTAAGGGACTTGACTGACTAACTGACCCGCTAAGGCTGAGGAATGACCTACGTAGCTCGTGCCTGACTTATCCTGGACTGAGGATGTACAATGGGGTCACAGCGTACGACAAATATCATCCTACTGGGTTCTAATAATGTACAAATGTTGCACTGCTGATGATGAGCCAATTTGTCACCATGCACTGAGTGCAGAGTGCATGTGACATTCCCTTCTGCTTAGCCTGGCGACAGGTTCATGGCTTCCAAGTAGTCCCCCAACAACTGGGGGTACTCCTGGAAGAACTCCTCGTCTAGCCATACGGTTTCGTGGGTACCTCGATCTCGGAATTTCGTATAGAACTGACGTATCCGTCGACCGGAACCATCCTTCCAACGATGAAGCAGGATCTGCTCGGGCTCAATAACTTCTGCTTCGTCGACCACGTCTGGCTGCTGTTCATCTAAAACATCAAACACTTCTAGACCAACATATGGCTTTAGCCAAGAAACATGGAAAACATCATGCATTGTCCAACTGGTAGGCAATTTTAACTTCATGGAGACGTCACTTAACTTTTTGACTATTGGAAAAGGGCCAAAACTATGGAATGAAAGCTTGGGACAATATTTGTCCACTTGTTTCAATCTTTGTTTCATGATGCACTGAGAGACCCAATCCCCTTCCTTGAAGTGGATATCTCGTCTAAACTTACATGCCTGTAAGTGAACTGAATAATGGCCAGGCTCAAAATTGAGGGCCAAACTGGGTTGAGTACCAAACTCTACGGAATCGACATACTAATCTTCTAAGTCTTTTCCAGAGGTGTTGAGAATGGTAGACTCCTGACTGGTCTAGATGCTGGTCTTTCTACTAAGAACATCTGCTACTTGGTTATACTGACCAGGGATGTACTTGATCATTCCTCCAAACTGGTGGAAAATCTGACCCTGTCGAGTGCGCTAAGCACTCCACTGGGCACTTGGCATCATCGGAAGCCACTTAAGTGCTTGGTGGTCTGTGGTGACTGTGAAAATGTGTCCATAAGGAACAAGTTTCAAATGTTTGAGAACTGACTGCTGTTCTAGCTTGCCCTTGAAAATCTTGGAAAGACAAGGGAAACTTACTAGGAGGTTCTACTAACTGTGGGATACTGGGTGGGAGATCATTCTTAAAAATGTCTGAATGAGAAAGGAGATCTGCCAACTGAGGGACTGAAGATGATGAGACAGCGGTTATCGATGAGATAGAAGCTGTCTGAGCATAAATCAATGCTCCCTCTGCTTCCTTGCACATAGCTCGTCGGGCCTAGAGATGAGAAAGCCAAGAATGCTCCTATCCCCCCGAATCATGACAGGCTCGGGAAAACCTTTAGAGATAATAAAGGTGTCCTGTCCCTAATTGGGAATAGGTTTATACTGACGAAACCACTGGATTCCTAAGATCAGGTCACATCCCAAAAGAGAGGAGACAATGAAATCTCGCTGGAATGAGGCCTTTTGAACTTGAAAAGAAAACTGTTGTGCCTGTTGAGATATGTGGGTGCGGAGACCAGGTGTAAACCCGTCTATCTTGATAGGACACTAAGGTACAACTCATGTTGGTAGCCAATTGGGGAGAGATGGCGTCCTCAAAACTGCCCATGTCAAAAAGGATTATGTGTCACCGATTGGCCGACCATTTGGTCCATTCCTAGTTTTTGCGTCTCGTTCACTTGAGGCCAGGCCGGTGTCTCGTGTGAAGAGGCCAGTATTTTGCTGACATGGACGGGAGCCAGACTGGTGCCACCCGTGTGTTAGCAGGATGGTGTCGTATGGACGGGAGCCAGATCAGTGCCACCCGTGTATGACCTGGACTGTGTTCGATCCATGGGACTGTCACGCCATGGAAGAGCCAGTATTCGTGCCGTGTTTTACCTATGGGACTGTCACACCATAGGGAAACTCGTGCCTGGAACTGTGTCTTACCTATGGGACTGTCACTCCATAGGAAGACCAGGTTTTTATGTTTTTATGTCGTGCCAGTTTTGTGCCGACAGATATTTTGTACATGTTCCATGAACGGGAGATATGTCCATGTTACTATTTGCACATGCACACATATTTTGCATGTTTGAAACTGTTTTCGCATGACATGTATTTGTGTGTTTGCTTGCCTGACGTGTTACTTACTGAGCGGGGACGCCTGCCAGTGAGTCGTGAAGTCTGCTCTGTATTCTGACGAGTTTCAGTGCATGTGAACAGGTGGTAAGTATATGGTACATGTTGTTTAATGTTATTTTATTCTAACCCCTTTATTTATAAGGTTAGGTGTTCACACTTATTTAAAAGTGGGCACCCCCTTTGGGCACCCACTTTGGGGCCAAGGTGGGGAGCCCCACTATTAAGTGAGTGTGGGGGTGGGCATGGCCACCTACCCCCACTAATCCCCCACATGCAAACGTGGGTATGACCAAGGTTAACTCCACTTTCAATTTTATTAAAAAAAAGGGCCCCCTTCAAGCGTAGAATGCATCGCATCTTCTTGGCGTTGATTTTTCATCACCCATCGCTTCCTTCTTACGTAAACAACCGGCGACCAGCGCTTCGGCTTCTCACAAGCTGCGCATACCACCATCAGCAAGGCTGCGTTTCTGCATACAGCCAGCAGGCCGTGTCCATCAGCAGCAACAGGCGGCCTTTCTCTTGAGGCTGCAACCACCCCTGTAGGCGGCTGCCTTCTCTTTCCACCTATACAGGCGACTCCTCCAACGGGCTGTACCCTCTGTTGCCGGCTGCGCTTGCCCCTCTACAGGCTGGCTGCAACTACCCCCCACAGGCGGCAGCATACTTGAAGGCTGGCGCTGCTTTTCTCCTCTGCACTCAGACGTGGGTTCCACCTCCACAAGGACTGTTGTGGCTGCTCTCACAGGCGGCTACTGACAGGCTGCCATTTTCTCTACCTTCAAGACATTGTCCACCACCAGAGGCTATATCTTTCTACAGGCCACTACTCCCCTCGACGTGCTGTTGCTTCTTGGTGTTCGTCACTAGGAACTGCACACATGGGTATTGGTTTCCTATCAACCATCTACAAGTAAGTGATTTTCAGATTTGAGTAAAGCATTTAATGTTTAAATCTGATAAGGGATTCATCCCTCTACGGCCACACCCGTTCGGTGCCGGGTTGTCCAAGCTGTATTGGCGAACCTCGGTCCAAAGGTGCTGAGATCGGGAGAGCCAGGCGTTAGTACGAGAGCGCCTGTTTGTGCGTGGTCTCGGAACACCAGTGAGGCGCTCTCTGCGGAGTCCAGTGAAAGCACAGGACCGTAGTGATTGGACCACACTAGTGGTCGTTCTGCTTCGAGTTTTCTTCATCGAAATCCGAGCCTATTTGTTTGGTACTGTTTTCATATGTACATGGACATTATCTGGTTCTCAGAACCCATGGAGCATTGTATTCATTAAATACTCCCAATAAATATATCATATATTGAGGGGGGGGTCGGCCCGTTCCGACCCCAGTGCTGGTGTCCATCTTTCCATTTTTGTTCATTTAAATTTCAAGTTGTTTCAAGTTGTCCATTTCATATTTGTGGTTTTAAAGTTGTGCTATTAAGCGTGTGGGTGTCCAACGGAGTCTTTCCCACTTGACGGGATCGGTTTCATTGGTATCAGAGCACGGTTGTTTCCCTCTTTCTAGTGGGGAAACGAACCTGTGTACTGGACATCCCGCTTTTAGCAAACTTAAAACACAATGGACAGCCAAGGCAACCCTTTGGAAGTACCAAATTCGAGGGGTCCATCTAGTGCTTCTCGTGGGTCTGATGCCCTGCGTGGTAGGCACAAGCCTCTTGAAAGGGTTATGGATAGTGAATCCAAGGGTCAACTGTCTCCAGGAAAGACAGTTATGCTTGAACAAGAGCCTGAAGCTATGAGGGCTGAAATGGAACATATGAGAAAACTTTTGCAGGCTCAAGAGCAAGAATTGAAGTTTTTGCATGAAGATCCTCATCTACAAAGTGCTATTGAAGCCAGGAAGGCTGATGCTATGGTTGATGTAACCTTTGAATCAATGGCTCGTGAAGTGGGCAAGAAACCAAGGGAGTTGGCACTTGCCTATCTCCTTCGCAAAGGTGATATCAAAGAGGGGGATGACGGAGAGCTGATTTTCAGAAATCCACCTCGTTTGAAGCATGGAGATCCCGCATCCCAGAGGCTGAAATCTTTTATGCAAAAGGAAGAGGTGACTGTCACCTCTCGACATGCATCCTCTCCCCAAGGCACTAAGCCTGATAGATTTATGTATGCCAGTGCTCATGGAGGGCATCAAAGTCACATGCATGCAAGATATGTATCTCATGGTGACAGGTCTGCTTCCAGAAAAATTTTGCCTTCTGAGTTGTCTCATGGAGAGACTATGCCATATGCAGGTAAGTCACATGCATCTGAGCTTCGAGTTCGTGGAGCACATGCCACCGTGCCCCATGAAGCTTCTTTGACGGCCCATGGAGCCCATGCAGACAGGGCTACCCCGTTGGATAAGGGGAAAAGAAAAAGAGAGGACCATGAGCCTCATGCCAGGAAGCTCAAGGAGTTCAAAGCAGGTGATAAATCTGTCAAATTTGATGTCTTTCATGGTGAACATGATGCTTCTAAGGTGTTAGCGTTTGTGGCACAGTTCGACATTGCTTTTAGCGATGAGGACTTTACAGAAAAGTCGAAGGTGCGCCATGCTAGCATGTTTCTGAAAGGCACTGCTGCCCATTGGTGGATCACCGAAAAGATCACCAAGGATCCCATCTCTACTTGGAAGGAATTCAAAGATAGATTTTATGCTCAGTTCTTGCCACCCAATGCAGAGCAAACTCTCACTCAAAAGTGGGATAGGCTGGAACAAAAAGATAATGAGAGTGTGCAACAGTATGTTAACAAATTTTGGAAAGTGTTGCTGGAAGTGACTCCCTTCATGCTAATCTCTGAGGAGGAAAGAAAGAGGAAGTTTCGTTCTGGATTGCAACCTGCATATAGATCGGGTATTGAATTGCACCTAAAACATACGTTGCAACAACTCACAGCTTCTGCCCTTGCTACAGAGCAATTGGTGCTCAAGATTAAGCAGGATCAAGGAGGTTCCAAGGGGAAGGACAAGGCTGTCCCAAATCAGCAAAAGGGTGGACAGCCACCTAAAAAGAACTTCCGGGAGCCTTACAAGGGTGGTAAAGCTGAAAATTACATCTAAAGAACAGGGCCCAAGAAAGAACAAATTTGGATTAACTCCGGAGCAAAGAGAGCAATATGCTAAGGATGGAAAATGCTTTTCTTGTGGTAGCAAAGACCACATGTTTCGGCAATGCCCAAATCGCAAATCAAAGCACGAGGACAAGCACACCAAAGCAAATGTTCATGCAGTTCCTGATGTGCAAGGTAATAAAGGTCATGATGCTAAAGAGAGAATGGTTTGCAAGGCTTGGGGGCAAATCAAGGATCAGCCCGCACTCTTTATGTTTGATGACTGTGCAACTGACAATTTCATCTCTATGCAAATGGCAGCTGCATTGGGTATTGAGGTTGAAAATATGGGACCTCAGATTGAAGCTGAAGCTGCATTTATTGGCAAAGAGGTGCAGGTTACCCCTTTGATTGGGAAGTTGCGTATCCATATACAGGGCTATCTTGATAATGAGCATTTCCTAGTTGCTCCTCTGAATGGATGTGATGTATTGTTGGGCAAGCCGTGGCACCATAGGCTTGAGCCCCGCAAAGACTATAAGTCTAATATGATTTCTTTTATGCATAAAGGCCGCATGCATTTTATTGATGCTGGCAAAGAAGGGGATTCCATCCCAGTTGTATCACACATCCAAATTAATAAAGCAATGAAAAAGAGTCTTTCAGCGTACTTGGTTTTTGTGCGTGATAGTCTTGTGCCAAATCAACAAAATGTGGATGCTATGTCTAATGATAGGCTGAATTTTCTTAATGCATTCAACGACTGTTTTGCTTACTCGTTGCCAGGTGAATTACCTCCCCAAAGGCCCGAAGATCACCGCATAGATCTTGTGCCAGGTAGTTCTCCACCTAACAAACCCGCATACCGAGTGAGTGTTGCACAACAAGAAGAAATTATGAAGCAGGTAAACGAGCTTTTAGAGAAAGGTTTGGTTCAGCCCAGTTCCTCACCTTACTGCTCTCCTGTGCTTCTTGTTCAAAAGAAGGACGGATCATTCCGTATGTGTGTAGACTATAGAGCTTTGAACAAGCTTACCATCAAGAACAGATTCCCAATTCCGCGTATTGATGATATCTTGGATAAGCTTGATGGCTCAGCTTGCTTTAGCAGACTTGATTTGAAGAGTGGTTATCACCAGATACGCGTGGTGCCACAAGATGTCCATAAGACTGCATTCAGGACAGCCTTCGGATTATATGAATTCTTGGTAATGCCTTTTGGTCTCACTAATGCTCCTGCTACTTTTAATCGTATGATGGATAGGATATTCCGATCCCATCGCAAGTTTACAGGAGTCTTCTTTGATGATATCTTGGTTTTCTCCAAGAATGAACAGGAACACAGAACTCATTTGGTCACAGTGTTCGAAGAGTTGCGGAAGCATAAACTTTTCGTCAATGCCAAGAAAAGTGAGTTTTTCCTTTCAGAGATTCATTATCTGGGACATATTGTATCCAAAGATGGAGTTACAATGGATCCTGCAAAGATAGAGACTATTCGGAATTGGCCCGAATTGCAAAACGTACATCAAGTACGTAGTTTTCTGGGATTATGTTCGTACTACAGGCGTTTCATAAGGCATTTTGCTATGATTGCCACTCCTCTACATGATCTCACGAAGAAGAAAACTGCTTTTAAATGGACTTCAAAGGAACACGATGCTTTCTTGCAGCTCAAGCATGCGATCATATGTGGTCCAGTATTGATTGTTCCTGACTTGCACAAGTCATTCGTGGTTGAATGTGATGCTTGTGGTGATTGCATAGGAGCTGTCCTAAATCAAGAAGGGCATGCAGTTGCATACGAGAGCCGTCGTTTGCATGATGCTGAGCTTCATATGGATATCTATGAGAAAGAGCTCTTGGCTGTAATTCACGCCTTAAAGATTTGGAAACACTATCTTCTTGGGGCTGAATTTGTAGTCAAGACAGATCATCAAAGCTTAAGATACTTTCTATCTCAAACCAAGCTTTCAGAGAAGCAGATGAGAATGGCAAATTTTCTTTCCATGTTTCATTTTCAGATTGTGCATACTCCAGGAAAGAAAAATGTAGTGGCCGATGCACTATCTAGGAGGCCTTATATTGCTGCAGTCTCAGTGGCCTCTCATGGAGATCTATCTGCTATGAGAGATTTGTATCATTTGGATGCTGATTTTTGCCATATATGGACTGATTTGATGGCTGGTCATTCACATGCCTCTTATGTTATCAACGAGGGTTATCTTATGAAGGATAATTGCCTATGTGTGGTGAAGGATTTGCGTCCAAAGGTTATGGACGAATGTCACGCTCCACCTTATGCTGGTCATAGAGGTATTATGCCTACTACTCGCATGATTCAGAGGTACTTCTTTTGGCCGAGCATGCGTAAGGACATTGAGGCTTATGTGCGTGCTTCTATTACTTGCCAAAAGGTGAAATTTGACAGGCAAAAGCCTCCAGGTTTGCTTCAGCCATTGCCTATTCCCTCGCAACCTTGGGAAAGTATCACGATGGATTTTATTATGGATTTGCCTAGATCCCAGCATGGGAATGATGCTATTTGGACTATTGTGGACAGGTTTAGCAAGCAAGCTCACTTCTTGCCCGTCAAGAAAACCATCAAAGCTGATCATATGGTAAAGCTTTTTCTTGCTAATATTTTCAAGCATCATGGTATGCCTAAATCCATTGTTGGGGATAGAGATCCCAGGACTACAAGCCTATTTTGGAGAGCTTTATTTGATAATATGGGTACTAAGCTTGAGTTTTCATCAGCTTATCATCCCCAAACGGATGGCCAAAGTGAAGCTGCAAATTCAGCCGTGTTGGATTTGTTGAAATGTTATGTGGCAGATCAAAAGAGTGCATGGGAGAAGTATCTTCCACTTGTTGAGTTTGCCTACAACAATACGATCCATGCTTCCACAGGAAAGGCTCCGTTTGAGATTATTTATGGCAGAGTGGTCTTGCCACCCATCCTTCGTACAAAGGATGAGATTTTTGCAGCTGATGAATATGTTCGTGACTTGGATGTTGCCTTTGGTCAGGTGCTGACAGCCATTGCAAGATCTCAGGATAAGCATAAAATGGCTGCTGACAAGCATAGAAGGGACATGGAAGTCAAAGAAGGTGATTGGGTATTGCTGAAATTTGAGAAGGCTAGGCTTCGGAAGAGGCCAGGACGAGAAGGATCATATCCTAAGCTTTCTCCTCGCTATTATGGACCCTTCAAGGTGATTCAAAAGATCAATGAAGTGTCCTACAGGCTTGCTTTACCTAGTCATTGGAAGATTCACAATGCTTTTCATGTGAGTCTATTTCGGAAATATGTGGGGCCAGATCCTGATGAGCCTGTCACAGAAGATCCGCCAGAAATTGAAGAGCTTGAGGAGATCCTCCAGCCAGAACAGATTGTTTTTCACAAGGAGAGAAAGCTACCTGCAGGAAAGCTTTCCAGGAGATACCTTGTGAAGTTTAAAAATTATTTGCCTATTGATGCCAAATGGGTAAATGAGGATTATTTTGCAAATTATCCGCAATTGTTGCAGGCATATCTTGAGGATTTTCAGTTGAGGTCAACTCTTTAGAAGCCCGGGGGGATGTCACCAATTGGCCGACCATTTGGTCCATTCCTAGTTTTTGCGTCTCGTTCACTTGAGGCCAAGCCGGTGTCTCGTGTGAAGAGGCCAGTATTTTGCTGACATGGACGGGAGCCAGACTGGTGCCACCCGTGTGTTAGCAGGATGGTGTCGTATGGACGGGAGCCAGATCAGTGCCACCCGTGTATGACCTGGACTGTGTTCGATCCATGGGACTGTCACGCCATGGAAGAGCCAGTATTCGTGCCGTGTTTTACCTATGGGACTGTCACACCAAAGGGAAACTCGTGCCTGGAACTGTGTCTTACCTATGGGACTGTCACTCCATAGGAAGACCAGGTTTTTATGTTTTTATGTCGTGCCAGTTTTGTGCCGACAGATATTTTGTACATGTTCCATGAACGGGAGATATGTCCATGTTACTATTTGCACATGCACACATATTTTGCATGTTTGAAACTGTTTTCGCATGACATGTATTTGTGTGTTTGCTTGCCTGGCGTGTTACTTACTGAGCGGGGACGCCTGCCAGTGAGTCGTGAAGTCTGCTCTGTATTCTGACGAGTTTCAGTGCATGTGAACAGGTGGTAAGTATATGGTACATGTTGTTTAATGTTATTTTATTCTAACCCCTTTATTTATAAGGTTAGGTGTTCACACTTATTTAAAAGTGGGCACCCACTTTGGGGCCAAGGTGGGGAGCCCCACTTTTAAGTGAGCGTGGGGGTGGGCATGGTCACCTACCCCCACTAATCCCCCACATGCAAACGTGGGTATGACCAAGGTTAACTCCACTTTCAATTTTATTAAAAAAAAGGGCCCCCTTCAAGCGTAGAATGCATCGCATCTTCTTGGCGTTGATTTTTCATCACCCATCGCTTCCTTCTTACGTAAACAACCGGCGACCAGCGCTTCGGCTTCTCACAAGCTGCGCATACCACCATCAGCAAGGCTGCGTTTCTGCATACAGCCAGCAGGCCATGTCCATCAGCAGCAACAGGCGGCCTTTCTCTTGAGGCTGCAACCACCCCTGTAGGCGGCTGCCTTCTCTTTCCACCTATACAGGCGACTCCTCCAACGGGCTGTACCCTCTGTTGCCGGCTGCGCTTGCCCCTCTACAGGCTGGCTGCAACTACCCCCCACAGGCGGCAGCATACTTGAAGGCTGGCGCTGCTTTTCTCCTCTGCACTCAGACGTGGGTTCCACCTCCACAAGGACTGTTGTGGCTGCTCTCACAGGCGGCTACTGACAGGCTGCCATTTTCTCTACCTTCAGGACATTGTCCACCACCAGAGGCTATATCTTTCTACAGGCCACTACTCCCCTCGACGTGCTGTTGCTTCTTGGTGTTCGTCACTAGGAACTGCACACATGGGTATTGGTTTCCTATCAACCATCTACAAGTAAGTGATTTTCAGATTTGAGTAAAGCATTTAATGTTTAAATCTGATAAGGGATTCATCCCTCTACGGCCACACCCGTTCGGTGCCGGGTTGTCCAAGCTGTATTGGCGAACCTCGGTCCAAAGGTGCTGAGATCGGGAGAGCCAGGCGTTAGTACGAGAGCGCCTGTTTGTGCGTGGTCTCGGAACACCAGTGAGGCGCTCTCTGCGGAGTCCAGTGAAAGCACAGGACCGTAGTGATTGGACCACACTAGTGGTCGTTCTGCTTCGAGTTTTCTTCATCGAAATCCGAGCCTATTTGTTTGGTACTGTTTTCATATGTACATGGACATTATCTGGTTCTCAGAACCCATGGAGCATTGTATTCATTAAATACTCCCAATAAATATATCATATATTGAGGGGGGGGTCGGCCTGTTCCGGCCCCAGTGCTGGTGTCCATCTTTCCATTTCTGTTCATTTAAATTTCAAGTTGTTTCAAGTTGTCCATTTCATATTTGTGGTTTTAAAGTTGTGCTATTAAGCGTGTGGGTGTCCAACGGAGTCTTTCCCACTTGACGGGATCGGTTTCATTATGAACTGTCGGCCCTTGGCAGAGCCATAAGCTCGGATTGGGCTTTTCTGTGTGGTTGTTGCCTCACCCTCCTGCTTAGCATCAAGTACCACGGATGGCATGGAATGCATAGAAGGTAAGATCTAAACCGCATTGGTGGTAGCAAGCGGGTTTAGAGGAGCGGGGGATACTGCGGCAACTGTGGCAGAAGGCTCTTTGGAGGCTTGCTCCACTTGCCTTTTTGGACAATCCTTCTTACCATGCCCAATGGTATGACAGAAAAAACAATGCCTCCTTGAGCCTTTTCCTCAGTGGTCTTCTTAGGCTTGGATTCCTTACTCCCTGCACTAGAGCTAGGACTGTTGTCTATCTTAGTGTCTTTAGAAGACGAATTATCCTTCCCCTATTGGGGTTTGGTACTGGACTGAGATGACTGCTTGGGCTTGCCTCCGTTCATCTTCATTTCTTCATTCTGAGCGAGAGTCAGAGCCCGGTCATATGTACTGGGTTCAAAGTTACGAACTGTGAACCGAATGTTAAGATCCAATCCACGAATGAATTGCTTCATCTTGGCTTGCGCAGATAGTCCTAACTGCTGTGCTAAAGTAATAACCTTTCCGAAAAACTGAAGAACTGGGGATCCGTTCTGTCTGAGTCCATCTTTCAGACCGGTCATGTATTGGGGCGGAAGAAATCTAGTCTTCAGGTCATGGACAAAGAAGTCCCAGTCAAAGGCTGTGACACCTATGGCTTGGTCTGTATGAATACTAGACCAATGCTGCCACCAAGTGACTGCCTCACCAGTGAGATGGGGAGCCACTAAGTGGACTTTATCTTGTGGGTTTGTGATCCTAGCTAATGGAAAACGTCAAAAAGATGAAGCGGCACAACCATCTTCATCAGCTCAAAGTGCAGGGCTATGTGTGGAAGTAGATCCTTCCACTTATGTCGATGCTTCAGCACAAACCTCTAGACCCAATAGGTCTTCACTCCATGGCTTGCCTTATTTCTTTGGACCTAGTGGAGCACTATTTGGACCACCACCACCACTAGCAGGAGTAAGGGGGAGTGTTCGCTCGAGGCAGAGCACACCTTCCAGGTAGATGGGACCTAGAGAAGGAGGAGGTGGATGCTAGAGTTGGCCGATTCTTCTACCACGATGCCATTTCCTTCCAAGCTGCCCCCAGTTACTACTTCAAAAGTTCAGACATGGTTTGGAAGATTGCAAAGTATGGACCCACCTACACTCCTCCATCGTGGGAGACATTGAGGACCACCTTACCAGCCAAGGAGAAAGACACAATTGTTGCAGCTACAGAGGTTGTCACGTCTTCTATGGCATGTTGTACAATGTTAAATTCTATGGAAAGTGAAAAAACTATCTACTTTTCTTCCTACTATGTCCAGTCCCTTCTGTGCTTTCTTTTTTCTTTCTTCTATGTGGCATCATGTGCTTCATGGCAATGACGCACGTTAGTCACTTCTTCTTTGCAACCTTTTCACCCATGGCCCAAATGGATTAAGCTGACTCCATCTCAAAGTGGTCCTGGTGGGATGAGGTACTCGCAGAGGGTGGCTACAAAACAAGAGGCATAAAAAGGTGGACATGTAAACATTGCCACCTTGCGAAGACAGGTAGTGCAACCCGGATCCGAGCGCATTTGCTTCACCAGCACGGGCAATCAAAGATGGGAGGAGCTTCGTCGGAAAGATGCTGCAGCATGACCATCTTCGTCAGCTCGAAGGGCAAGGCTGGGAGTGGGAGTAGATCCTTCCACTTATGTAAATGCTTCATTACAGACCTCGGGAACCAGTAGGTCTTCACTCCATGCCTTCTTTCTTTTGACCCAATGCAACACCTTTTGGAGCACCACCACCACAACCAGTGGGAGCAAGGGGGAGTGTTCGCTCGAGGCAAAGCACACTTCCAAGTAGATGTGACCCAGAGAAGGAGGAGGTGGATGCTAGTGTTGGCCGATTCTTCTACCACAATGCCATTTCCTTCCAAGCTACCATCAGTTACTACTTCAAAGACATGGTTCAGAAGATTGCAAAGTATAGACCCACCTACACTCCTCCATCGTCGGAGACATTGAGGACCACCTTACTAGTGAAGGAAAAAGACAAAGTTGCTGCAGCTAACATAGACTATATGCCGTTTCCTACCCGGTTCCGATTCCTATAGCTCTACCGGTCTCCCATTCCGGGGGTAGCTGGTTTCGTTCCCGTTTCCAATTTCTGGTGACTATGCACCACACAGACGGGGAAAGAGCTCTAACTTCTCTATTACCTATCCCAAACGCCTCCCTCCAAGATGTTAAAAAAAACCTTCCCAAAAATAAGCAAGCATTGAGTAAGAAAAGTGGAGATGCTCTCAATGGCAAGTAGGCATCTCCCCTTCCAAAAATGCCATGCAGTTGTGCTAGCTATGATCTCCCGGACTCTCTCACCCATGCGATCATCATCAGGAGGCACAAAATATGTGACATCAAGATAATGGGACCCTGCATCTAGTCTAGTATGAAACCTGAGTCACCATGTCCCTATAGTATGAAAGCTGTGACCTCTAAATTGACCTTTAAAAACATAGGAGTTCTTGGCAATGCATCAATGCCACTCCCTCTTTGAATGATGTAAGATGAATGTACCTTGGTCTACTCTTGCTATGAGCAAAGGAATCCCATGCCATAAGTGTATGGCCTCTGTAAAACTCCATGAAAATCTATTCCATGAAATCAACAAATGTTGAGCCTTATTAAATATTCTCACTTGATTCACACCTCTTACCATTCCAAACTTTTAACCTTTTACTCTTTCAAAAAGCATGCAACAAAAATTACACCTAAGTTGAATCCAACCACCATTGCAGGATTCCAATGTTCAATGCATACCTCAAGTCTCTAGCAGCGGACACTCCATGACCCCTTGCCAGAGACACCATGCTATTAGCATCTTCACCCTGTGCTGCAGTTCCCTGAGGCAATGCATATGAAGTGCGAGGTGAGCTCAAATTACTTGAAGAAGAGGCTGCTGGTGATACATGATGCAAAACCTGCCCAGATTGATGGGAAAAATGATGGGTGTATCTCCAATATAGAAGTGGAAGAGTGGCTAGACAACCTGCTGCATAACCCGCCACCCACACAGAAAGTGGTGCCTTTGGTTTCTCATCCCTTGAAAGGGACAGCACAATAATGGAGGCAATAATCTGACTGACCGTAATTGTCAGCTCGATTGATATCCACAATCCTGAATTTAAAGGGCTAGTTCTTTGGCGGGCTCCGTAACTGGTCTCATCACCATGCCATCCAGGAGATCTTGGACTTCCAAATCCCGCAAAGGTAGAGTTCGACTGAGGTTGACCTGCTGCTGATGCTGATGTGGTGCCAGGTGAATCCATGGGGATAACGGATTCACTATATAGTGTAGCAGATGTGATCGCTGATTCTGCATTCTGAATTACACCCGCTCTTTCATGTAGGCCTTGAGAATCTTCTGAAACGATAGTCAGAACATGCTCATGATGATATGGTGGCGGCGGTGACGAGGAGTCGTGATCCATAAGCAAAGGGTAAGTATCAGTCTGCTGGCATTCCCGATTCAAATCCCTGTAGCCAGAAGCCATGGAAGCACAGGACCCTTTTCTTTGTGAAAAGCCACTCAAAGAGATGGATGGTCAATACCTTTACACTTGATCTTATCGTTTTGAAGCTGAGAACCAATCAATGTGCTGCAAGTGATATTGTATGTAGGCACCGAGAACCAATCAATGTGCTGCAAGTGATATTGTATGTAGGCACCGAGAACCAATCAATGTACTGCAAGCAATGTCGTATGTAAGAGTGGTTCCTTGGGTCATTCGTGGGGGTTGTTAGCTTCGATCCGTACCATCAAGTACTTTACAATAATCGAGGGCAAGGATTTGGAGACCGCATTAGCTAGTAAATAGATGTCCGAGACGTCATATAGCCCTAATATATGCAAAGGATATGCACTGATATTTTGATGTTTTAACACATACTGCCGCACGGCAACAGAGGAAAACCAAACCACTGTCGAAAACGAAGATCCGATTAGCAACAGCCAAGATGTACGGAAGCTACATGAGTTGAGAAAAAACGTTGGGTTGCACAGAAACCCTAATTGGAAACCTGAAACGAGAGGGAACGCGCACGGGCAGACCAGCCCACACACACACAATGGGGGCAGCCCACAAACCCTAAAATTGCAAAAACAGAGAGGGAAACTTCCTGTTTTAGCAGATCCAATTGAATGGAGAAAATAACTTTTGACTTTCGCTGCATATAATTCTGAGAAACTTGCGCTTTGAGGAAAACGCAGGTGGAAGGTTCAACCATGGAGACCGAGAAAACCATTAAGGTCAGCGAGAACAAATCCTCTGACCCCTAAACCCCACTTATCCCCTAATCTGTGATTAGAACAAAGCAATCTACTTATCTTGCTTGCTGATGTGGCAACCTTAGACTAGTCTAGTAGCCATGGTTAGGTTATCTACACACTTGAATGTGATGGTTGGTTTGTAATGTGTAAGGGCCTGATTGCCCCTTCCTCCCCCCAAGCTGGGTCACTACAAGTGTCTAAAAGAGACATGAGGGCCTTTACATAGGAATAGTCCATATTTTGCACATTTTGCGGATGGCATCATGTGCACGAGCTTGTTGTGACAACATCCGCCCCCCACTCGTAGCCTTTAGATCTTTAATGGGCACATAAAATGTTTAATGGACCTAAGAAGGAAGGTTGCATCCCAAGTAAAGGGTGAACTCACTAAACCACTAAGTGAATTAGCCACAAGATATGTAGTAACCAGTTGATGCTACTACCTGAGCTCGCCTTGATCACAAGATGGACAAGGGATGATGCAACGTGTACTCTAATTATAGCCTCCAAGGCTTTACATCAAATTTCTTATACCAATCCATCGCTAAAATTGGGTAGATACTTAATAAGATAATTTACATGTGAGAAGATGTGTTGATGTGTAATGAAAATCACGTGTGAGATTGCATGCACTATCACTCTCAATAATTTAATTTTTTATTACATTGATTGGGCCTAGTAGAAATAATACTATCTAAGTCTACCATAGTGGATGCATTTTCGCCTTAGATTCATTATATAAGGAACTAGACTTTTTCAACCCATGCCTTTCCTCCTTCTAGAAACAATGTAGACAATTTTCTTGATGTATTAACCAAACAAATGGTAAGCCAAACCATTTGTTTGAAAAAAGGGGGGAGGCTTTAGACACAAAAAGAGGGGGAGGGTGGGCTTTGGACACAAAAAGGACTTTCTTTATTGAGGTTAGTTTTTGTGAAATGGTTGATTATACAACACAGTTGCCAAGAACTATAATTAACACTTTATTGAACTTTATCACAACTATAAACAATGCTTCATTGAACTTTATCACAACTTGAAGATGTTATTCATATCAATACTTACTAGCTATGTCTTCCCTTTATAAAAATCTAAAAAATCAAAATGAAATTAAACGAGGTCATTTTGCTATATTACAACCTCCATTTGACCTTATTAAAATTTGATTACAAATGTCAACCATTCATAATTTAGTATTATGGCGCAAATGTAAACAACCCTAAAATAAATTATGCCACATTCCTTTCATAAAGACAATTTGTTAAAGCCACCTTACGTATATCAACATAATTAATGATGCTACTATTCAAGCCACCTATGTGTTAACTATGTCTCTCCTTCAAAGTAATCACAAAAGCCCTCATGTGTATAACTAATGTAGAGTTGAGGTTGAAGAGAGGAAGCAGGGAGAGGCAGGAGTGTAAGGGATAGTTTTTTTATATTAAGGATAAATAAATACTCCAAGCTAAAATTCAGGAGTAATTTTTTTCTAGCGTGCTCATTGTTGGATTTCCAAACCCACGAATTCCTAAATAAATATAGTAAACTATTGACATTATAGTAATTCAGGAGTAATTTTTTTCTAGCCTGCTCATTGTTGGATTTCCAAACCCACGAATTCCTAAATAAATATAGTAAACTATTGTCATTTTATAAGAACAAATTAAGACCACTCTTATTCAAACATAAATGATAAGATTAAACATATTATCATTTATAAGAACAAATTAAGACAACTCTTATTAGAACATAAATGATAAGATTAAACTATTATCATTTATAAGAACAAATTAAAACCACTCTTATTCAAACATAAATGATAAGATTAAACTATTATCATTTATAAGAACAAATTAAGACCACTCTTAAACATATTTGGAGAGACAAATCATCATTAATCATTATTTTAAGTTAAATATATCATTTTTTCCTTTATATACCAAAGAAATAATGTTATTTTGATAAATTTATTTTAGTAAATGAATTAAATTTTAAAGGGTTCTAGAATAAATTATGGTTATGAACATGGTGAGATGATGGTGATAATGATTGATTGTATGGTGACCATCTCTCTCTCTCTCTCTCTCTCTCTCTCTCTCTCTCTCTCTCTCTCTCTCTCTCTCTCTCTCTCTCTCTCTCTCTTTCTCTCTCTCTCTCTCTCTCTCTCTCTCTCATATTTGGAGGTTTAAAAGTATTTTGTTACATGTCTTAATAGAGCATGAAAAATAGATTATTTTTGCTTCACCACTTAGTTTACCATTAAGGACTCTTTATCTAGTGAAAGGGTCCTAAGAGAAATCCAAAATCCTATAACATTTTCATGCTTAGATAAAGCACAAAAGACTCGTCAATCTAAGTCATGCATTATGACTGATTTTTTTATGGTTTGAGTGTTGTGAGATGACCAATTCTTTTATCATCATATTAATTTGGCACGATTTCAAAAATTATCATGTCTCCCAAGGAAAGGGTCCTAAGAGATTCTTGGACCCTCCTAGGACTATTTTACTAGCGAAGGGGTCATTGGAGAGATGATGAAAATTAAAACCATGTAAACTTAAAAAAGTAGCTTGAATTAAAGAGTTAGAGAAAGAAAGAGTAGACTATTTGTTGTGCTCTATCTAAACATGCAAATGATAATTTCTCTTAGGATCCCTTCGCTAGCAAGGGTCATAGGATATATGATGATACTCAAAAAGTGGTCACATAACTCATAAACTATGCTCATATTAATGAGCCGTAAGAGCCCAAAAAAAAAAATCCATGCTCTATCTAGACACGCAAAGAATAAAAAAATTTAAACATTTCTAAAGTTGTAAAAAATAATGTGTGTGTGTGAGAGAGAGAGAGAGTGTGTGTGTGTGTGTGTGAGAGAGAGAGAGAGAGAGGGGGGGGAGAATGGCCACCATGCTAAAGTCCAAGATTTTGTCATCATAACCATATTCATCGTCGTGATGAAGAAGTTTGGTGTTCCTAGGCATCCTCTACTAGCAAGAGAGTCTTGGAAGAAATAGTCACATGCCATATTATGTTTCTTGTAATCATTTTCAACAAAAAACGACAATGTTTCTTTAAGAGTGTGTTGTGTTTGCAATAATGTTTTTTTGAAAAAAGTGTGTGTTTGCAATAATCTTTTTGTGATCTCAAACTTTGTAAAGGATTTAGACATTACTTTTGAGCTTCAAGCCAAGAGTAAGACCTATCCTCTTCATTAATCATGGTTACTCAAGCGAATATCAATAAATTTGAAGGAGAAGGATTCCACACATGGTAGACAAAAGGTTAAATTCACCCTTAGGAGAAAAGGTTAAATTCACCCTTAGGAGAAAAGGGATTTGGAATGTGGCAAATGGAAAAGAGAAAAAGTCAACAACTCAGGAAGGAGAAGTTTCTTGGCTAGTCAAAGACGAGAAGGCCCTTACTATCATAGCCTTGGGATTAAGTGACTCCTCATACATCCATCATATTGATGGGTGTGATATATCACATGAAGCTTGGGTACATCTTGAAACCGTGTTTGGTGCACAAGGAAAGTGCTCCAAGTTTAGCTTGCTAATAAAGTTTTTTGAGCTAAAAATGAAACCAGGGAACTCTCTCTCCTTACATTTGAATTCAATTAAAGGCATGCTAACACAATTGGCAAGTATCAAAGCTTTCATAGATGCATACATCACAATTGCAATCTTACTCTCAAAAGTCTTCCAGATGAAGAGTATGGTAATATAGTTACCACTGTTACAAATCTACCAACATCACAATTGGTGAATATTGAAGCTTCTCTCTTAGAGGAGGAAAGAAAGATTAAGCAAAGACGTTCCAGCTCCAACTACAATGAAGGGCGGGGGGGGAGGGGGAGGGGGAGGGGGGGGCTTACTTCACGAAGTAGAAGAAGCAGTAGGGCTACACCAACACCAAGAATTTCTCCAAGGGCTTCACCAACAAAACCAATAATGGATGTGGATTATGTGGTAAGAAGAATCATAAGGAAGAGAATTGTTTTTTGAAGCAAAAGACCAAAGCTTTGATTATTGAAGATAATAAAGAAGAAGATGATGGAGATGAGGCTTGAACAGAAGAGGCTAATCATGTGGTTGACTCGGATTGGTTGACTCGGATTGGGCTTTTTAGGCTACTCTTGCTTCCAAAGACCTCTTGGCCTAACATTTGATAGGAAACATCCAACCAAGATTTGTATCAATCCTATGGTATTAGATCTCTAATGTATCCAAATATGTATCACTTGTTAAAACATATGTGTATCTAGCATTGTATCAATCCCTAGGCATTAGAACATCTGTTATAGGGGATTTGTTGAAGACAACACATGTTCTCCCGCCTTTTATTATTGTACGGGTTCTAAAGTCATAAAGGACAAGCCATAGCCAATGTGATAGCATGTGAACACTCCTTACGAGTGTAGTTGCAATGTCCTATTGACAAAGCTAGCAAGACCACCCCACCACCCATCCAGAGCTAGTCTCCACCCATTTCCACCATCATTCTAGGTAGAGAGAGTGGACAAAGAGCCACCACTACCTAGCTCCTCAATGGAATTAGTGTAGAGAGCACCACCGTGCCCTAGTTACCCAGGTTTTCCACCAGTGCTCAACCCATTTTTGCCTAAGTCTAGCTTCTCTACCCATAGACAGCTGACCTCGTGCCAACTTTGCCAAATCTCTACAACTTCACATCTAGAACTGGTAGCCCAACATTTGTCTTGTTAGTTTTTGGTGCTACTCACTCTTCTATCCCTACCTCTACACTCTGTACTCCATGGTACTCTACATTTCCCCTTCACCATCGTCACTAGCTATCTCGAAGGTAGCTATATTTTTGGATTAGGCATCCATAGGCAGTCCAGTTCTTGTGCACATATCTTGAAGATTTTTCTCTACTCACTCAAGTATAAATCATGTTTTGGCATGGTTGGAAATGGTACCTCATATCCCATCTCATCTAAGTGCCTTGTGTGTACACTCCCATGCCTCTCTCCTTTTCCCAACAGCTCACATCCAGAGGGGGGGTTCCTGTTCCTTGCACACTATCCAACTTTGGGAAATCCTATACTATGAGGATGTCACAAATAGTACCCACCGACTGATCTTTCTAGATTTGGTGGGTTTATGACAATTGAAGATTAGACTAGTGATCCAAACTACTCACTATGGAGCTTCATGATAAAGAGCGTGCTAATATTTAAAAAGTCATGCGAGATTGTCACGAGGCAAGAGCCTCATCTTGTAGCAACCCCAACTCCTAACACCTCCCCGCCAATAGCACTAAGGGGGACTCAAACTATGGCATAAGGGTTGTCATTTTAGCACTGTCACACACCTAGACACATTGAAGATCAAATGCTTGGCACAAGTGTGTCAAGTATTTTAGCAATGCTACGTGCATGGACCCACCCAAGATCAAAGATGGTGGAATACCCAATGATGCTCAAGTAATGGCCATGATTACCCTTTGTGTCAAGCGATTCATTGTTTCTCACATCCAATCCATTGTTCCTCACATCTGGTGGGATGCATGTGATGCTCAAGCAATGGTCATGATTTCTCTTTCATCAAGTGATCCATTGTTTCTCCCATCTGATCCTACAGCTCTACAAAGGGCTGCATGTAAGTGGTCCTTCAGACCATGTTTCAATCTCATAAATGAAGCACAAGTCATGGAGGATCTGGATAACTTGATAATGAATGGGGTGATTTCATCGCATATCACCTTACCAAGGTAACATACCTAGAAGTGAATATATATGAGGTAGATGATAACAAGAAATCGGTTCACCACTATTCGTAATTCCTTACTTGAGTCTTATTAGAGTTTTCACACTTCTCTAAGACAATCCTATTTCCTTGAGGTACTTGTCCATGAGGAGCAAACATGGAAGAATAGATCCAAGGGTGATGAAAGTAGAGGAGACTAAGCCTTCTTCTTTAGGGATAAAGGCAAAGTGGACTCGTCTCACAGGGTGATACCAAGAAGAAAAAAGGAAAGTGTCGTTATCGCCACAAGCCAAGACACTATATCAAAGATTGTTACAAAGCTAAAAGCTGATGAAGGCTCTACAACCTCTGCTACTTCTACCCCACTGACGATAAGAAGCAACAGCCAAGAAAAAGCAACCCTGGTCAATGATGAGACTAAACTTTCTAGCCACATTTTCACCATGGGGGAGAATGTTAAATATTAATAGTGACTAATGTGGGGATAAACAGGTGCTAAGTGGTTGTCTAGCACTGTATTATGTGTGTGCTTAGGCTTTAAATAAAGTGGTTCTAATGTGTGTGAATAACCTCTAGTGTGTAGGTTCTTTTGTGTGTGCGAACTTAAAAGGATCCTATGTAAGCAATGATGTATGCAGGTGACACCTCTTAGGGACACTTGGCATCATAGTTTCACATGTGGCATACATGGTGGTAGCATATGTATACACCTTCTTTTGTAAAGGGGGGTCTCTCCTATAAAAGGACCATTTTCAGAATGTTAATTATGCCTCGACTTTTAGCTTATCTCATGTCCTCTTACTAATCACTCTTGCTAACTCTTATCTCATGTCCTCTTACTAATCACTCTTGCTAACTCTTGTGATTAACCCTAATATTTACAAGTTTCTAAAAAAATTGATGGAAAATATTTGCCATAAATGTAAGCTTTAAAAAAGAGACTAGACACTTAGTAAATAAAGCCAATTACTAGACACTTAGTAAATAAAGCCAATTACTAGAAGACCATATTTGGGAGTTTGGGAAAATCCCCATACTTTGGGAATTCCAAATGGTGGCACTTTTGAATCTACTTATTAGAGTATCTTGAGCACACCAACTCCAAATTTGTTGGAGATTGTTTATTTAGAGCCTACACATCAAGAGCTTTCCAATATGTCACACGAGGGGGTTTGACAAAAGATTGATAGGGTTCATTATGATCCCCATTTATGAATCTTTGCAAAGTGGGAATTGGGAATTTCCCAAACTCTCTAATATTGTTTATTAGTGCCTAGAAACATTTATCATCTACATATATGGAGATCTTATTAGAGTATAATTAAATCTCAATATTTTAGCCATTTAAAGGTTCTCCCTTGGTTTTTTAAACCAAGAATGAGGTCTTCTCTATCAAGGAAGGATAGTGATCCAAGAAAAAAGGTTTATTTTAATGGGTTCCTAATCCCCATTTTTGTTTCGATAGTTGAAGAGGATCTAAGATTTGGAAATCTTATGGTTTGGAAGCATAACAAAAGCTTTGTAAAACCTACTTTGTCGAGCCATGGGGATGAAGTTGGGTGCCTCATAGTACATGTATAGAAAGCACCTTCTTAATGTTAAGAGTTAGTCCTAGAACATAGAGATGATGGTGCTTGGTTACAGGTGGGGCTTGGTTATTTAATAGACTATCCAAAGTCCTTATGCTTGTGGATGAATAAATATACTAGAAAGAATGTAGGTGCTAGCATATGGGTAAAGATATCATCTAAAAAGCACCAATCAAAGAGGCACTAAGACTTCTACCAATCAGTGTGAGCAAGTCACCTACTACCAATGGAAATTTACCTTGTGAATAAGTTTATAGCCTTTAAGGACCACCCTAGGAGTGGCCTATTGAATTCATAATTAGACACATGGGTCTCTCTAATTATCTTTCAAGGAGATAAAGACAGATATTTTGTGTCATATGTGATTTTATCACATGAGCAATGCTATATAGTTTTTTCACATCAAATTGTTAGTATGGCTCCAAAATAGGTAATGTGTAAGACCCTTAGAATGAAATATATTATATTGCTGACAAATGTTTTTTGGAAGGGTAGATTTAGTTAATGCAAATTGAGTTATACCATGACGATTTTTTTTGGGTAGTTTGGGTTTTTTAAGTGTTATGAGTAGGTCCAAAAAGATGAAAGAAAAAAACAAAAAATAATCACTCATGTATATCTCTCACCGTAAATTTACTTTTATCTCATTATTATTCCAAATGTTTTTTTTTAAATATCTTTTTCATGGTGAACTTTTTTTAATCTCCAACCTCTCTCTCTCTCTCTCCCCCCCCTCCCCCCCCGGTCATCAAAGTGTATCAAGATGAGAAGACTAGAAATTATGAGTTGCATAGTATAGTGTTTGAGAAATAACATGCATACATTGGACTCCATAAATATAATTCATCATAAAAGACTGTGGGTAAGTTTTTGCATGCTTTTTCTCAAGATTCAAAATACAAGTGTCATGTTACCATACGTCATATGGCCAAGATTAAATTTCTTCACATTCAAATCACTTTAATGCTATTGAAAGAAACTCTCAATGTCCAAGCAATAAAGTTGGTGTAGTAGAGATAGATCCAAAATAGAATATAAAACTCCTCCTCATGGTAGAGAAAGCCCTCCATTTCATTATAGATAAAATCTCCTTATCATGAAATAAAAAATCTTAATAACCACTTCAACTATCGATAGGCTTTATTTGTTGTTGGCACACACGAGGATATGGTACTTGGAATAGCAAGGAGATACAAATAAATTAAAAATTAAAAATAAATGTTATAAAACACATTAAATACATGACACATGAAATTTAACATGCTATCTGGAATAAAAATGGTCCAAATTGAAGGCTTTCAATTTTTTGAGAGGAATTCTTCGCCCACACTCTTTTATGGCTATAGTAAGTTGTGTACCAATGTAACCCAAAACATTTGATGTATGATACATATTGTATGGTACATAATTGATTACAAAAATTACATATCACTAGATACATGATACACGGTACACATGATACTAGCATAATGAGTTGGAATTAATAGTTGAATGGCAAGATTAGAGAGAGAAAAGACACTATCTCTCCATATTTATACACGCATCTTGCATGGTTGTAGTTGTAAAAATTTGTAATTTGATGTGAAGTGGTGTATATATGTAAACAAAATTTCAAGACTAACCTTATGGAAATAATTAAGAAATGAAACTTGGGATATATACAAAGTTTTGTTTACATATATACCCTTCACATCAAATTAAGGGTATATATGTAAACAAAACTTTGTTTACATATATACCCTTCACAGTAATTTGATGTGAAGGGTATATATGTAAACAAAGTTTTGTTTACATATATACCCTTCACATCAAATTTGATGTGAAGGGTATATTTGTAAACATTTTTGATATATGTAAACAAAATGTTTACAAATATACCCTTCACATCAAATTTGATGTGAAGGGTATATATGTAAACAAAATTTTAAGACTAACTTGATGGAAATAGTTAAGAAATGAAACTTGGGATTTATACAAAGTTTGTAGAGTCCCTATGTAAAAGATATTTTGTTGTAAAATGATTTGCTATAGATGATTGCTGATCTAGTTAACATAGATACTCCAATCAACAAATGTCTTTAATCTACATAGTGTTATTATTTTGTTTGCAAAAAAGAAAACGTCTTGCACTATAAACTAAATGTGTCTTTAACATGTTGTACACACTGATCTCACAACTTGCACATCAAGGTTGTAACATGATGTAGTAGCCAACTTATAAGGCCAATCACATGTAAAATTCCAAGAACTAGGAGTGTGCACTCTCAAGTCACTCACTCTTGCATGGCCAAGTGAGAGATAACTTATGAAGTATATAAGTCAACATTTAATTATGCAAATCTTCTTCTTCTCATTCATATAATCAAGTCTAGTGTTTTCCGCTCTCTCTCTCTCTCTCTCTCTCTCTCTCTCTCTCTCTCTCTCTCTCTCTCTCTCTCTCTCTCTCTCTCTCTCTCTCTCTCTCTCTCTCTCGTATGCTAGTTAATATGGACATGTGCATGCTATGGTTTGGGAAGGCAATGATGTTAGAGATTGCATGTCCATCTTCTCTATTCTCCCTTCTTGTGGATCAGTCATTACACAATGACAATAAGGAGTGTTGGTTCACCATGATCTCAATTCACAATGCCCATAATGTAAGGAATTATTGTGGTGTGATAATATGCATGGGAGGACCACTTAGACCAACATGAGGGCTAAATGGCAAGTTTTGGCCTTGTAATAAGTTTCATAATAGCCCTCCTTTCATAATAGCCCTCCTTACACAAAAAGACATAGTATTTCTAACACCATTGTTGGAAGTGCCATTTACTTTATTTCTTATGGTTTTCACTCTTTCATTTTTAGAATCTATCATGCATGGTACATAGTAGTACTACATTGTTTTTTATTCGAGTCAATATTTTTAAATTCATTCCAATTGATAAGGTTTTATTACAATTTATAGTATACCTCTTGTACCCTTTCTTCTTTTGAGGTAGGAAGGGATCTCACTGGTAGGTAAAACCCCCAAGCTATAAAGATCACCTAATTGTCGCAGAAGCTTGTTTGTGGTGATGCAAGCCTGACCCCACCTTCTCATGTCTTAGTGGTTGATTATGGTTATCTTTTGTATTGTATTTGTGGTAGTTTGGTGGTTATACACATGAATGGAAGCTATGTACTTGTTTTTTATGCTTGTTCACTGGGGCGGTGAACTCTTAACAACTGAGGCACCTCTACACGGGTAGGTTACCCATGGTAGGCACATGAGAAAGCATGAGGTGTGTGAGTTATCCCACATGAGGGGATTGTAATGCCTACAGGCTTTTTGTATAAAAAGGGTTTTCCCTACTCTTGAAAGGCAATCAATACAATCCATTTCTTTAGTTTGAGCATTCAAATCAGATACACCTACACTAACATGAAACCTATCAAGCTCAAGTTTGTAATCCCATAAGAAACCCTCCCCCTTCCCTGTGGGGGTGGGTTAAACCATCATAGGTAGTTGTCCCAACTTCGTAAATACTCAATAGTTGGTTGCTCTAGGTGGGGGAATACCTAGTTGCCGAAGACAGATCACTTCAAAATGATTATCCCCAAGAGAATACATCCCTCAGTTTATTTTACAAAAAAAAAAAATATATTACCAGTCTTGTCGTAATCTTGCATCCATATTTCACACAATAATAAAATAAGATTTTCTTTCTTCTCTTTATTTAGTCAAAAAATCCCTAGCTAAATGCATGAGACAATCCTTTCTTAATCAAAAACTTCTAGGATTTGGTTTCACATATGCAACGAGGTGGAGGCCTAATAATCATGGTTTTATAGGGAGGTGAGCCGGTCCTCCACTTCCTTGGCATTAATTCCTAGCAATACCGTCAATTAATGTCCTATTGTCACCTTGCCAAGATCGTCCGTTCTTGGACGAATCTCAGGAGATACAGCGACAACTTACTGAACTTTTGGAGAAAGGACATATTCGACCAAGTAAAAGCCCTTTTGGAACTCCAGTGCTTTTGGTGAAAAAGAAGGATAAGTATATGCGTCTTTGCATCGACTATCGTGCCCTTAATAAGTTAACTATCAAGAATAAGTATCCTCTTCCACGCATTGATGAATTGTTTGATCAATTGCTCCATGCAAAGGTCTTCTCCAAAATTGATCTTAAGTCTGAATATCATCAAATTCACATTCGCGATGGTGATTAATATAAGATAAATTTTCGCACAAAATATGGTCATTACGAGTACCTAGTCATGCCATTCGGGTTAACCAATGCCCCTGCAACATTTATGAGTCTGATGAATGATCTTTCTCGTCCTTTTTTGGACAAGTTCGTCATTATTTATCTTGACGACATCCTGGTGTTCAGTCGTAATATGGAAGACCACAAGGCACATCTTAAGATCATTTTCCAGGTGCTTCGAGACAATGCTCGCATGTCCACGAGGCATCCTATAGGGACGGACAGAGGCCAGACGCTTTCTTTTTTGGCCTAGATCTCCTCTTAAGAGTGGGAACCCTCTTGCTTATAAAAGGAATACTCAACCACTAGGCTATAACCATTTTTTATATATGAAGTGAGAATTAAATACTTAATTTTATCTAGTTTGGATAAAAGAAAATAAATTTAAATGGGAGATTTTTCTTATACTATCCTATGTGGAGAGAGAGAGAGAGAGAGAGAGAGAGAGAGAGAGAGAGAGAGAGAGAGAGAGAGAGAGAGAGAGAGAGAGAGAGAGAGATTGGAGAGCGGTTGAGAGAGGGTAGAAGCGGTTGAGAGAGAGTGGAGAGGGAAAGAGCATGAGAGTGGGGGTTTAGAGAGAGTATTGAGTGGGGGTGGAGAACCCAGGGGAAGTGGGTGGGGTAGGTTGAGAGGGACTAAGAGAGTTTAAGTGAGAGCCTGAGATGTCGGAAGAGCTGAGGGGGTGGCAAAAGGGCACCCCAAAGTTTAAGCTAAAGTTGGATCAATTAGTCCCAATTCAATCGCAACTCCATTCCAAAATTCGGATAGATAACCCGTAGACCTATAATGTAATCTTCCATAAATGCAAAATAATCCACAAAGTGGATAGACATATGTGTCTTCATACCCATGCCCATATAACTTATGCAAGTCATCAGTACTATAGTTAGGCATCATAATTCATCCTATCAAGTGGACTAGCATAAGCCTTAGAAGAAAGTAACCTAGATGGCATAAAAATACAAAGTGCCAATAGACCCAAACAAGTTTGGAGCCATAGTCCAAAATATCAATTCAATATCTATTATGTAATGGAAAATAAATATATACATACCAATTAGTAGACCACTATAGACAATAATGCCAGTCACTCATATCAAGCCCGAAAAAATGAATTCCAAAAATAAAGAATACATCAAAATGTCTGGTTGGCAAACAGCAAAGCAGCAACCATAGGCAGTTACACATTTATAAGTGTTAACCAGTTTATGGGATTCAAAGTGCACACATACAAAAATATCTACAGAAACTTGCAGAAGTTCTAGTCCATAAAACCACGGCATGTAGAAAATTAGCACATAAAAAATTCAAACGAATTATCCAAAACTGCAATCCTGGTTTAAGATTTGGACAATATAAGCATTCTCATACCCTTTCCAATAACTAATAAGGCCCAACAATTAATTTATCAGAAGGCATATAAAAGTTCTAAAAGGTTAATTCGAAGTGTAAACCATTTTAATTATGTAATCCAAAAATAATCATAGAATCAGGGGCTAAACGATTCATTAGCAAAGTTGTCAGAAAAGCCCGACATCAAGAAAAATACATAATATTATGTCCACACCAATTCACAATATTTTGTGATGAAGGTCGAGATTAAAAATTAGCTCTCCATAGCATGCATGTGTAATTTTTAACGTCATATAATTAAAATGATATCCAAAGATTATGCATCCAGGTTTTTAGCATGGATAAACAGTTTATGAAAAGAACCACGCATCCTAAATTGAGAATGGTTCAAATATCTTCAACATTCATATGCCATAACCGAGAACCCATCAAATGGGATTCATAAGGGTCAATCTCTCAAAGGGTGCATAGCCAATCAAAGTAAGGCAAGCAGGCCATAGACACCAAGCTAAAATACCTGAGAAGAAGAACTTCTCGTGCAAGCCAATACTAGTGACATGGCAAAAAACTCGTAAAACACAAAGGTTACTTAAATATTGTGGACTCACAAGCAAAATGGTCGTTTTATACCTACCATGAGCTGAAGAAGCTAGCTAATGCTGCCCTAAGTTTTCAATGAGGATCCATCAACATATATTTTGCAGAGCTCCATCCACAGGTTCCTTTAGGCAATACTTAGAAACATATTGCCCCATAATCAAATACAACCAAATAGGCGATAATGGGGCATTTTGCCTCCAAATTTACAACCATGCAAGAAAAGTGTGTATTTGTATGTGTATGTGTGTATTTGTATGTGTATGTGTGTAAACGTGCCCGTGCATGCGGTGTAATACGTATTGCTCACACCAATTCAATTCGTTTTACACCAATATTAGGATAGAAGTAGCAACAAGCATACCGGGCCTTGAAACCTACGAGATTTGTCAATATATCCAAAAAAATCAAAAAATCCAGACATTGATATCATATATTCTTAGGTTGGTTAAAATAGAAACTATATGAAATGTGTGTGTGTGTGTGTGTGTGTGTGTGTGTGTGTGTGTGTGTGGAGAGAGAGAGAGAGAGAGAGAGAGAGAGAGAGAGAGTTTTCTATATTAAGCATCTTCAAAAGACCATAAAGGTCTATGAGATAAGAATTTCAAAGTCATGTTACAAAATCTATCAATAGATGAAATGAAATTGATAAAACAAAACCGGTCTACCTCAAACCCACAGCCAAGGGCTTTGGGCTAATACATCATGTAAGCATTGATTTGCCATTATCCACATCCACACATACATCCACATCCATAAGGTAGGATACATTCATTGCTAGGGGAGGACATTTTTTATGTTGTTCAAGTAGATTTCGAATCTGGAGGAGCTGTCACATATGAAAGGACCTCTCCTCTATGGTCAAGGTCTTTGTGCTCATTGGATTTAGTAAGCTATATCAATAGTAACTCCCTGTGGGAGCATATGCTCGTGAGGTACTCGTGGGTGTGCCTGGGCTAGATATCCTCCTGCTCATGGGCACATTGCGTGGTCATCACCTCCTATGGTGTTTGGGTAAAGTGTTATGTGAGGATTCTCTATGATGTGTCTCCTCTTGGTCTGTGTGCCTCGGCTATATATCCTCCTGCTCATGGTCACACCGTCGTGTGGTCATTACCTCCTATGATGTTTGGGTAAAAGTATTATGTGAGGATTCTCTTTGATGTGTCTCCTCTCTTGGTCTGTGTGCTTATCATAGCCTATCTTAGTGGGCGACGCATTTGCCAAGAGAAATAGGCCTAGACATCGATGGTCCTCATAGTCGATGATCCTAGAGAGTGGACCAAAACCCCCCGATGAATAGGGAGTGGTATCTGCCTCATATCTCATAGTACACTGTGCATGTGCATATTTAATACTCCTCTATCTCTACCTCCCCCATGAGAGGGTGATAGAGACAGAGAGAGCATACATAAGAAACTCATCAAGCGCAAAGTACACTAAATTGTGAAAAGATGATTACATCATTTTTTCCTTAATGCAGATGTCTTATAGAGAATGTCCAAGTGGCCCAAAAATCTAGTAGAGCTAATGTCTAGGCTCTCTCTCTCTCTCTCTCTCTCTCTCTCTATATATATATATATATATATATATAATCTAGTAGAGCTAATGTCTAGGCTCTCTCTTTCTCTCTCTCTCTCTCTCTCTCTCTCTATATATATATATATATATATATATAGAAAGTGAGTTAGCAGGTATTACACATATAAGCTTGGCAAAATCCCATGATCATATATCCTGAAGAACTTAGTGTGGTTATAAAAAATTGATTCCAACATGGTGTAACCACATGTATAAGGTAGTGATAACCTATATAGTCCTCCCTTATATAGATTATGTTCTCAAAATTAGTGAGGGCTAAAGTGGAATGCCATAGTTGGTCCATTTACAAATGAAGTAGTACTTGCTACTATTGAGAGTTAGTAGGTCACAATAAGAGAAGATGGCATATGGAGCCTAAAACCACGTCTCCAAAAACTTTTTTTGAATTCAATGATGCAATGGGTGACAAGAAACCATTGGAATATCTAGTAATACCTAAAGATACATTGTAAAAAAAGGTTTGGAGCAAGTGAATGATGAGGTTAAAAAACCCGATGGTGGCAACAACAATAGGTCCAAGTTGGCATCATATCGTTTAATGAATGCTACATCACATTAATCATCCAATATTCAATTATTTTAATGCTTGAACCAAGGAGGCTTGAAGGAGGGAAAGTTGTATATTATCTTATCATCGGTGTCCTTCTAGACCAGCATAAGAAGTCCTCTAGCATTTGATGGGGAAATAAAGAGATTGGATTTGGCAATAGACTCATGCCTTGTAGTAAACAACCCAATATTTCTATTGATAAATTGTGGCAATCCTCCATCTGGTTTGTATCTTGAGCTCTCTTTGTGTGGTTAAACTCATGCCTTGTAGTAAACAATTCAATATTTCTATTGATAAATTGTGGGGATCCTCCATTTGGTTTGTATCTTGAGCTCTCTTCATGTGGAAACCTTGTGCCCATCTAGCATTTCTCCGTCGCCTCAGATATTGTGGTTCTTAATTTGATCTAGTACATGTACTATTGAATCTAGCGAAAGGGATATTACTTGATTAGCCTTAGCTCCAGCTTTTTGGAGTTCCATCATTTCTCAAAATATCTATCATGTAGGATGCAGTAACAACAACTGTTGCTACCAATTGTATCTTTAAAGACGCAGACATCTGGTAGATCTCTCCAAATCACTTGGGTGGATTTATCTCAAATCCATTAAGTATTTATTAATTTGGCAGCTCTCCTTATTCAAGATGGTCATCTAGACCCTAGTGTTACGGTGTGCAAAGAGCTAGCTGGCGTGAGGGTCCACTTACTTTGGAGTGAAATGGTTTCATACCATTCACTATCAGGACTTCTCCAAGGGTGGTGGGGGGTGGTGGTGATGTTTCAAGGAAGGGTTGGGGTGGAGAGGGAGTTGTGGGATATGGTGGTAAAGATGAGGGCATTTGTGGGGTCCCTGGTTGGTCAAAATATGAGGGCCTCTGCCTTGTCAAAAGAAAGATGTGGTAACATGGGGTGGATAGGCCATGAAATGGGTGGAGATGAGATGGATGGACATGAGGAATCAATCTAAGTTGAAAGGATAATGGGATGTGAATGGGTGAGTAGTCATCTAAGGTGAGCATATGTAGAGGTTGATGATAAGTTGGAGAGGAGGTTAGCTACTTCTCCAAGGGTGGTGGGAAGTGGCGATGATATTTCAAGGAAGGGTTGGCATGGAGAGGTAGTTGTGGGAGATTGTGGTAAAGATGAGGGCATTGGTAGGGTCCCTATCTTGTCAAAATATGAGGATCCCTGGCTTGTCAAAAGAAAGATATGGTAACATGAGGTGGGTAGGCCATGAGATGGGCAAAGATGAGGGATTATTTGAAACGTGGTCATGTGAGGTGGGTAGGGCCTGAGATGGGTGGAGATGAGGGATCATTCAAAACTGATAAGGATAATGGGACGTGAAGGGGTGATTAGTCACTCATCTAAGGTGATCACCTGTAGGTATGATGGTATATTGGAGAGGAGATTAAATGCTATAAAGGTTGATGGTGGAGAGGAGGTTAGATGCTACAAAGGGTTATGGTATGCTGGAGAGGAGGTTAGGTACTATAGAGAGGGATATGGATCCTGTTCGAGGGGGATCTTGTGGTGAAGGTGGAGGCTTTGGAGAGGAAGAGGCAAAAGCACCTCATCCAAGGGCCAACATGTCACATTTATTGCTTGCTTCCATATTGGCTTTGCTACTAGACTACCTTTTTCGTCAAACTGTCTTTGGGATCCTCATCATCAAACCCTCCCATGCTTTAGAAGTGGCATTGTGCCTCCTTATGCTCTACATTGATTTCCATATACTCAACATATCATTTATGAAAGTATATCAAAGTTGATCAAGCTTGATGCTCATCTATTGTAGACACTATAATAAAGAATGATGATGCCATATGGAGGGTACTGATTGATGTAGGTGTCTAGGTTGTCTTGTGTTTTGAGCACTAACCTATGACCCTCTCCTCCAAGCCATGTGAATCCTAAGATGTCCTCCTTTACCAAATAATATGTAGGGTCCCTTGACTTGTGGAGTGTCGATAGTTTAACATTTTCCTGTGGCTTGTTAATAAAGACATCAAACTATAGGTAATTGAGGGTGATGACCTTTTGTTAGAGTGAGTGGAGGGGGCTATCATGCTATAGAGGTAATTGAGAGTGATGATCTTTTGTTAAAGAGAAAGGAGGACTAATGGGAGTGTGGAGGGTGTGTAAGCTTAAGGAGTTGAGTTGTCAATGTCCAACTTACACATTAGGTACTCTTTCCCTTTGTTGTTTTACAACTTCTATAGCTCTTCCTATAGCTTGAGGATCTGTGTATCCTTGGCTTGGAGGACCTTGTGGCTAATTTCATTCTAATTAGACTAGTCCTTTACCACCTCTTTGAGCTCTTTTCCCAACTTGGCTAGCTATTCCTTAAAGGACTTGGCTTCAGCCTCCTTTGATATATAAGTTGCAGTGCATGTATCTCCACGTAACATTGAATTGCTCCTACAATTTCTAGTTTGTGCAGTCTTACGTGTCTCAATATTCACCTTGAGGTACTCTACCTCCACATTCTTAGTTGTAGACCTAGATTGGGCTTTCTTGAGAGGAGTAGACTAGTTACATGGTTTGTTGGAGGTCAACACATTTTGTTGTTGGCTAGCTAATAAAGATACTTTTGTGTCTCAAAAAGTTTTTTACACCTTCTCTCCATGAATTCTTTGGTATGCTTGACTTGATTTATCAATACAGTAATCACTCCCATTTCTAGGTCAGGGATGACTCCTCTTGCTTCCTGAGAAGCCCAAGTGAAATTCTCTTTTGTGGCTACTCTCCTCTTGCTTCCTGAGAAGCCCAAGTGAAATTCTCTTTTGTGGCTACTCTCCTCAATAAATGGTAGCCAATTGATGATCTCCATGTAATTTGTTGCATGGTGGGCTATCAATCACATCCATGCTGCCTTTCCCTCCATCAAGCCTTGGGTTTGCCTATTTCTGAGATGTCATTTGAGGGGCTAGAGGATGGGGGCTTGTGATACTAGAGGGACCTAAGAGCTAGTGCTTCATCTCGTATCTTAGTAGGGGGCTATTTTTTCACATGAGCTCATCAATTCAACATCTCCTCCACCAAGATTAGTATCCAAAAAGTCCTCACATCACCCTTGCCTCCACATGTATCCAAATCGTGTGTGAGATACATGATGACCACATTGGTCTTTTTCTTCTTGGTGGGGGGGTTCTATAAGTGAAAAGGTAAAGGGGAACTCTGCGTGTAGCTCATGCAACTTGAATTCTCTCTAACCGTGATGGCAATGATAGGTCATAGAAAAGGGTAAGAACCTGAGCTGGAAACCTAAATTTTTCCTTAAGATGGCACCTCACTCGACCACATTGCTTGTTTCTTTAGGATTGATGATGCTATGGAGGCGAGGTTTTGTTGTGAGCAAAATTGATTCCAGGGTTCTTGCATTGCTAGGGTAGCAAGTTGAAAAGATGTGTTGATAACATCTAAAGAGAGCTTCACTTATCCTCGCATTTTGGGGCCCCTTGAGAGTTCATGTTCTTTGCTTTTGGGTTATATGTGGTAAGAAACTATGTGCATCTTGCCAAATCCAACCACATGGTGGGACTTAATGAAGGCATGAGATTGATGAAGTTCATTCATAGATTGGATCCTCTTGTTAAAGTGGATGTATTAGCTCAAAGGGGGATTTTTTTTGGTGAGAATTTTCTAGCAAGTACTTTTTGGGAATCGGAGCAGATTCTAAAAAGATTCCCTCCCCCTCCATCAAGACAAAGAGGGGCGAAGAGAGTTGGATAGAGATTCATGACATAATTATTTAAGAGGAGGGAGAGGGCGAGAGAGAGCCAGAGGGAGCGAAAAAGAGAAAAACATGACAACATCACATCCTCTACACATCGAGGTTATTTCTTCAAAGTGAAAATAAAACGAAGTTCATTCACGTACAACTACCAAATCTTGAAATGTGAAAACCATCATCTTTACTACTATGGACATCGCTTGTCCTCTGGGGTGAAGGCACAAAAAAGTAAGCGAACGACATTCGTACCCTCTAGCAAGACACACTTAGACAATTTATCAATAAAACCATGGGCTTGCCATATCATAATTAAGCCCACCACTTTGGTCTTCACTTGAGAAATAACATCATCATTATAAGGAAGTGGAAAGGTTGTGAGACAATTCCATGCATGTGCACCATGTACAGTCTTCTGCTTGACCTCCACATTGGTGGCCTCCCTCACGATACACGCAGCAACAACTTCAATGCTAATATTTGATGAAGCCATCACAAACAATACGAAGGAGGGTTTAGAGTGTTGTACTCTACTAACAAGGCTTGGTGGCAATGGTGATTAACAAAGTGTTATGGAGATTATCTTTATATTTATAGTAGTGGAAGAGGTGTAATCTACTTTCAAACAAAATAAAAACACATTTTGTCTTTTTAATGTCAATAATAAAGGCATCTTTCCTCGAATTTCTACACCGCAATAATAAAGGCATCTTTTTGTACTTTTTGGGGAAGAGCAAGTATGTACTGTTTTTTTAATACATGCAATTTCAGATAAGGAGTTGTGAGCTTTGTGGAAAACCTTGCGACTCTCTGCTCTCTCTAGCTCACCATTCCCCTTTCATTTTCCTAAGATTTCTAAGCATTCAATGTGAGTAACATGAATACCATTCATCATTAGATGACCATGTTCTATAATACCATACATGCTTGAAAATGCACAACCCATAGCGATGGAAGAGGTAGGGAGGATGAGGAGAAAAATATTGCACAATTGAACCCTCTACAATGAGGTTACTTCCACTGAGGTTACAAAAGTCCCAAAATACTATAGGGGACAAGTGATATTCCATGCATTTAAGTCAGAATTAGGGTAGGTTCTCCTATGAGACAAGGCATTATAAAGCTCCAAGTCTTATAGGATAGGTTGGTGGATGAACATATTCTCATTCTGGCTCAAGCCTTCTTCTCTCAATTGTTGTCATCATGAGACTGAACCCTAATGTGGTATGCCGGCCTCCCACCAGCTCAACCAAGAGTCCATGCTGACATATTCCTATCCATAACATGACCATTATGCCACCATTCACGTATCGATCGAGCCTATATTGATGCAGCTTCACTAGTAGGAGCCGTGTGTCACTTCTTGCACATTGCTATATGTGCTCTCCTTGAGATGTAGTGCACACATACTTTGTTGTGTGGGAAATCATGCTCTCCTCCCAATGAAATAGGCAAGACCTCTCTCTATCTGTCAAGATGTTTATTTTCCTACCATTGCACATGTCGAACTACATTCTAGTTAGCCTGAGCCTCGTTTGAAACCAAAGAAATCTACCCTTTCACAACCATGCTTTGCCATTACCTCATTAATGCATTCCCAAAATAGACATTGGGCCTCCATATCCTCCTCTTTCATTTGCACAAGTTGTAATTGTTATTAGAAGATCCTTCATGTTGCGTAAAAACTCTAGTCAGCTCTGACTACTTTTATACTCTACATTCATAATATACTACCTTGGATCATACACGTGACAAGCCATGGTCACCCAATCATTCGTAATATGCTACCTTGTAACACATATGACAAGCCATGGTCACCCAATTTGATGTTCATCAGGTGTGGTCGAATTGTATCCACGCATGTTGGTGCAAGTCAGTCGGTCCGTCGCCATTCGATTCACCAAATCCAACCCTAAAGTGACCTTAATGGTGGACATCTTGAAAACAAAGCACTTCTCACCTAAGGACCCTCATCCCCGGAACCTACTTTCATGAAAAAAGTCATAAGTGCACTCTCGTTTCAACTTCAGAAGTGCATCCAAGCCAAAGCTCTCCTTTGAAGGCCTGTGCCAAGCTGCAGAGATTAACCTCCAAAACCTAAAAATCAAATTATTCAAATTTCACACTTTACTTATCTAGATTTTAATAACTCTTTTACAAAAACATTACTACCCAACGAAATTCGCTTACAGCTGTCTTCCACCAGTGGTCCCATCTCCTCTGTAATGTTGATGAACTCTTGTTCCCCAATGAAATGTGAGGAACCACCTTTTTACACTAGCATTTCTATTGCGATTTCTTTTGCCACACACTTTTGTACCTTTCTTGCCCTGGCATTGCGATCTACTCCTAACACCTTGGACACCGTTTGCTTTGTTCTATCAATTAGTGCCTTTGATGTGCGTGCCCATACATTATGTTGATAAAAATCGATGTGTATCATTAATCGACTCATCATCTCGTCTCTCGGAGGGCATCACATAATAGATGTAGCAATTGCATGTGGCAATGCACATTGCCAGCACTGAGCAGTAATGGAAAAGGAGCTTTCTAGATGCATTGATGCACTCCTCTCAAGTGGTTGGTGCCTTTAGCATGCTTCTAGTAAAATGTGATGTATTTGAGACCCTGTGGTTCTTTAAACATAGAAAAAGTTCATTCACACACTTCAAACTACCTAGGCAATGGCTTCTCTGACACACTCCAGGGAAGGCAATGTTAGAGGTTTGCAGCTTTGACCACCAGTGGGGATTATACTTATGCTCCATGGAGTCCATTCCTACACGTGTTCCCATGATTGGTGGAAACTCAAATGCAATATCACCATTATATGGCCTAGGAATCTCCATGACCTTGATAACCTCTTTGACATTCAACCAAATCTTTGTTAGTGTGTTTCCCTTCTTCACACTCCAAAGGTATTCCAAAATGCTCTTACCATCTCCTCTTGCAATAGTGGATGAGGCTGTGCACCGGTTTTGTTGTTATCTTATAAGGGGCTACATAAATTTATCACATTAGATGGCGTTGGAAGTAGTCCTCTCGGTGGGTGATCTAAGATGGCTATTGGTTGTACATTTGAGTTTAACAAGGCATCAACTATTGTGGAGTAATTTGCTCAAACAGAGTTCTCAATTATATAGAACTCCTCCCCCTCATGATTAGAGGTTGGCTCTAGAGGGACATGCAACTCTTGGGACCCAATATTTAATATTGCTTGCAATCCATAGAATGATAAAGGAGCTACTTATTCTTGTAATAAGAACTTTGCACTCACAAGAACTCGACCAATGCTGAAACATAGATTCTTCTTAGAATATGGGAAGGAGATTGTACAACTCATTATAAAGGGGAACAAAAAGGAAGTACACAAGAACAAAAAAGAATGACACAATAGGTACCAAGTACACATTGGTGATTAACACCCTTAAATAAGTTGGCCGTTTTTTATTTGACCAATTTAAAGTAATTATTATTTTAAAAAATTTATGGTATATATATATATATATACATATATATACATACATATACACACACACACACACACACACACACACACACACACACACACACACACACACACATAAAAGAAAATGAGCATCTCCCTGTGTATAACCAAATATTATAGGCTCACATAAATGTAACAATCAATGCTTTATACAATGTTTTGATATACCCACTAACCTTAAGTTTTATCAGATCAATTTATCCCATCATAGACCTTACAATATACATAATATATATCCTTTAAAGCAATACATCATTTTTGCATATAAAGTGCATGATTGTAGCTAATGGCATCTACTCTTATGACATGTAAGTGATCAACCTTGTAAAGTGGAGATGGAATCTTTATTTTTTGCTTAACCTTTGTTTGCAATGTTATATCATTAGAAAATATCTCATTAAGTTAAATTAATTATCTTTAGATTGATATGTATATCAATCATTGTGAGCTTTTTAACTATGGCATTAGGGGGGGGAGTGTAAAGAAGAAGATCTCTCTCTCTCTCTCTCTCTCTCTCTCTCTCTCTAGACTATAAGTGTGATGGCTCCCTGTATTGTTAATCATATTTGTAATATGCAAGATACTTTAAGAAATAAGTCGACTTATAAAAGATTCTAAATTGTATTCGTGGAAATATCTATCATCGTCAACTTCTTATGTGATGGTGATTCCATTCTTAGCATACAAGTGCTTTCTAGTAGCTTGTGTGATGGTGATTCCATTCTTGGCATACAGGTGCTTTCCAGTAACTTGTGTGAGAATATAAAATTATAGATATAATAAAACCATTAAAATAGTGGCATTGGGGGGGAGTGCAATGATCTCTCTAGATTGCCTACATGGACATCACAGTCCACATAGGCAGTTCCACATGTAATGCCCGCGCTCATGCATTACACGTGGCATGCCTATGTGGACTACACTATCCATGTAGGTAGTGCCACGTCTAATGCCTGATCTCGAGCATTACACATGGTAGCCACCATGGACAGCATAGACCACGATGGCTACCACATGTAATGCCCGAGCTCAAGCATTACACGTGGCATTGCCATGTGTCATGTACATGGTTGGGCATTACACGTGGCACTGCCACATGTAATGCATGTGGTCAAGCATTACATGTGGCACCAATGAAACATTGCCACGTGTAATGCTCGAGCTCTGGCATTATATGTGGCACTGCCACTGTGGACAACATAGTCCACGGGGGCTGCCACATGTAATGCCCAAGCTTGGGCATTAAACATGGAAGTGCCACATGGCATGCACATGTCATGCTGGCTTTCACTATCTAACATCTTCATAAGCCATTAGACAGCAAAAGCAAGCCTTACACCCGCCCTCTCCCTCAACGAGCCCTACCCCTCATTAACGAGCCCTCAACATGCCTCACACCCACCCTCTCCCTCTATGCATCCTCAACAAGCCTCCCCTCTCCCTCTCCCTCTATGCATCCTCAACAAGCCTCCCCTCTCCCTCAACGCACTATATGCCCTTGCCCTCAATGCTCTCTCTCCAAGAATGCCCCTCACACGCCCTCAATGTGTCAATTTGTCATGCATTTGAATCTCCCCCAATGCCTCCATCTCTCTCACTCTTGAGTTCTCAAACCTCTATGTCCACAAAGAAAATGCCTCATATATGCAATCTAAGCGACGTAACCAACATATTTGGATTACAATTGGTTGTGAGGCCTGCTCCTACAACTCTCACTAACAATTGTATTGCCACCAGCAGTAGTGCTACAATTTTTGAAGAAGAGGAGTCCGTAAAGGAGAGTTTTGTCGAAGAGTGGTTGATCAACACATCTCCACAAATGGGGTGGAGGACCACTTGGTTGATAATTATAATTGCCTTCTTAGAGTACCTCTTTGTTGCTTCCTTTCAAACTTGGCAATCCGTATGAATGAGGATTCCATCAAAGGGTTAATTAAAAGCATGGAAGAGAGCACATACCAGTCGACAATGACAACATTCATTGTCTCTGAGGGTTTCCCTAGCCAAGATCCCTTTCCATTTGACCCTATCGAAGTACAGTCGATCACGACCTATCATTGTTAGCAGAGTTTGACACAATACTAGAGTAGACAGATGGATGGCAACACATGGTTAGGAAGATGTTTGTTATTTGGGATGGCAATCATCGACTCAAAGCATGGAAGGAATGGGCAAAAACCACTCAAGTTGAAAGAGAGAAGGTTCTAAGGTAATTTGTAGAGTGGTCCGATTTCTCGAGGAGGAGGAGGCTGAGCTCTTGTTGGTGCTGCGCATAATAAACAAGTAAGTGGATTGTATCTTCTTTTTTTGTGATTCAAATGAACAAACATCTTATATGTCATCATATACCTTATTTATTATGCATGCAAAATTTCTAGGGCCACTACATTTCATGTCCCAAACACAACGACACATGATATATTTATGATGCACAGTGTCAGCTTTGCCGATCCACAATCATTGTTATCAAAGTTCAGTGATGCAGATCATGCATGGGCCGAGAAGGCTCTTACTCATCGGGGACCTATTAGATCAAGGTGATTCAAGCTTCCCATGGCACTCTCATCTCACAATTGGTTTTCAAGGTATGTGTGCACCTTGTTCTCAGACCACAATAAAGTCATGTTTTAATTTCGAAATATGTTTCTTAAATATGTTTTCAAGGTATGTGTGCACCTTGTTCTCAGACCACAATAAAGTCATGTTTTAATTTCGAAATATATTTCTTAAACATAAATGCATTGCAGTCAGAGTTTGGTGCCACGTTCCAAGACAAGGTCAAAGGGTTTCCTGGTTGACAGAGTCGAGAATACATTCTAAACGTAGAAACGTTTGACAAGAATTACCAAGATGCCCTAAAGGAGATGGAGGCATTATTTACAAAGAGGGGACATGAGCTGGCACAAATTTCCAACCCCAAATATGGGCAAAGAGTTTTTCAAGAAAGTGATTTCCTACCAAGGATGGGGTGAAAAGGCTAGCAAATTCACTACTCCCAAGCTAGCAAAGATCACTTCGGTATATATTCCAAAATGGAGAGTAAGATCTCTAACTCTCTCGATGCATTAAAGTCTTTTTTATACGTAGGTAGATACATAACGCTAGTTCACAATGCCGAAAATGTAGGCTCCTTGACATATTAGCGGGTGGCAAGTTTGCTACGAGGGACACCTAGATTCCTCCATCCGATAGAGCGTTCTTCATGTGGATACATCATCACATGTATTGGTTCCAATTAACCGAGTACATGCTAAAAATATACGCAAAGTTGGAGATGAGCTCACCAGTCATACTGGCATGCATGAGAGAGCCACACTAGACTTTGGGGTAGGTATCACGGATGCCCTCAAAGCTTTTAGGAAGACTCACTTTGAGAAGGCATTTGTAAGGTGGAAAGGGAAAATGCACGCCACCTTGGATCCTGACCAACAACCATACTTGCCATGCCCAACGGCTCTTGTACAAGTATCTAGTAGCATGCCACAATGCTATTATTGTTATTTTATCACATTAGGTGATGGAGAAGCTGTTATTATTATTTTATCATTTTGTTAGAGAATTTCAATGTTTCTGTATTAGGTGGAGAAGTAGTGTGTGTAATTGGGTATATATTCTCAAGCACCCTTCAGATGCATGGGTGCAGTCCGAGATAGAGGAGACGGGATTGTACCCCAAGGAGTGGATCGATGAGCTATGGTGCTGTAACTGTTTAGGTAATTAAATTAACAATTGAGAGAGATGGAGCAAGATGGATAAAGATCTCAAGGCCATGAGAGAGAATGTGAGTGAAAGAGAGAAAGAAAGTTTGAGTGAGACCTTAAAATAATTATTTTTATGCTTAAAATAGTTATTTTTATGCCTCAAATGGTTATTTTTATTTATGAGACCTTATAAATACATTAGAGATTTCCATGCTCCAGTACTCTTTTTCTAGGGACACATCCCAACCCACCATCCCATTATATCTTCATATTGCAATAAGCTGGGCATAAACTCAATTATTATGGGCATCCAGTATTCTCACTAATACTACTACATTTGCAAAAATCTTAAGTAAATCCCTTCAATCTTCCATGCACCTCAAAGAAAAAGAACCTAGATTAGATGCCCTTATGGAAGCGTGGACAACAATGTCTGAAGTGCAAGAGCTCTACAAGAAGCTCACAATAGAGAAAGTGATAGACCTTTGGACAAGAATATGCTAGAGGTGAAAGTAGCAATAGCCATTGGGATATGGAGAGATTTTGGCATCATTGAAGAGGCAAAAAAGCCTACTCTTTGAGGAAAGTTTTACACCTTCGTTGTAAATTTAGGGTAGACGGAGAAGGCCAAGATGATAGTCGAGGTCCAAAATTCTTTCATGTATTATTGCTTGTGTTCAACATCTCATAGGTGTTTGTCATAATATGCTACAGTATTGCAATTTTGCATTGAAATATAATGGAAGTTACATCTATCAATGGTGTCTTTCTAAAGAAGTAGCAATGATAATGACCCATGGAAGTAAAGAAAATTGTGTACACACTCATGTATATCTCGTAGGTGTTTGTCATGTAATGCTGTGGTCTTGTAAATTTGCTTTTTGGAATATAATGGAAGTTTTAGATCATAATATGGTGTCTTTGTAAAGGAGTTGCAATGATAGTGGCCCATGGTGTCTAGATATGATAGTAGAGAGAGAAAGAGTAGATAGACAATAAGAGTAGAGAGAGAAACCACTCGCCTCAACATCAAAAAGCGCTCACTCAAAAATGCTAGCCAAAAAAATACATCCTAGCTCAAAAATGCCAAAAAAAATACATCCTAGTTCAACATCAAAAAGTGCTAAAAAATGCTCGCCATAAAAATACATCCTAGCTCAAACACCACCCTCTTTGAAGGAAGCAATGAGGCTTGGAGAGCTATATGAGCCCAAGTACAAGATCCTCTTATTAAAGCTGATGTATTAGTACAAACACCACCCTCTTTGAAGGACACAATGAGGCTTGCAGAGCTATATGAGCCCACTACAAGAGGCCTCAACAAATTAAAGATTTAAGAATTGAGGAGTAAGGGGTTATGCTTTAGATGTGGGAAAAAGTGGAGTAAAGAGCATGTGTGCAAGGTCAAGAAGGAAAATGTAAGCATGATTGTTATGGATGAGGATGACATAGAGGATGTGGTGGAGGATGATTATGTGGATTGTAATGAGAAGTTGGTGGAAGAGTCTCCTTCTATGGATAAGCAATGAATTTCCATTTGGTTAGATAACCATGAATTTCCATTTGGTTAAGGTGGAAAGTCAACCCACATAATTTTCTTGCGGGATGTAAGGGAGCCACTACCTTGAGGTTTCAATGCACTATCAATCACATGATTTGTTTTACAGGATGGCCACCACCTTGAGGCTTCAATGAAGTATTAAGGGTGGCTCATATTTTGGTGGATTCGGGGAGCACACATAGCTTTGTCAACTCTAAATCTATCCAAAAGCTAAGATTACAGCCCGTAGAGCTTTCACATGCATTGAGAGTTCAAGTGGAAAATGGGGAGAATGAAGTTGCTTATATATATTGTCCTTCTACTACTTAAGCTCGGCTCAAGTGTTAAATCTCTCTTTGATGTCTACTCTCTCTTGTGTGATCTCTCTTGGCTGTCTACTCTCTCTTGTATGATCTCTATTTGCTTCTGCTTCATATACACATATTCTCACATGGTATTAGAGATCTTGTGCTTCCATAGATTAGCATAAGAAGAGTTTTCAACGTCTCCTCTACTCCCTTATTGGTTGTGTTTTGGAGATCTCTTTTAAGCACACACGAGTGCTTCTCTTGGAACTAATTCTAGGCACAACCTGCAAATGTTTTTGTAGCTCCTTTTTTGGCATTTTTCATTCCAAGCCCTCTCTCCTTGCCTACAGCTCAATGCAAGTTGCATTTTTTTTTTTGCAATTGTTATTCCCAACCATCTCTCCTTGTTAGCTTAATGATGCAAGTCACTTTTTTGTGTTTTATATTCTTTCCCTACCTCTTAGACTAGTGGTAGCATATTGTAGTTGCTCCATTAGCCTCTCCCTGGCTCTCGTCTTCACCCGTCTGCCTTGATCCCTGATAGGAGTATAGTTCTACGTCTATTTTTCACCTCACCTAGAATCTAGGGAGGAGTGGGCAACCCCCAAGTACCTACTTGTAGCCTTTCTGCTGTAAATTCAAGAGCAGGATTCTATGGATTCTACACTGACTATCATGTCTTCATCCATTCCACAAATTCCAAAGGAATCCATCTTGATTGGGCACTACAGATGAAGACTCTCCTTTGGTATCATCGACTATGGGGTATTGTTTCTAGTATTGATGCCTCTCCCAATGCAACTTCTCCTCAAGTTGAGATTGATGTCTCGGTTGACAAAGATACAAGGGATCATGCCTTTAGCTTCTTTAACATAAAACCCTCTATTGCTCGTCTTGTCAATTTGATGACAATGATGAGGAAACTACAGAAGAATTGTGTGATGGAGGTATCACCTTGAGAACTCTGCGCAAAAGGTAGCCTTGGAGAATCAGCTCTAAAACCTCAAGATTATCGATATTGCTAAGATCATGAATTCTATTTTTATGGAGTTCATAACCATTCAGAAGCAGTTGGTCTCTTTGGGGAGCAAAGCTACTGACGAGGACTTTGTTAATCAGCTCCTTGCCAAATTGCCTGAGACTTTCTCTGCTTTTTGTTATACTATATCACTTTTTCCTTCTGCTCATGATCTACATACCATTGTTGGCATACTTCAGGATAGAGCCATGAGAAAGAAGTCCAGCTAGGGTACTTTCGATACCCTTCTTTAGGGTAAGGAAAAAGCCCAAGGTTTCCATGAGCAACAAAGGTGACCACAAACCTGTCAAAACGATCTTGCTCTCATAAGGAGCTTACTTATCATTATTGTGGTCTCAAAGGTCACATTCAACTTGATTGTCTCACAAATAAGAAGAGAAAAGGTGGTTCTACTAAGAAACCCCCTAATCAAACCTCTTCATCCCACTAACCAAATTAAAAAATCCTCTTCCACCAAGAAGACTATCTTCATCGGTATTGAGGAGCTTCCCTCTGACTCTCCTATTCCTTCCACCTCACATCTTATGAATTGGGTGGTTGATAGTGGGTATACTACTCGCATGACTCCTAATAGGACCATTATTCCCCATGACATTTGTCAGGTAAAAATATGAGAAGTGTTTTGGGTCTGTGTACATATGGGATGCGTGGTTTGTGAATAAGCTTTGCCCTGAATGCCCTGGCAAATGTACAGAGCGGGTGGTTTTGCAGTGAGCTGGTATAGGCGTGTTGTTTTTTGGGAGCAAATGCTGGAGATTTGGAAGTTTTTTTATTGCAATAGTATGGTGTGCGGGTGGTTGCCAAATGCAGGGCACCGACTGATTGGGAAAAAGTGGCAGCTCGTGTGAAGGTGACCGTCTCTGAGAAAGAATGGATGCTTCTTTTGTTGGCGGCGTCGGATAGCTGAAAAGTTGCTTTGGGGGTCTCTGTTTAAGTGGCCATCTTCTAGGCTTTAAAGGAAAAAAAATAAAAAAATAATATAAGTGTGGCCAGCTTGGGAATAGCCATGTGGAAGCCTTCGTTTGCTGCCAGCACATCGTCTAGAAGGTGGTGGCGAAGACGCAAAAATTAGTGCCTCGTAGAAATGGGCGGCCTGGTAGAAGAGAGATCACCTGGCGGAGGCGCTGCAGAGACCAGAAAAAAAGGGCTGGAGTTGTCGCCTTGTTACGAGGCCTCTCAGGTGGCTGAGCAGAACTAGAGGCGAGGAGAAGCTGGTGAAGGTTGCCGCTGGAGCGAGGGCTCGCGGGTGATCATAGCAGTGTGGAAGCCGCTCTGGTGGACCGTCGGGAGGGTTAAGAGCCGCCTTGTGGGAGATACGTGGAGGCAGCTGTAGGTGTAACTGTGGGGCTGGCGGGTGATCTACGAGGGCAGGTGTGGGCCGCGTGGGAGCCGCTTGGTAGAGTGCGAAGGGCTGGTCGTCAGCAAAGAAGAGCTGCAAGTAGAGTCGGGTGACTGGTCGAAAAGGTGGCCGCCTAGAGAAGAAGGCCCGAGTTCTGCAGACAGGCGAAAAGGTGTGAAGCAGTGTTGCCGCCTTGTACGTGAGGAGGCCTGGTGGGTGATTATACAGACCTAGAGGGCGAGAAAGGAAAGATGGCCACCTCGTAAGCTGGAGGAGATCGCTTGGCTGAGGCGCTCGAGAGACAGATGCGAGGAGAGGGGTTCGCCGGTGGTAGCGACCAAAGTGAGTTGCTTTTTTTTGCTTGTGTATGGTTGGCGCAGCGACTGGCAGCTGTTGAGTGTAAGTGGTGGCTGGTCATCACTGGAGAGAAAAGACAGTGGAGGCCGCCTTTGGACAGTAGGGAAGAGAGAGAAGTGGCCCGTAGTGCTGAAGAGATTGTGCAGAGGCTGACAAGCAAGGAAAGCTGCAGAGGCTCTGTGGTTGGCGAAGCTGTTGGTCTCACGACACACAGAGAGTGAGAGCTACTGAAGTTGAGGGTTAGCTGGTGGGGCGCCCTCTGAAGAGAGAGTGGCTGGTTTTGTGTGGGCGACGATTGTAGGCAGAGAGTGGATGCTGACGAGTGAGAGCTACTGAAGTTGAGGGTTAGCTGGTGGGGCACCCTCTGAAGAGAGAGTGGCTGGTTTTGTGTGGGCAGGCAGAGAGTGGATGCTGACGAGAGAGAGAGCCTAGAGTGCAGTGCAGAGTTGGAGGCCGTCTCAAGTGTCACTGGCACGTAAAGCAGCTCTGCAGAGGTGGCTGGTAGTGCTAAAGACAAGTGTGAAGGGCCGGTACCATAAGGGTCGAGGGTTGCAAAGGAAGGAGGGTTGCTGGTGGGGCGCCCTCTGAAGAGAGAAGCAGAGACCGAGAGACAGAGGCTTGGTTGTCAGATGCAAGGGTGAATTCCCTTGGCAGTAAATCCTGGCCAGAGTCCTGGTTTTTGGTGTAATTACTGAGTTTGTTTGAAATGTGGATAGTGCTGTGTGTTTTGTTGAATGATCATCTGTTTATCGTGGATTTGAGCTGTCTTTCTGGTGTGGGTGGGTGGTGAACTGTGAGAAGTGTTCCAGCCGATGGGGCTGGTGGTGCCTCCGTTATGTTATTTTTTCAAAGTTTGGGAGGTGAAGGGCTATAGAGGCGTGGTCTTTTTTCTTTTTTTCACCTCACATCCTTTCTGGTGCCTCCACAGAGGAGAGCTCAGGGATTTCTCTTACGAGGGTGTATGCCCCATAGTAGGAGATTGAAAGAAGGTGTTTTTGGTTTTTCTTGGGATTTGAAGTGAAGATTGGGGATCAAAATGATGTCGTATCTAGAGTTTTTTGGTGGTCAAAATGAAGATGTGGCAGATTTTCTAGAAAGGATGGAGGTTGCATGCATAAGCAATCACATCAATGAGCCGACACAGGTATTGCGGTTGCTGAATATATGTTTGAAGGGAGATGCAAGAACATGGTCCAGAAGTTTTGAGGAGTTGTTAAAGGATGCTGAGCCACGCATTCCAATGACTGAGGATGGATTGAAGACTGCTCTTTTGAACAAGTTTAAGAAGATTGAGGATCCAGATAGGGTTTGGCATGAAGTGCAGGGGTTGACACAGGGTGAATTGGAGCCAATTGATGATTATGTGAAGAAATTTTCTTTGCTGTGGGAGACTTTGTGCAGGGCTTTGGGGGAAGATCAAGTACCTCCGGACATGATGAAGAAGGATCGTTTTATTGCAGGATTGAAAGGAGGCATTCGCTGGAAGGTGGAATTAAAGAAGCCCAAATCTTATGAGGATGCGGTGGAGATTGCTAAATCAAAGGATTGAAAATTCAACGGATGAACCAGCTGGGGATGGTTCCAGTGGCAGTGAGGCCTAAAATGAGAAGGGTAGAAGCGGTACCAATGAGAACCGTGCTAGAAAGAGTGCAACCGACAGAAGCTCAGGTGAATAATGTCACACCACAGGGGATGAAGGTAGCACCCACAGCTGTTACAGCTTCTGATAAAGGGCTTAAACAGGACATGAGGCAAATGGTGGATTGTATGAAGAATCTGAGTTTGAAAATGATGGAGAACACAGGTGGTGGACGTGGCCGAGACAGAGGCTATAATCAGGAAGGGGTTGAAGGTCAGACAGCAGGCTATGGAAGTGGCCGTGGTTTTGGTAGGGGTAGACGGTTTATTCCTACATGCTGGAATTATGGTGAATTGGGACATCTAAGTACAGATTGTGATAAGCCTCAGCGAATGGGGGGTGATATGTATCCCTTCCCCTCTCAGATTCCCAACAGGGCAAATGATTATGGAATTGAAATTAAAGGTGAAGTAGGGACCAGTGGGTTGACAAATGAAGAGAAAGGTAAAACTAAGGTGATAGATGTGGTCACCCTTGAGAAGACAAAGGAGACAGAAGCTGATGTGATGCCTTTGGGAAAATGGATGCCACAGGAAAGGGAAAGCAGGGATGCTGCAGGGCCTAGCAAGAAGAAAGGTAAAGTGAAGGAAGGAGGGGATATAAAGGTCAAGCGGAAGCAAAAGTCTCGTAAGAAGTTTCAGGTGACTGATTTTCCACTAGGGGTTGGGCAGGATAGCTATAATTTACAGGAGGACATGGCTGGAAGGATTGATGATACGACCAATAGTACCACTACTAGTGAGGGAACAGAAGACACTTCATCTAGTGAGGAGGATGCAGACATGGATGCCCTGGTTATTGATGAGGAAGTGCTTGGTGATGAGATTGCCCAACAAGAAGAGGCCATACAGGAAGAATGCGAGGAAGTACAAGTGAATCATGAGCAAAGGTATGCATGTGATGTGAAAGAGTATGCTTTAAAGTCTTTAGATAATGAACCTTTGTGGGATGAGTGGGATATAGAAAGTCTACAGGATGATGAACCTGAGTTGGAGCTAGACGATCAGATGTGCATTAATGTTAAGAAAGCCACAAGCAGAATTGATGCTATGAAGGAAGAGCAACACTAGCAGACTATGAATGATGTTGATGCTATGGATGAGACTATGGATGCTGTGATAGATGAATTTCTTATTGGCCTTGATAAGGATGAGCATACAGGAACTGAGGTGGATGCTTTGGCAATGGTGCCTTTTGAAGGGGAGTTTGTTTTGCCTGTAGTGGTTGGCTTTGATGGTGATGCTTCTTATGTTGATGGACAAGAAAATGTTACGGCACAACAGGTTTTTCTTGATGAAGCTTTCATCAATTACTACCCTCAGCAGGAGTTGTTTTACTGGTTCTCTAATATGGGTGTTGACCATATCAGTGATTTTGGAATTGAAATGAGGCAGGATGGTGTGTATGTCAGGAGCTTTGTTTCCAGAAGTTCTTATGTTGTGTTGTGGGATGTGGGATGGCAAACTATGCCTGTAGAAGATGACATTGTTTCTTTGATCACATGGAATAGAGATGTTTTGGTTACATTGTATGATGCTCAAAGAATTGACGGAGGGAAACGTGGTCATATGCTTACTGCTGATCATGAATGATTCAGCAGGCTAGGGGTTGGGCAAAGTATGTCAGGTAAAAATCTGAGAAGTGTTTTGGGTCTGTGTACATATGGGATGCGTGGTTTGTGAATAAGCTTTGCCCTGAATGCCCTGGCAAATGTACATAGCGGGTGGTTTTGCAGTGAGCTGGTATAGACGTGTTGTTTTTTGAGAGCAAATGCTGGAGATTTGGAAGTTTTTTTATCGCAATAGTATGGTGTGCAGGTGGTTGCCAAATGTAGGCACCGACTGATTGGGAAAAAGTGGCAGCTGGTGTGAAGGTGACCGCCTCTGAGAAAGAATGGATGCTTCTTTTGTTGGTGGCACCGAGTAGCTGAAAAGTTGCTTTGGGGGTCTCTGTTGAAGTGGCCATCTTCTAGGCTTTAAAGGAAAAAAAATAAAAAAATAATATAAGTGTGGCCAGCTTGGGAATAGCCATGTGGAAGCCTTCGTTTGCTGCCAGCACATCGTCTAGAAGGTGGTGGCGAAGACGCAAAAGCGAGTGCCTCGTAGAAATGGGCGGCCTGGTAGAAGAGAGATCGTCTGGCGAAGGCACTGCAGAGACCAGAAAAAAAGGGCTGGAGGGAGTTGCCGCCTTGTTATGGGGCCTCTCGGGTGGTTGAGTAGAACCAGAGGCGAGGAGAAGCTGGTGAAGGTTGCCGCTGGAGCGAGGGCTCGCGGGTGATCATAGCAGCATGGAAGCCGCTCTGGTGGACCGCCGGGAGGGTTAAGAGCCGCCTTGTGGGAGATACGTGGAGGCAGCTGTAGGTGCAACTGTGGCTGGTGGGTGATCTACGAGGGCTGGTGTGGGCCGCGTGGGAGCCGCCTGGTAAAGTGCGAAGGGCTGGTCATCAGCGACAGAGAAGAGCTGCAAGCAGAGTCGGGTGACTAGTGGAAAAGGTGGCCGCCTAGAGAAGAAGGCCCGGGTTCTACAGATAGGCGAAAAGGTGTGAAGCAGTGTTGCCACCTTGTACGTGAGGAGGCCTGGCGGGTGATTGTACAGACCTAGACGGCGAGAAAGGAAAGATGGTCGCCTCGTAAGCTGGAGGAGATCGCCTGGCTGAGGCACTCGAGAGACAGACGCGAGGAGAGGGGGTGGCCGGTGGTAGCGACCAAAGTGAGTTGCTTTTTTTTGCTTGTGTATGGTTTGCGCAGCGAGACTGGCAGCTGTTGAGTGTAAGTGGTGGGGCTGGTCGTCTCACTAGAGAGAAAAGACAGTGGAGGCCGCCTTTGGATAGTAGGGAAGAGAGAGAAGTGGCCCGTGGTGCTGAAGAGATTGTGCAGAGGCTGACAAGCAAGGAAAGCTGCAGAGGCTCTATGGTTGGCGAAGCTGTTGGTCACGACACACAGAGAGTGAGAGCTGCTGAAGTTGAGGGTTAGCTGGTGGGGCGCCCTCTGAAGAGAGAGTGGCTGGTTTTGTGTGGGCGACGACTGCAAGCAGAGAGTGGATGCTGACGAGAGAGAGAGCCTAGAGTGCAGTGCAGAGTTGGAGGCCGTCTCAAGTGTCATTGGCACGTAAAGCAGCTGCAGAGGTGGCTGGTAGTGCTGAAGACAAGTGTGAAGGGCTGGTACCATAAGGGTCGAGGGTTGCAGAGGAAGGAGGGTTGCTGGTGGGGCACCCTCTGAAGAGAGAAGCAGAGACCGGGAGACAGAGGCTTGGTTGTCAGACGCAAGGGTGAATTCCCTTGGCAGTAAATCCTGGCCAGAGTCCTGGTTTTTGGTGTAATTGCTGAGTTTGTTTGAAATGTGGATGGTGCTGTGTGTTTTGCTGAATGATCATCTGTTTATCGTGGTTTTGAGTTGTCTTTCTGGTGTGGTGGGTGGTGAACTGTGAGAAGTGTTCCAACCGATCGCTGGTGGTGCCTCCGTTGTGTTAGTTTTTTCAAAGTTTGGGAGGCGAAGGGCTATAGAGGCATGGTTTTTTTTCTTTTTTTCACCTCACAACATTCATTGATGCTTCCAACTTGGAGGCCTCTTCAGTTGTTGGTAATGTGTGACTTAACTCTTCCCCAGGCTAGCCTTCTACCATCGGGATGTGCTTCATGTTCCCAAGCCCTCCAGCAATCTCCTTTGAGTTTTTCAGATTGTGGAGAAAGGATATGGTGATAGTTCCATCCTTGATATCATCACACAAACAGGTGCCAGGAAGGTGGTCTTTATCAAAGGACTTTGGTGGCTCTTTGAATGAGTCCCAATCTCATATGTTGCAACTTGTTCATAGCTATCATGCCTTGGTAGCTTATGTGGATACAAATTTATAGCATGCTTTGGGCATCTCAATTATACTTCTCTACAGAGTAGCTGTTGTTTTCTCAGTAGATGGTCAAGGCCCTTCCACCACTAAAACCCTCCCACTCCACTTGTGTGGCTTGTCTTCATGGCAAGAAACACTGAGATTCCTTTCCTCACAAGGCTATTCATCGGGCTTCTCATATTTTGGAGCTCATTCATATGGACCTATGTGGCCCCCATGTCAACTACTATGCTTATTATTAATGATTACTCATGCAAAGTTTGGGTTTATCTCTTGGCAGAAAAATCTCAAGATTTCTCCCGCTTCCAAGAGTGGGTGAATTTAGTCAAGACTGCAAAACCACACAGAAGGTTTGACAAGTCCACTCCGACAATGGTCTCCAAAGCCTTCCATAATTTTTGTTCACAAAAAGGTATAAGCCGTCAAATTTCCACACCTCACACTCCTCTCAGTAGAATGGTGCGGTTGAATGCAATAACATGATTGTTGAGGAGATGGCCCGTACCATGCTTTTTTCTTATGATATTCCTCCCTCTTTTTGGGGAGAAGCTATGAGCACTGATGTTTACATCATCAACCGTTCTCCTATAAAGGTGGTTTCTCATTGGCTCTAGAGGAGGCTTTTACTAGATATAAACCTTATGTCTCTCATTTCAGGGTTTTTGGCTGTGATGCCTATGCTCATATCCCTAATTCTAATAGATACAAATTTAATCCTAAGTCTAGGAAGAAGAGCAAATTCCTTAGATATAGCTCTCATTCCAAAGCTTACTGATTATGGGATCCGGGGTCATGATCCTTGGTGATTTCTTGTTGGCGATGTTCACTTTGTTAAACCCTCATTAGATGATTCTCACTCTCATCCTAAGCTTACCATTGAGGTCCCTTCTCCTTCCTTGGCCACCCCAACTCCAGCACCAACTTCTCCACCATCAACTTCTTTACCCCTTGCCTCTCCACCCCCACTTCCTCCTACCGGCTTCCCCTCCTTGCCTCTCCACCCCCACTTCCTCCTACCGGCTTCCCCTCCTTGCCTTGCTCCTATTTAGGATGCTTATCATGGTCGAATGGTTGGGTATGATGGATAGTGATTATACATGCAGTTTTCAGCTTTTATACACTCATATAGTCCGTTTTCTAGCCATGTTTTAGGGTTTATACATATGGATGCCATGAGTATGTTATATGGCTTCTACCTAGATATATCATACATATGGATATCACGAGTATGTTATATGGCTTCTACTTGGGTGTGTTGTTTTAGCATTATGTGCAAGAATTACAACCAATGAAGATTTTATGGATGATTACATTTGAAGCTTGGAAAGACATGCTCATGGATTTTGAAGTGAAGTGGTTGACTACTACAATACACATCATGGGGGGTGGGCAATCAATCATGGCCAAGATCGACCACACCAGCCCCGCCCCCCCCATTTCTGGGGCTCTATTCAAATAGGATTGCTATCGCTGGCTACTTTCTGTACAGTATGCCTCCCTTGCTACATGCTTTATTACGAATGCAAGGTCATATAAATGGTTCTGAAGTATGTGTTTTATCCTAGTGTCTCATTCGCCCAAGTAGTTCCCCATTTGGTGCGCCAGTCTTGCTTGTGCAAAAAAAGAATAACACCTTTAGGATGTGCATAGACTATAGAGCACTAAATAAAGTGACTGTTAAGAATCGTTTACCCAATCCCTAGAATTGATGATCTATTGGATAAATTGAAAGGTACAAGTGTATTTAGTAAAATTGACTTAAAGTCTAGGTATCATCAAATCCGTATGGATCCTGGTGAGCTCTTCAAGACTACTTTCTGTACACAATCAGGACATTATGAGTTTGTTGTCATGCCCTTTGGTCTCACGAATGCTCCTGCCACATTTACATGCATGATGATGAACAAAATTTTATAGATTATCAAAACTTTGTAATTGTTTTCTTTGATGATATTCTTGCTTATATTCACTCTAAAGAAGAACACAAGAATCACTTAAGCATTGTCTTTGATTTGTTAAGGGAAGATCAATTATATGTTGCTAACCCTGACAAATGCTCTTTCTTTCAAACTGAGATGGAATATCTAGGCCATATTGTCGGCCGATGGTATTCGAGTAGACCCTAAGAAATTCCAAACTATTCAATACTGGCCTACTCCTAGAAACACACATGAAGTTAGATCTTTTCTTGGTCTAGCAGGTTTTTACCGCAAGTTCATAAAGAATTTCTTGCTCATTGCTCTCCCATTGCTCTCCCATTGACTATCTTACTTCGCAAGAAGATAATTTTTCGATGGGGTGACAGTCAATGGAAGTATTTCAAAACTTTGAAGTAATTATTGACCCATGCACCTATCCTTCAACTTCCAGACTTTAACAATCCTTTCTTTTTAGTTGTCACACAGATGCTAGTGGGTCTGGTGTAGGTATAGTCCTCGTGCAAGATGACCATCCCATTGTTGGAATTAGGGTTAGGGTTAGGGTTATAAAACAATGCACACACACAAGATAGAGAAGCTTGAGAGCACACAAACTCACTAGATTAGAATAAACAAATGTGTGCTAGATACAAAAGATAAGTACACACCCCAAAATGAGTAGATAAGAGGGTGTACATACGTACGGGGGAAAAAACCTCCTAGTAAGGGAAAAAGTGGCCCGACAGTCCTAAGTGTGTTCACACACATCACTACCATATAATGCTATAAATCCCCCCTCGAGTGATGTGAACATGTATAGGGTATGGCTGATCAATCCTGAAAAGGCAGTAAGCCCAAAGCTTTACGAAAAGCTTTAAACTTTTCACATGGAAGAGCCTTCATGAATAAATCTTCCATGTTGTCATGTGTAGGCACATAGACCAAGCTGATCTATGCTCTCTACAGAGAGTCTTTCCGTGACATAGTGTGGTAATGCACCTCAATGTGCTTAGTGTGAGCATGAAACACTGGGTTCCTCAAAACTGCTAATGCACTCTGGCTGTTAGTGAAAATTATAGTGCTAGATGATTGTCCAACACCCAAATCAGCCACCATAAGATATCTGAGGAGCTACACACACTCAACTGTAGCTATAAAAGTTGCCATGTACTCAGCTTCAGAACTGGAAGTGTCCACTATAGGCTGCTTCTTGTTGAGCCATGATATACACGAATCACCAAGGTGAAAGCAAAACCCACTAGTGGACACTCGTGTGTCATAACATCCAGCCCAATCTGAATCACTAAAAGCATACAGCTGTGACTCACTCCCTTTGGATAAAATAATCCAAAATACTGAGTGCCCTATAAATAGCAAAAAACCCGCTTAACAGCCTACCAATGCTTCGTACCTAGGCCATGCATAAATCTGCTCAATTGTGAGATCGCATACTGTATATCTAGCCTCGTGTTGCACACATAAAGAAGGGATCCAACAGCATGCTAATACAAACTAGCATCAAAAGAGTCTCTTGCATCTTGAAGACTAAGTCGAGTACCTATCTCCATAGGTGTAGCCACAGGTTTACAGTCTTCAAGATTAAACCTCTTCAATAGCTTCTGTATATATTTAGACTACAACATAACAATGCCATCATTGCACTGTATAAACTGAATCCCCAAATAGTAATGCAAGGGCCCCAAATTTGACATCTCAACGATGACTGCAAATCAGCCTCCTTAAAGTCTGAAGTTTGATCTATATCAGGTCCTGTGAGTCGCATGTCATCAACGTATAGAACGATGACCTTACTCCTCTTCACATAGAGGGTACTCTCTGTTAGACTGTTGCAAAAATCATTTGCAACGTATAAAATGTGTCTTACTCCTCTTCACATAGAGGGTACTCTTTGTTAGACTGTTGCAAAAATCATTTGCAATGCTTAAGGACATAAAGAGCCTTTTTCAACCTGTATACTTTAGACTCTTCTCCTTTCATAGGAGGCTAAGATACATATACCTCCTCATGTAAATCACCATTCAACAATGCAGTCTTAATATCCAACTCATGTACATTCCACCCATGATGTGCTCCCAAAGCAATGAAACACTTAATGGTAGTCATACGAGGGAGATGTGGGTGCAAAGGTCTCATCATAATCAATGCCCTTTTGCGGGGCATACCCCTTTGTAACAAGTGTGGCCTTATAACGATCAATGCTACCATCTACTTTGTGTTTTAACTTATAAACCCACTTAGTACCAATGGCCTTCTTGCTATGAGGTAGATCTATCAAATACCAGGTGTCATTCTTAAGTATAGAGTTATACTCATCCTGCATAGCATGCATCCAATGATCATCATTCTATGCTTCCTCAAAGGAATCAGGTTTCTCCTTATTACATAAAGTAGAAATGAGAACATGATCCACATGAGAATAATCTACATGATGAGAATCTGCACAAGCCTTGCCAGGCAAAGGAGCCACCAACTTGCTATCCCTCAATGTCTACACAAGCCATTTTGGCATACGCCTGGATTCTTCTATGGCTGCTCTCTCCTCATCCACTACATCCTCAATAATTGCCTCATCAAAAGACTTATTTGCACGTAGATTTTTCACCTATATAAAGGCTAAAGTTCAGCACTTGGTTGAGCATTCAATTGCTCTCTACATATGGCCGCCCTTCATTAAACAAAGGTAGGAGCGAATCAAACATGCCTTGTGAGCATAAATTCTGCTATTTTTTGCATGAAAGCATGGACTGAACTGAGTTTTTTACAAAAGTAACATTTCTACTTACCAAAATCTACTTTAAAACCAGATAGTAGAGTCTATATCCCTTGCTTTCTAAACTGTATCCCACAAATATGCATTTAATTGCCTTATCATCAAGCTTATTGCGTTGTTTCTCAGGCACAAGAGCATAAGAAAGACAACCAAAAACACGCAAATGAGCCACAAAGGGCTTCCTACCATGCCAAGCTTCGTAACGAGTTTTAGATTGCAAGGCCTTGTTGGTAGGTTCAACACATAGTTTGCGCACATAGTTACCTCTAACCAAAAACCATGAGGTAAATCTTAGGCCTTCACCATACATCGTGCCATCTCCATGAGAGACATGTTCTTCCTCTTAGCCACGCCATTTTGCTGAGGTGTGTATGGCACTGTACATTGATGCCTTATGCCTTTTTCAGCCATATATGCATGAAATTCCTTGGACATATACTCCCACCCCTCAATCGGGAATGAAGGGTGCCAACTTTACATTTACATGCATTTTCAGCCATGGATACAAAGTGCCTAAAGCACATAAAAACCTCTAGCTTCTGCTTTAATGGATACACCTAGCTATATCTAGAGTAATCATCAATAAAAGTGACGAAGTAGAGATATCCCACAATAGATGGTATCCTCATAGGACCACATACATCACTATGTATAAGCACTAATTTCTTAAAAGCTCTCACGGATCCATGGAAATGATGCCCGATGCGTTTTACCAAGAATACACCCCACATACATGTCTAGCAGAGGGGTCTCAAGAGTTGGCAACTCAGACACCATATCATGCCTTTGAAGGCATAACAAACTGCCATAATTGAGATGGCCAAATCATGCATACCATAATTCTGCATCACTCATAACACGAGTCATAGAGACTGAGCAAGTATCATGCTGTAACTTCTCAAATACATCCATCTCGTATAGGCCATGAAACAAGGTACCTGAGGTAATGATAGAATAATCATCATTTCTATCCTGAACTGTACATCTGTCATCCACAAATTTCACCACCATCAAACCTAATAAGGCTAAGGCTGAAACTAACAGTTCTTCTTAATGCCTGGCACATATAAAACTTTAGAAAGAGTAAATGTGCCCCCATTTGAAGCAGTGAGAGTACAACTCTACCAACTCCTTTGACAATATGAGGAACCATTTTCACATGTGACGGTTCCTGCACTTGGGACAGATTCCATAGATGAGAACAAATTTTTTTGTAAAGTAATGTGCTTATTAGCACCACTGTCAAAGTATCAAGCTTCTGAGTCGGGTAGCTTTCCAACAAATTAATTAAAAGGTCTACGCTAGATAAATAGGTCCCTGAGCAACCCTACTTTAGAGGACTAGGCTAGCAACTATGCCTTGCATAAATGGAAAAAAAAGCTTTGTTTCTAGAAGTCAAGAATAGAGGTTGCCAGAGTTAAGGTCAATCACTCTATGAGTGATTTGATTTTAAGAGTCATTTAGAAGACCATGCTCCCCTTGCGGGATAGAACTAGGTCTTACCTAATAATCGTATCCTTTCTTCTTTAGATGGTTAAGGTGTCGACGAGTAGGAAATTTTCTCAAGTTAGACTTAGTAGACTATCTTAAGCTTTCCCCTATTCAGAAAATAGGGGGACCTTACAATTAGTATCAGAGCCGATCTTAGTTCCTACGACTTGTCATTTAAGGTTGTTTTGGAATGTATGTTTTACCTAATGCTGATTGATAAAATACCTTACTAGAACAATTTGAATTGGTGATTAAATGCTTGTAGGAAGAGGGTGATGTGCCTACTCCAGATTCCTAGTCATTCAATGTATCTTTCAGACGACATCGAATCGGCTACCTCACCACCGATTTAAAGCGGATTTGTTGGATCGAGAAACTGAAGATGTTCCACTTATTCTGGTTTGTGGGTGCTCCCAGAACCGACAGCTATGTAACCATAGCTGGGAATTGTATACCATAGAACCATTGGGTATATGACAAAGTAATGCAAGTCTTACCCGTCGATACACAAAGTAGTCGTTATTTATGGATCACAACACAGTCTCGAGTCTACCACCTCTACCATCAGTCTTCCGTGTCTTAGAAACCATGGTGGAACCTCCATATTTCACCTATGTGGACCGCTCAAGTCTTATGTCTTAGTTGAGCCTAGGATTTTCTTTTATGATGAATAAGACTAATTACATTAGTCTTATTCACCTATGTGGACCGCTCAAGTCTTATGCCTTAGTTGAGCCTAGGATTTTCTTTTATGATGAATAAGACTAATTACATTAGTCTCAAATCTTTGTAATAAAGCTTGTCCTTATAAATTTTTGAGAAATAAAATGATTTCAAAGTTTTACTTTTAAAAGCATGAGCGTAGTGTAACTTATGAATCTCATAATCCTAAAATTTAATCTTGTGATGATAACCAAGATGATCAGCCTCCACTCCACAATGCGCTATATAACATAGATACCTAGGAGAAGAAGCTCCTACTTAAACAAATGCAACCTCCATCCTTTAAGGAGGAAGGTTCAAAATTTAAAAGGATGCTGAGGTATGGATCGAGACAATAGATGATTATTTCTCAACTGTCAGTACTGGAGTGGCAAACCAGTCCATGCTCGCAAGATTTCACCTCATCGGGGATGCTAAACTCTGCCAGAAGTAGTGGTATCGTGTGACCGAACACTCCCAAACATGGGAAGACATCAAGCAAGCCATGAAAGAGCAATATCTCCCCCCATCTCATGAATCTATCAAGATGAATGAGTTCTTTAGTGTCAAGCAGCTCAGTTTAACCTTTGAAGAGTACTACTCTAAGTTCATCACTCTCTAGAAGTATGCCCCACCCATGACTACCTCCCAGCAACGAGTTGCCCATTTCTGCCAAGGTTTGAATGAATCTTTGGACTCCTGCCTTGAAGCAATGAGGCCAAGCACATTGCAAGATGCTCTCATACAAGCAAAGCCTCTTGTAAAAGAGTTGAAGTCTGGCAAAGCTAAACCTTAGAAGAGATCTTACCCTAAAGCAAACCCCTAAAGATCAGTCTTACAAGAAGCCCCAGCAAAATACCCCCTACTACAACCGAGGTCAGAAAACCAACTCTTTTGTTCCCCGCTCGTATGTGGCTTCTTCTAGAGAGGCCCTTCTGTGTTTCAAATGTAAGAAGCCGGGACACTTTAAAGCCAATTACCCCAAGCTAGCATCATCTTTTCCTCAAGGTGGTCGAGCAAATCAGGGCCATGGAACCCCCATCCACCAAGGTGTAAGAGGTGGTGGGGACGTGGCAGAGGTCATGGAGCAGTTGCTCACATTGCCATGTGCTATAAATGAAGAACCAAATTTGGAAAAGGCTGAAGAAGAGCATGCCACCGTCCATGTAGCAGTAGAACATCAAGGTCCAAATCAACAATTTGGTGTTATTCAAACTCCAGCCACTCATCATGGTAAGCCATTCTAGCTTTTGATTGATTGATTGTGGCGGTACCCATTCATTTCTTTCTCCTAGGTGTTTATAAAAATTAAACTTGGGTCAAAAACCAGCTAGAAGAATGGTTGTAGAACTAGCTAGGGGGAAGGAAGTAGTATCTCGCCACTCTGTAGGAAACCTTGATTTTCAAATTGAGTAGTGAGCAAACTCATGCCCATTTTAGAGCTCTACCGTTAGGAATTTATGATGGGATCCTTGGGATGGACTGGTTGATTGCAAACAATGTTAGTATTCACTATGACCAGGGGAGTATCACTTTTAAAAATGAGCACGGCCAAGTAGTATTAGTTCAGGGGAAGACAGGTAAACCTAAGTCTAGGGTAGTCAAAGAAAAACATCTTCTCAAGGGAGCATGTAAGGGAAAACAAGTTTTCCTAATTAAGCTTAACAAAGCTGCTGAACCTAGTAAAGAATTAGAACCCTCTTGGCTACTAGAATTCTCTGACATCTTTCTTGACGAGCTTGCAGGGCTACCATCTCCTTGAGAAAGTCAATCATGAGATAGAGGTGATCCTTGGTGCTCAACCTATCTCAAAGACACCTTATAAGATGTCTCTCCCTGAATCCATAAGGAGAAACTTTCCCAACTCATTGAGCAAGGATTTGTACACCCCAGCAGCTCTCCTTGTTGGGGAGCACCCATTCTTTTTCAAAAGAAGAAGGACGGCACTCTTCATCTCTGCATAGATTATCGGGGACTAATTCAAGTCATTGTTAAGAATAAGTATCATATCCCTCGCATCGACAAGCTTCTTGACATACTTTATGGGGCCAAGGTTTTCTCACAAATAGACTTGATCTGGTTACTACCAGATCAAAGTCAAGGAACCACATATAACCAAGACAGCTTTCAATACCCGTTATGGCCAATGAGTTTACTGTAATGTCATTCGAGTTAACCAATGCTCCTACAACTTTCAACTACCTAATGCAAGATATATTCTGTCCCTACTTGGATGAAATCCTTTGAATTTTCTTGAATTTTTTGCATTTTCTTGATGTTCTTGAAATCCTTTTGAATTTCTTGCATTTTCTTGATGTTCTTAAATCAAGAAGATAGTCATGGTGACCTTGAATTTTTTTTGCATTTTCTTGATGTTCTTGAAATCCTTTTGAATTTTTTACATTTTCTTGATGTTCTTAATCAAGAAGATAGTCATGGTGACCTTGAATGGTTAAATTTCCTTTTCTTTGTTTACTTTCTAAGCTTTTGGGGCCATGGGTTTACTATGGAACAAAGTTTTGGGCTTGTATTTCAAAATGAGAAACTAAGGATGAGTAGACTCAGTAGTCATGAATAATGATAGAGGAATTGCCTTCATAATCAAGGATTCATGACATCTTGTTGCCTCAGAGAGCCGCTTGATGTGACCTGCTTGTGAGAATTACGAAGTAAAAACACCTCGAGGAATCATTCACTTTTTCTTATGTAAGGATTGTTAAAGTCAGACTAAGGGGAGCTGACAGAATAGCCAAACGTCAGTATATTGTGATATTAGACCCCGAGTGAGTTGTTCTCTACTAGAATATTATTTAGATAGAGAGGTAGGGATGTATGAGTATCAGAGTCGAACCACGTTTATACAATGTTAGGATATGATTTTCTCGTGTGATTTATAGTCTAAAACCAAAACTTATAGAATTCTACTAGGTTTCTCTTTCAAATGGAGCTATAGATATTGGCAAGACCACACCTATCAGGAGACCATGGATTGATTATCTACAGAGGATGAGATGAGAGCCTTCATCTTCAAGCATCTCCTTTCCTTAGCTCGTTGTGTAGACCAAATTGCCACTTCGAGAACCTTTATTTTTGGATCATTACAGATCAAAGACAGAGATGGTACTTAGGACAATGGATCATGGCGCTCTGTAACCAGGATGAGAGGTTGGTGTAGAACATTACTCTCGCGAGACGATGATACTCATTCGGCTGGACATTATGAGAGGGATAGTTCTCCATGGACCTCTATAGCATGATCTTAGAGTCCATTGTCTGATGTATAGAAGTCTTAGAAACTTTATTCCCTATCTCATAGGATTTCGACTACCACAACCAAAATCCTATAACACTGTGAGAGGGATTGTTCTCTATAAATCTCTACGGCATAATCTTAGATTTCATTGTGTGATGTATAGAACTCTTAAAAACTTTACTCCTTGTCATAGGATTTTGACTACCAATCGAGCCTTTGATGGTGCTTATATGTATGTATCATCGTTCCATGAGAGTGAGACTTGATTATTCATGGCTTGATGGCCTACCTCATTACACTTAAATAAAACTTTTGGAATAAAGAAATGTTGCTTTGACTTCCATTTGTGAATCTTGTCTTTTTGAGTAATGATGTGTAAATTAAAAATGTTATATGCCCTAGAACTTATCTTCTACCTCGAAAAAAGGATAAGCCATCCAAGTTGCATTTGAGCATATGGCCAATGTTAGAGTAATGAACGTAACTGACTATCTCAATTATAGAGAATATTACTTCAATTAACCTTAACACTCCCTATTCATGTGGTCACATCAGTGGAATGAGGGTCAAGAGAAATTTATTGTGGCGATAGATATAGAATCCGTATTATGCCTTGAACCTGAGCATGATTATGAAAAGTTTATACTTTTTAAAGAAGAGTATAGAATTCGTGTAGAATCCTCTTTACCTTGGACTAATAATTAGCCAGGCTTAACCATCTCAATATGTAGCTTGCTTATATAAAAGTTGTAATTATTGAGACCAGTATTATCACGTCCAACTTTTTGGATGTCAGGATTGAGACTTTCCCAAGGTGATGTAATAAACTTTAAAGAAATAAAAGAAGTATTTTCTTGTCTTCAATAGTTTTTTTTACTTAATTGTTGTAAAGATTTTGATACAATAGAGGCTTGAAATCATGAGGTTGATACACAAAGAGTCTTGAAATCATGAGGCGTGGATGTCAACCAAAATGTTGTACCTAAATTAGAGGCATTGGATAATGATGTCAAAGAATCACTCCATAGATCACAACCAGGGCCATTCCAAGGAGAAGGAAATAATCTCAAAGAAGCGATTTTGAATTGGATGAGTACTTTGACATAACAAGGGTATAACAACTTCAAGTAAAATGACCCTTGCTCGGTTTAAGATAACCTAGTTGGAGGTAAGCCTTCACATTTGTCCAACCATCTATAGCAAGATCAACTTAGATGGGAAGACATGAAGTCTTACCTCCAATAGAGATTTTATCCCCCAAGATTCCAGGAGGAAAAGATGAATGAATTCTTGGAATTATCTTACACAAGGAAATCCATTAAAGCATACGATCAATATTATTCAAGTCTTGTCCCCCGCTATACCCCCACAATGGATGATGAAACTCTTCTTCATCGATTTATTCCAAGGTTGGATCCTCCACTAGATAGATTGATGAAAAATGCAAAGCCCTCTTTCATAGTTGAAACAGTAAGAATGGATGAAGACTTCACACAAGCTTTTCCAAAAGAAACAACCCAATGAAAGTCCTTGTCGGCCCCTCCCCCAAAGAGAACTCCAACCAATTTCGGGTTACATAAACCAAAGAGAAGTCAAGAACAGGACCGGAGTCAAGCCTTTGAGGCTAGTGAACCAAGATTCCTACTCCCAATTTCCATCAAAATTATAGTATCTAACTTAGAAAATATCACAAACACTTTAGGTGCTAATAACTAGCCACATGGTGAGTGACCAAAAGCACCTATTGTTGCCTCCCCAACTCTAACTACCCCCAGGATCCCAATACTAGAAGCCAATGTAGCCAGTGAGCAAGAGATCAAGGAGTCAAGAGACCACCAAGTGAGAAAAAGGGGAAACAAGTGATTGAAGAGGAACTAAAAAAGAAAACTAGAGGGCCAAAAAAGAACTACCACATCTTAGATTTTCCCTTGGGGGAGGGGCAAGTAGATTATAGTCTGTAGGCTTATTTAATGAGTAAGAGGGTTGAGATTACTTTGGGTCGATTGATGAAGGAATGTCCCAAGCTTAGGAGGGAATGGAATTGTGTGGTTAATCCTAAAGGTCAATCAAGGAAAAAGGTTAAGGAGCCAAAGAACACCCTAGTCAAGGTGCTAGCAGTGAACAAGGAGTGGTGGATGCATAGATTATGGGCCAAAATATTGGAGAGGCTTATGTTGATGGGGTGCACAAGTGTGTGTCATTACACAAGCATGTATGGAAAGGTTTGGCCTTCATTTGTTATAGAAGCTTTTGGTTTCAAGACTAAGTTGGCTAATCATGCAAAAGTTAAAATCTTGGGAATCAATGCAGATTTTTATGCTTTCCCCCTCATCTTAGGGAGACCTTGGTTGAGGATTGTTAGTGGCATTAAAAATTGGAGGAATTGCACTATCATCATTTATGATAACAAGGGTGTAAAGAAAACGTTTGATATGTTGAGTAGAAGGACTCTTGATTATGAGGATGAGAATGAAGACGAGTATAGTGATGGTAGTGAGGAAGAGGAAGATTCAGATTCAAAGATAGATTCCGAGGAAGACACATAGGTTTCCTTCTTGTTGAAGGAGGAAGATGAGCTTTTGGAAATGCAAGTGCAGGATGCTATGCGTTTACCAAAAGAAGATCAAGAGGGACCTTATGAAATGATTGAAGAATTGTTGAAACCAAAAGCTGCATTTAGTGTCAAAAGATGATTTAATCAAAAATATGTTTTGTACGGATTTGTCCAAGGAAGAGAAAGGGGAATATATGGATATGTTGCAAAAAATTCCTCACTTGTTCATTACTTCCTACAAGGAAATTAGAGGGTTCAATGGAGAGGATCTTCATATTATTCTTAAAGAAGGTGCTAAGCCTGTGTGTCAAAAGTTAAGAAGACTTGAACATGAGCAAATGGTTATACTAAAAGGAGAGGTGGATAAGTTGTTGAAGGCTATAATTATATATCCCATGGAAAACTCTGAGTGGGTAAGCTCAGTGGTGGTGATTACTCCAAAGAAGGATGGAAGGTGGAGAGTGTGTGTAGACTTCAAGCCCTTAAATGCTATAACTAATAGAGATCATTAGCCGTTGCCTTTCCTTGATGAGATTCTAGATTTTGTTCCTAGTTTTGAGAGATATAGTGTATGTGATGGATACTCGAGGTATTTTTAGATAGCTATTGCTCTAGAGGACGAAAAAAAAGACTACATTTATCACACCTTGGGGATGTTTCTGCTGTAGAGTACTTCCGTTTGGATTAACAGATGGTCCGTCTAGTTTCCAGAGGAGAATGTATAGGGTTTTTTCTCCTTATCTTGAAAATTTTATCAAAGTATTCTTGGATGATTTTTGCGTTCACAGTAGCAAAGTGGAGCATTGTAAGAAGTTGGAAATGGCCTTTCAATGTCTGGATCAAATGGGTGGATAGCTTAACCCAAAAAAATTCCATTTGGCACAACCTAGGGTTAAACTTCTTGGATATATAATTTTTGAAAATGGAATAGAGGCTTATCCGGACAAAGTTAAGGCATTAATGCTCCTACCATCTCTAGAAACTATTAGGCAGTTAGCCACTTTCATTCAAAAAGTGAGGTACATGTCAAGGTTCATCCTTTTGGCTTCACAATTGCTTAATCATCTGCAAGCAGTTGCAGAGAAATATCCTTTGGAATGGATTGTGGAGTTTGAGGAGGTTTTCCTTCATGTGAAAGAAGTTCTTGGAAGTTTGTCAACAGTCAGGGAAAAGGAATTTTAAGTAAACCCCTCAGTTGGTGTGGATGCTATTGGGGAACTCAATACATGAGGCTAGTTTATTATGCTAATAGGGTTAAGACAAAGGTAGAGCAGGGTTACACTTAGGTGGGATTGGTGATGGTGAGTGTGGTTTTCGCATGCAAGAAACTCAAATCTTATCTTCTTCATTCACTTTCATTACTAGTTACTCTCTTTTACCGCCGCAAATTAACAATGCAAATATTTTTAAATGGTTGATGAAGTGGATAGTGGAGCTACAAGAGTTTCAAATTTCATTTTTTATTGAAGAGTCCACCAGAGCTTCATTGGCATGCTTATTGACCTATAAAGAGAATCCAGTACTTATCAAAGAGGAAGGCATAAAAAGGTAGAAGAAGGAATCACCAGATATAGATAATGTGTTTGTGCTCTATTTTGATGGCTCTTATAGGAGGAGTCATGGGGAAGCTTTGGGAGGCATAGTGATATATGACCCTCAAAGTTTCTTGGTGAAAAAGAAAGGAATGAAACTTAATGTGGAGAGAAATAATGAAGCAAAGTATGCCATCCTAGGAAGAGGATTATACGTTTGCTTACAAATGAGGATCAAGAGATTAAGGATAAGAGGGGATGCCTTATTAGTAGTGAAACAAGTACTTGGTGTTTGGAAAATCAAGAATCCAAGGCTTAAGAAGAGGTATTATCAAGTCAAGATATTGTTGGGATAGTTTAAAGCTTGGAGTATCAAGCACATAGAAAGGGAAAAGAATAAGGAGACACATAATGAAGCTCAAGAGGGTACCATTGGAGCTATTCGTATCATGCAGGCTAGATACCTATTTATCTTTAAATGGAAGATTTAGCCAAGGAGGAGGAGTTTTTACAATCGGGTGATCTTCTAGTGGACTTGGAGAAGTCAAAAAAGTATACATTCATGAGAAGGCTAGCAAGTAAATTCTTATGAATGATGTTCTTTTCATGAAAGGTGCTAATCTAGTGTTTAGAAGGGTGCCATAGAAGGAGGAGATATGCAGGATCCTTGAGGAGAATCATGAAGGTGCTTGTGGTGGGCACTTTGCCTTCAAGATTGTTGAGAAGTATGATGCCATAGAGCACATGTAAAGGCAAGGAGTGAGTAGGTGAGCATGAAGCCATATGGCAAAATTGGATTATCCCACATGCAAGCAAAGATTCACTCTACCAATATATAAGGGATCATTTTTAAGAAATCAACGCACAAGAACTTGCACACATCTCAAGTCTCTCTATGAGTCCAAGCTAATCTATTTTGGAACCTAATTGATTTGAGTCTATTGAAAACACACATCATTAGGGGTGTAATTAGACACTATCCACCTTAGCTTCGTATGTAATCATTCATCATTAGCATGTGATTAGCTTAATATGCTTGCATCAGTGAAGGTGCCAAGGATTTCAACATGGTATCAAAGCCACTCCTCTCCTCATGAGCTTCTCCATTCAAGTTTATTACACTCTCTTAGCTCATTAGTTATTCTTAGTCACTAATCCATCATTAATCCCAATGTTATCTTCATCTCCCTCTTTGTGGCTCACATTTGTAAGGCTTGATTCTCCTCATTCTTATAGCCATTGGTGGATTCCTCTTAGCCACATCTTCAACTCAATAGGATGACCACGCACATTAGTCGTTTTTGTCGAATTATCTGTCTACGGGCAAAATTTGACGTCACCTGCTGTCGGACTAGTCTTTTGCACCATTGAAGCTCCTTGCTTCACATTAGCTCAAGCCCCTTTAGGAGCTTATTAGCAATCATAAGAGGAATTCTCAATTTGAATCTTGTGCAATGTCATTCATAAACCTGGCCACATCATCGTAAAAAACTAGTCACTACAAACTGGTACAGATCCGCTATTTTTTGGTGTTTTGGAGCTGAATTGTTTACTCAAATCTTTGATTCTCATCAAGGGAAAAAACCTTGGGTAAAAACCATCTTCAATGTTTGCTTTCAAAGCTCAAATTGTGCCTCCACTTTCTTGATGCTTAATCATTGTGATTAAGACTAAAATCAAGATAATTAACAAGTAATTAGCAAAAATTGGGTGAAATTGGAGATACAATTAGGGCTTCATTTAGTGTGTTTACACATCAAAAGCACTAACTTTGCATTGAGGCTATCCTCAGGAAGCCCTAGAAGCAAAAATTAAAAATTGGAAGGCACACGCACTACTTGCATTTCATCTTGTTTAAAGCACCCACACTTGCCAAGTTGTACGAGAATAGACACTACCAAATGAAGCATCATAAGATCATTGGTAAGACCTTCTCATTATGGTAACATCAACAAGCATGCAAAGAAGTTCAATGGGGAAGGGTTCCACACCTAGGCTACATAGGTAAAGTACCTTCTAATACATAAGAAATTGTGGAAAATCATTAAGAAAAATGTGCTAGATGAGCCAAGTAAAGGGTGGGTTGAAAAAGATGAGCAATCATTATCACTTACTGGTTTACATCTAGGCCCTAGTCGTATTCATCACATTGACTCTAAGGAACACGCAAAAGATGCATGGGATACATTGAATCTCGTGTTTGGAGCTAAAACAAAGAACCAGGGAATTCACTTAAAGATTGAATTCTATGGTATATAAATGAACTTCAATGAGTCTTTAGTAGATCAGTTTGTCAATAAAATGAAAAGAATCATGACCCAATTAGATGGCATAGGTGCTAAGATTGGAGATAAAGATGCAGTTGCAGTAATCTTTAAAAGCATGCCAAAGGAATATAATGCACTTGTCACAACCTTGAAAAAGCTGCCTTGAAAAAGCTGCCAGAGCCAACATTTGATGGATGTGTCTCCTCCCTTTTGGAGAAGGACAAAGAATTAAAAGGAAGCAATTCCAGCACCATTGAGCATGCATTGTTCAACAAAGCAATGTGAAGTGTCACAATTGTGGTAGGGAAGGACACTTTCAAAATGAATGTAGGTTCAAAGACAAGCCAAAGTGAAATCACTCTACAACAAGTTTGGGAACAAGGAAGAAAAGCGAAGGTAACTTTATGGGCACTAATTCAACCACCAAAAGTATGAAGAGATCCTTAGTGATCAGCTCTTCTAAAGAGCAAGGAGGTAAACATCACCACTACCCTAGCCATATCTATTGGTAAAAGAGGGGACACCATATGAGTAGGCACCTATCTTATCATTTCAGCTTATTTGTTGTGTGTGTATCTATCTAACCACCTGAGAGTAGCCAGTTGAGCACCCAGGGGGGTAATGTTTGTTGTAACTCACATCTGACCACCTTGAGTAGCCTAGAGATATGGCACCAAGGGAGGGTGTTGAGAAGTGTGGTGCCATAGAGCACATGTAAAAACTGTATTATCTCACATGCATGGACCAAGCAAAGATGTACTCTACCCATGTAAAAGGGGTCATTTTCAAGCAATGAAATTACAAGCACATGCACACATCCCAAGTCTCTCTAACTATGAGTCCAAGCTAATCTATCTTGGAACCTAATTGATTTGAGTCTATTGCACACATAGATTATTATGGGTGTAATTAGATACCATACACCTTAGCTTAGTGTAATTATTCATCATTAGCATGTGATTACCATACACCTTAGCTTAGTGTAATTATTCATCATTAGCATGTGATTAGCTTAATCTACTTGCATTAGTAGATTTATAGGTACCATGGATTTCAACAAAGATTACCATGCATAAGATTTTAACGGAGGGCTATGTGTGGCCTAGTATACAGAGAGATGTTCAACATTGGTGCAAATCTTGTTTGCAATGTCAAAGGATGGGAAGCGAGTGTTGAGATCTCATTGATATATGAGCTCAAGAATGCTATTCTATTGTTTGACATCTTTGAAAGATGAGGGATTGATGCAGTTGGACCTTTACCAATGATGGCGAGAAGGAAATGTTACATACTCATGATGGTGGATTACTTTTCTAGATGGACAGAGGCCAAGGTAGTTAAGTCTGTTGCAGCTAAGGATGTGGCAAAGTTTGTTTATGAAGATGTGTGTTGCAAATTCGGCTTACCCTTAGAGCTTTTATCTAACAAAGGACCCGATTTCAGAAATAACTTGATAACATATTTGTGTGAGAAGTTAAAAACACACCACTGGTATACTATATCGAATTATCCACAATGCAATGGCCTTAATGAAAGGTTTAATGGAGAGTTGATCAAGATGCTTACAAAGATGATGGAAGGACATGTTCAGACTTGGGACTTGGAGTTACCATGTGCGTTATGAGCTTTATCGGATTGTCGTTCAACAGCTTGTTTTTGGTAAGGAAGCATTAATGTATATTGATGTGGAAATACATGCGTCATGAAGCACAAGGAAGAGTCAATAGATTACTTGCAAGAATGATTGCTCACTTTTCAAAGGATGCAGGTGGATAGGTTGTAAGCCAATGAATACTATAAGCACATTGAGAAGGGTGACTTGGTTCTTAGGTACAACAGTAAACTAGATCACACCTTCTAGACACCTTCCAAAATTAAGTGGGAGAGTCCCTTCTTGGTGGTTGATGGATTCAAAAATGGTACTTATCAATTGGCTGACTTGGATGGCACTTGGCATAAGGCGAGAGTGAATGGCTAGTATTGACTCAAGAAATATATTTCCCAGTTGATGGTAATCATGGAGGATGAAATGCTGAAGGTGGATACTACTTCAAGTGGTAATCATGGAGGATGAAATGCTGAAGGTGGATACTACTTCAAGTGGAGCATCTATTAATGATGCGATAGTCAATCATGAATGATCATCAAATTGGGGTATGACTATGTTCAAATTTGAATGTAAAAAGAAAGAGACCGACTAGCTTTAGCGTGTAAAATCATGTGTGTGTGTGTGTGTGTGTGTGTGTGTGTCTGCCATAGCCAGACCCTTGAAAACTTTCGCAGAGGCCATGGCCTTAGCGTTTACACAGAATATATCAGAACCTATGGCCAACAAGGCTACCATAAGAAGGATATGCCGCCCGACAAGGCCAATGGCCTTCTTGCGCACATTTGTCGGAGGTCTGGCTACAGGTGCAGGGCGGCACATAGGTTATGGCTATGGCGATTCCAGAGAAGTGGAGAACAGCAAGCTTGTGAGCCGCAAAACCGAGTGATCACTAATGTTGTCTACCTCTCTTTCTCTAAATCTTCCTATAATTCTCTCTCTCTCTCTCTCTCTCTCTCTCCCCCCCCCCAAATAAGATATATACAATTGATATAGATATAGAATATATAGAATAGATATAGATATAGAATATAAAAATATAAAAGAGAAGAGAAGAAGGGGGAGCTCCCATGTAGGGCAATTGGGAAGTCTCCACTTGGGAGCTCCTGAAATAGTATGCATAATAGATTAACAAATCGATGCATGTTAACACGACATTTGGAAACCTGCCCTAGTTTTCAAGCCAGGAAACCAAAAAACCTTAAAGGGTTGCAAGATCAATAAACCTATCCACATGTTAGCTCTAAGTTAATTTGGGAACTACATGTGTTTTTTTGAAAAGCAAGCAAGTTGTAGTCATATTATGCAAGTGGAGGAGCTTTCCTTAATTTGATTTTTTTAAAAAGGATCTTGTGTCAAGGTTCTAACTTCATGTCTTCCTCACATCAAAGCATCACACCAAGTAATAATGTAATGATCAAAAAGGGGGAAGTTAAGATTTCTTTGCTATAGTTTTCAAGCTTCTCTTCTTTGTGATCTATTCTATGGTTTGTTGTCACTTTCACTCAATTGTCCTTTTGTTGAAATTACAGCAATGTGATGAGCTATGGTGGATCAAATACTAGAATCAACATCATTAACAAAGTGATTAGCAAATAATTAAGATGTAATTAGTGACAAATAAGTTAATATAGATATGGATAATTAAGATGTGATTAGTGAGTAATTAATAAATAGCTTAATGTAGGCATGGATAATCAAAAACTAGCAAATTCTCATTAGGCCAATGCCTCAATTTATAGAGTTTACATCCAAGCATCTAATCCCACTGATTTCTCCTTGATTCACCTCTTTTGCTTGATTTTCACCACCTCTTCACTTTTCCTAGAATATCTCCACACTTCCTAAATTTTCTCATCCTACCCTTTATTCTCTCCCAGTAGATTCTTCTCACCTTTTCACAGGTTCTCTCACATTTACAGATTCTCTTTTACAACCTCTAACCAAGGGCTTGTTCCCGCACACACCCTATTCACTTGTATATTTCAACACCTCCCCTCAAGTGAATACTCCTAGAACACTTAGACCCTATACCAAGTTTCCCTCTTACTTGATAGTCCACGACCAGTGTCTAGCACACCTCCCCTCAAGTTAACTTAGCACACCTGGACCCTGTACCAAGTTTCTCTCTTACTTAATAGCCCACGACCAGTGCCTCAAGTCCCTAAACTCATAGTCCTTGGACACTCTCTCTCTCTCTCTATGTGTCCAAGGCTTACTACAAGTGCTCGCGACCTTGACTAAAGTGCTCACACATACATCTATCTACCATGTGGCCTACATCATCGGTGGCTCAGAGGTGGTTTTACTTTGTTGGGGCAGGTTACATTGGGTTGTGGGGTCTCTCTCTCTCTCTCTCTCTCTCTCTCTCAGAGATTTTCACATGGCTCCTCACTCTTTGGAGCCTCACATCTTCTCTGGTCTTCAGTCTTCTTGTCGTGGGCAGCTTCTCTCCACGCGTCCATGTCTTTCTTTTCCTTCAGTATTCTTGTGGCAGCTTCTCTTCTCGTGTCCATGTCTTCCTTTAGATCTTCTTGGTGTGGATCTTCTTCTTGGAAAGAGTTCTTCTTCTTGGAAAGAGTTCTTCTTCTTTCATGGCTGGGGCCATGAGCTTGTCCGTCAAGTCTTCTTGCTCCATGTGAGCAACATGTTTAAATGTTTTGTTGACAGTTCTTTTAGGCTTTTGATGTTTATCTTGTGTCATTATGCAATGCAAACCCAAATTTATGCGGGAGGTCTTACCTCTTGCCTTATTCTCTGGACAAGGGCAGTGCCTGATTCCATTTTTACACTGATGCAATGTGCCCAATACATAATGCGTATAGCATTCATTCTTATGCACATTCCCAAATGCAACTCTGGCTGTGAATAATCTTGAATTTGAGTGAGATTTATAGGCATTAACCAAGGGTTAAATGCAAAATGATGATTATCACAGTTTTATCAGAACAATTTTACCAGAAATTACATTAAATCAAGGGTAACCAATATGTACAGAATGGTTGGAGTATCAAACCAACTCCGAATTGTAATTTGAAGTTATAGGGATCTGTATCAGATACCTAATGGTTAATTTGAACCCTCAATTGCACCAAAATATAGTGATTAGTATTGATTAATCATTGATTAGTAAATTAATCCACTATTTTATGTGCAAAAAGCAGAGTATGCGGGGAGTCCAGATCTGGGGCCTTAGACTTCAAATGAGCTCAAATGCTTTCAAGGCCATCAATAGAAATGAGTCTAGTAGAGGATTAAGCCAATAAACACAAGATTTGACCAAATATTGAATGCTTAATCTCTGTTTTACCAAAGTCACATGTGCAGATTTGATGAAGAGCTTGGATCTCATTGTAGACTTGATCAAATTGAATTCTGACTTCACCAGCTTGTAGAGCATGCTTGAAAACACCTGGGGCTAAGAGGAATTAGACCCATTTGATTTGTGGAAGTGAAGATCGCAATTTTTCTCCCAGAAATAGGCGCCTGCTAAATTCGCAAATTCTCCTTCGTCCAACGGCAGTTTGCTACGTTGTTTCGACTGGCTGGAGTAGCAATGAGTTGGCTAGCTAGGGTTAAAAGATTTTGAGCTAATGTTAAGTGTGCAAGGAGAGGGAGCTCCTCCACTAGCTGGGGGTGCAAAGACTAGTTGAAAAAAGAGGGAAAATTTATAATTTTCTACTAATCCTAATTAGCAAAATGATTAACAAGATAATGGGCTCACAAAATGATGGATTCTAGGCATGGCTTTGATACCTCCATTGGCTGGGGGTGTAGAGACTAGTTGAAAAAAGAGAGAAAAATTATAATTTTCTACTAATCCTAATTAGCAAAATGATTAACAAGATAATGGGCTCACAAAATGATGGATTCTAGGCATGGCTCTGATACCATGTTGAAATTACAGCAATGTGATGTGCTATGGTGGATCAAATACTAGAATCAACATCATTGATAAAGTGATTAGTAAATAATTAAGATGTAATTAGTGAGTAATTAATAAATAGCTTAATGTAGGCATGGATAATCAAAAACCAGCAAATTCTCATTAGGCCAATGCCTCAATTTATAGAGTTTACATCCAAGCATCTAATCCCACTGATTTCTCCTTGATTCACTCCACCTCTTTTGCTTGATTCTCTCCACCTCTTCACTTTTCCCAGAATATCTCCACACTTCCTAAATCTTCTCATGCTACCCTTTATTCTCTCCGAGTAGATTCTTCTCACCTTTTCACAAGTTCTCTCACATTTACAGATTCTCTTTTACAGCCTCTAACCAAGGGCTTGTTCCCACACACACCCTATTCACTTGTATATTTCAACACCTTTTGTATTGAGGATTCTGTTGCAATAAAGTTTTGCATTAGGTTAGTCTACATTGTAAACGTTGGCGCACCACCTATGTGACAGAGTGGTCATGTCATGGATGCCCTCATGTATACATGCATGTATAGATACACAACCAGTTCCTTCTCAACATAATTCCTTGTTGAGAAATGTGTTGCCAAAGAGCACAATGAAGAGGTAGGGAGTGAGAATGAGTAGCCGAGAAAGTGCGAAGCATAGCATGCAGCCACATGAGCAAAGGGATTTATCCCACATTGATGTACAAGTCCAAGGGTGTACCTCCTCATATAAATGGGGGCCATTTCAAGTAATGAAATTATATCAATTGCACACATCTCAAGCCTCTTTATGAGTATAAGTCTTAATCTTGTAACCTAATTGTGCTTGAATCTATTGCACATACTCATCACCATGAGTAAACTTAGATTACATTCACCTTAGATTAATCATGTTTAATTAGTATAGGATTAGGCTTGATTAGATAGATATTTTGCTAGTAGGAGAGCTTGATCCATAGTTTCAACATGGTATCATCGCCACCCTTATCCTCATGAGCTTCTCCATTCAAGTTTATTACACTCTCTTAGCTCATTAGTTGATCTTAGTCACTAATCCCAATCTTATCTCCATCTCCCTCTTTGTGGCTCACATTTGGAAGGCTTAATTCTCCTCATTCTTGTAGCTGGATCCCTCTTAGCCACACCTTTAACTCAATAGGGCGACCACATAGACCAACCATCTTCGTCGATTTCACTAATCCCAATCTTATCTCCATCTCCCTCTTTGTGGCTCACATTTGGAAGGCTTAATTCTCCTCATTCTTGTAGCTGGATCCCTCTTAGGCACACCTTTAACTCAATAGGGCGACCACATAGACCAGCCATCTTCGTCGATTTCATTGTCTCTATGGGTGGATTTTGACACTGCCAACTAGATTGGTCTTTTGCACCATTGAAGCTCCTTGTTTCACATTAGCTCAGGCCCCTTTAAGAGCTTGTTAGCAATCATAAGAGGGACATGCAGCTCAAATCTCATGCAATTTAATTCACAAACTTGGCCACAGTAGCGTAAAAACCAATCGCTCTGCAAACTACCATACATCCACTGTTTTGGATGTGTTTGAGCTGGTTCGCTTATTCAACCCCGTAATCCTCATCAAGGGAAACAATCTTGAAAAAAAAAACCTTCAATGGTTGCTTCCACGTGCTCAATTTGATCCTCCAAGCTTAGCCTTCCTAATCACTAGGTTTTAGCCTTAATCATAATCATTAAGAGGTCATTAGCAAAAATTGGACTAATCAAAGTTCAAAATCAAAAAAATAGGTGTAAATCCACAGTGGGAAACCCTCTGTTGCATCCAAGTTCATCGCATATATTTGCATTACTCAATTTGAGTATTTTTTACTGCATTCAATTCAACTTTAGTATTTTTCACTACATTCAGTTCAACTTTAGTACATAGTTTGCATTAAAATAATCTTCATTAACTTGAAATCAATCATTGCATGAAAAATCAAATCTCAATCTTGTAAGACAGCACAGACACTACCATAGATACTTGTCACAAGCTCATAGTAAGACCCTCTCACATGGCATCGAACATTGGGAAGGAAGTTCATTAGGGAAGGATCACATATCCTGATGAAAATCAAGCATCTCACAAAGCAAAGCATGAATGCACAAAGCACAATCCTAAGCATGTCTAAAGCATAAGTGCATGAGATGACCACTGCACACACCATGGCACCCACACTAAATGCATCCAAGAAAGCATCAAATCACCAAGCATTAAGTGGCAACAAGAAGAACAATGTTCACACCAAAGGAGCTATCAAAGAGCCAAGAGTCGAGCCAAAGAGCAAAGACCAAGAGCCAACAAGCATCCATCAATGCAAAGAAGAAAAAGGACATGACATCGACATAAAGAACAAAGGAAGCAACAATGGATCTTCATCAAGCAAAAGCAAGGAGATATCGAGCCAGCAACAACACTAAGCAACATCGAGCCACCAACCACTACCCTAACCTAAATGGTATGTTGTAAAAGTCACCAAATGATTAGGTAAATTTTTATGTTTTAAGCACACTTGACCACCTATGAGTAGCAAGAGAGCACCTAGGGGAAGTGATGCAAATGTAAAATACTCGACCACCAGAGAGTAGCCAAAGTAGCACCCTAGGGGATTGAAAATCAAACCGACCACCTGTAAAAATAACCTATGAGCTAGAGAGTAACCAAGCCAAAGAGCCTATGAGTTACCCAGCTAAGTTAGAAATGAGGGGGGGGGGTGATGACATGTTGTAAACCTCACATCCGACCACCTTGAGTAGCCCAAAGATTTGGAACCAAGGAGGGGTATTAAGAAATGTGGTGCCAAAGAGCACAAGGAAGAGGTAGGGAGTAAGAATGAGTAGCCAAGAAAGTGCAAATCATAGCATGGAGCCACATGAGAAAAGGGATTTATCCCACATTGATGTACAAGCCCAAGGATGTATCTCCTCATATAAAAGGGGGTCATTGATGTACAAGCCCAAGGGTGTAGCTCCTCATATAAAAGGGGATCATTTCAAGCAATGAAATTACATCACTTGCACACATATCAAGCCTCTTTATAAGTACAATCTTAAATCTTGTAAACTTTGATTACATCCATCTTAGATTAATCATCTTAATCATGTTTAATTAGTTTAAGATTAGGCTTGATTAAGTAGATGTTTTGCTAGTAGGAGAGCTTGATCCAAAGTTTCAACGTTCCTCAGCCATCATTGTGTGTTTACTAGCTAGCTTCTACTAGCATATAACCTCCCTCAGCCCCATCATTGTGTGTTAGCTAGCTTCTACTAGCATACAACCTCCATCTTAGCAATTCTTGATCAGCCACCATCGAAACCCCCTTCTTAGGTGCACACGGGTGTATGGCTTTGCCATCTATTATATCAGTTCAGTAATACATTATTATTCTCTATCTCTATTATTGTGCACTTTGATCCTATTTCTTGTGAGTGTTCTCTTGTATACACTGCACATTGTATCCTCTTACATGGTATCTGTGACTCAGTACAAAACTTCTTTGCGAGTAATTGTCTAGAAGTCCCTTAGGAGAAATGACCTTGCCCACTACCATTTGGTGTTGATGGAAAGCTTAATGGCACCAATTATCTTCTCTAGAAGTTCAAGCTTTAGGCTATTCTTTCCACCTATGAGCTCTGGGACACCATGATTGGTATTGAGATTCACCCTCCTGCACCAAGGGATACAGATGGTAATCTTGAACCACCTATTGCCGACCTTATCCAAGCTTAGAGATGAAGGGATTTATATACTGTGCATTATTGCCACTAGTGTGGAAAACATGCTCACCATGGTGGTTCAACATGTCTTCACATCTATAGAAGCATGGGATTTGTTGTTGCAAAGGTTAGTGTATGAGACCATAAATCCCTCAAAGATTTAGAATCTCAAAAATCATCTTCAACAAGAGAAGTTGAATGAAGGTGAAACGGTGGACGTGTTTCTCACTAGATTCAAAGATCTCTATGACTAGATGGTTGTAATCAAAATGAGTGTACTCTCCTTGAATCTCACTCACCTAACTATGATAGTTTTATTACATCTTTGAATGTTGATTTCACACCTACTCCTCTCACATTTGAGGAGTTTAGTTCATTACTTTAGGATGAGGAGATGAGGATGAAGAGTTGCAATGGTGGTGAGACCAATATTTCTCCATTAACACAAAGAAAAAGTGTACGGACTAACGCTTCAAATCAAAAGAAAAGGTTTAATGCTTTTACTGTAAAACAAGAAAGGGCACATCGCCAAAAAAATGTAGGAAAAAAAAATAAGATGCCAAGAATGGCACTCTAAAGACTAAGGAAGAATTTAGTCATGCTGCAAAAATGAAGTTATTTGTTGCCATTGAAGAAGCGTGCAGTGAAATAACTAATTACAATACATAATGATTCTTGATCATTGAGAGTGGGGCTTTTAGGCACATGATCAAGGATTGGTATTCCTTTTCCTAAAGCCTCTGCAGCAAAATGACATTATGGTGGCAATGGACAACCGAATGCAAAGTGCCCACTTAAAGGTTTATGTACTATTTAACTTATGTCATAAGAAGGCTATACAAAAAGTCTTTCGAATGTTCTTTGGCTTCAAGGAATGTAGATGAACCTCCTTTCTCTCTCAGCCATCATGGATCGTGACTTGTGGGTTCACTTTGAAAGTTGTAGTCATTATTAATGGAGATGACAAGGTTGCTACCATGCTCTGAAAGCCTTCAAGAACTCATCCTGGAGCTTACCCAAGTTGTAAAGTGATGGAAGGGGTGATGGCTATACTACTTGTTAGTTCCCTGGTTCAAGGTATCGATGAGAAGACTACAAGGTAAAGATAATCTCTCTCAATACCTCTTACCCTATAAGCATTGTTGAACTTTTGGATTTGGTCATATGAATCCTCTAATAAGGTCTTTTAAGGATGATGGCCTTACAAGCTTTGTTGTTGCCGTCTATCCCTTGGCTTGGAGGTAGGCCAACTGCTCTTCTCCTTCTCCTATTATTACCTTACAAGCTATGGTATTACCTTCTATCCCTTGGCTTGGAGCAAGTTTAACTGTTGTTCTCCTTCTGCTATTATGTGTGAGAGGTAGAAAGACACTTCTTGATGAGCACGTCCCGATGCATCCACTAATTAAAAAGAAAAAACCCACCCGTAGACTTGTTTTATATAACCTCTCTAGTCTACCCAACTGTCTTGATTTGCTTTTTGATCACCAATGTCCCACAACCCAAGTATGCATAATTTTTTGGCTTCCTTCTAGTTGGTGATCCTCCCAACTACTCACCAAACTGCTCCTAGATTCAACCTTGTCCAACTCTCCTTCTCTTCTCCAAGATTCTTCCCTTCAACATTTTGATCAAAAGAGAAGAGAACTCAGTTTGTCAAGTGTAAGAAAAATGTGTGGCTAAATACTAGTCTCTAGAGTATCTAAGCCTAATATGTTGAAAATGACTCTATCTTTACTAGCCCAAGAATAATGCATCACAATTGGATGACCACAACTGGATGTATACAAGATTCTCCCAAACTTGATCCCAAGTGGCTTGAAGTAGCAATCCACATGCACTTCTCTCTACTACTACTACATAAGAGATTGAAGTAGCAATCCATGTGCACTTCTTATTGCATAAGATTTGAGGATTGAGATTAACTATCAAGAATTTCAAGTCTTCATGCAAATTACCTAGATGTGCAAAAAAAAAGGATCTTAAATCAAACATTTATCAAGACTTGTGCAAGAACCTAATACAAGACAAACAAGAAAGTGATGTATAGAACCTCTTGCTTCATGTGTCCCACAATGATTGCCATATTTTGTATAGCTTAATTTGTCGATCTTCCATGCCATACTATCCTTAATCCATTATCTGCATTTTGTCAATCCCATGACCGACCTTGAGACTAGTCCATACTACCCCCACCAAAGTGGTCAGATTAACTTGTCACACACTTGGTGGACAAACTAAGCTTGGGTAGTGCTTCCAAGCGATACTATCTATAATAATTACTTGCACCTTGATTGTATCATGATTGGCCATGTGACCAACCTTGAGTGACACGAATCCACTTCTAGGAAAATAGAGAAAATAAAGACTTGCACGAAAATATATTATCTAACGCAATCAACTCATCAAAAACCACAAGCTCAGTATATTCAAGAATTGAATAAATAACATTCAAAATACTTAGCTCGTGAATACGACTCAACATTGGGTGCAATTATTTCCCCCTCATATGTGTGGCCTCTCCCCACACATGAGTATTTATGTAATTCTTTCATTCCAAAATAGGCCATAGTCTCCAAAAATACAAAAAGGTGCTTTTACTTGCACAGCACTCTCTTTGCTCAAAATAGAGTGTCCATAAATTGAGGCTAGGGTTAAAGCATATCACACTTTATAAAAGTATTAAAGTTCATCTAAGATTAATAAATGTAACTTTTAAAAACAAATAAAAATGTGAACAAGCTAGCACATGTATATATAAAGCTTGTTTACAAAAATGTGTGCCAGCAATTAATATTGTGTGCATCCTCCTCAATCTTTTGAATCCTCTTCACCTATACAATAACCAACAATAAATTGGTAAACAAATATTCCATAAGTCTACAAACCACCACCACACACATGCTTGCCAAGCATAAGTAATCCGGGAATCACCCTTCCATATACAGACCAACTGTAACAAACATTGGAGGCCCCAATCATATATCAATGTAAACCAAACGTATTAATATTTATAATGGCATCACCCATGATATTAAAATGATATGGCATGACGCAAAGATAATCCAAGTGTCCCTAAATTATCTAAGAGGGAAGAATAATATTTTTAAGAGAGCTTAAAATAAATTCTCATAACATTCCCTCTTACTTGAGTTTGCAATTGCCCTCAATTGCGGGTTTGTTGAAAAGTACGGAGGATCTCAAGGAAGGCACGAAAATTTTACTTAGGCACCCATCTTGCATCTTCATGTGATGAGGATGATTTTGAAAAGTCACCAAATACTTGATATATTGATTTCCAATACAAGTTGATATAATCTATTGGTAAATGATAGTATCTGGAATCAAAACTTCTTCCTCACCCTCAATAAGAGGTGGTTTCTCATACATAGGATAAGTTGGAAGGGATCCTCTGAAAGGTTTTAACAAACTCACAAGAAATCTACCAATGAGAAGGTAGTTCTAGTCTTTAAGCAATATCGTTAATTTTGTGAATCACCTTAAAAGGTCCATAAAATCTTGCGGCGATCTTAACAACTGGGAATTTTTCAACACTCTTAGGTCTGTGTTCTCAATTCTCAAAATCACATAATCTCCAATTTTTAACATGTTGCTCTTGAGCATGTGTAATAGAATGTTTTACATCATTCAAAATGCTACTAAAATCGATAGTGAATTGATCAACAGCTTTAATTTTGTGGGAAAGTCTAGTAGCCAGAATAGGAAAAGGTTTTCTATACATAATTTTGAAAGATGCTCGACCAATAGCCAAATGAGGAGTCTTATTTGTAAAAAATTGAAGGTCTAAAATTAATACTAATAGGGGCCTACAACTAGTTAAAATTCCTATTCATTAATTAGTAGAGATCGCTGTAAGGTTGGGAAAGACAAATGTTTTAAGGCATCTTTCAACCATATGCCAAAAACTATCAAATGTATTTATTTTATTTTTCAAGGTAACTAAAAACATCTCAAAGAAAGCTAAAACAAATCTCCTTTGTTTGCTGAGCATGCTACATCTCTCTCGCCGCGCATGCATTTGGGCTCGCATGCATTCGGGCTAGAGGAAAGGGACTAAATCCCTTAAACTTGATTGTAGGCCATCAAAAGTTCTCTCTCCCCGTCAAAGATTTCTCAGTGAAGACATCTCTCTCTCTCTCTCTCTCTCTCTCTCTCTCACAGGGATAGCAAGCAGAAGGAGAGAGGGAGGATGGCATAGGTAGGTGGGTACGTGGAGGTGGGAGGGGAGGGGAGGTGGTGGGTGGTGTGTCCAATGGAGAAGGTGCATGCAAAGGAATTAGCGTGAGTGGGGTTGGCAGTGTGGTGGGGGGGATAGGGTTGAGACTAAGGTTAGGAAACTTAGTAATACCATCTTCTCTCACTGAGTATACACAAACATGATGCTAGAAATTACGGATTCTAGATGGCAAATAGAAATCTAATTCCATAGGAATCTTTCTCATGTATTTCAAAAGAGGCAAATCTCTCATCGATTTAGCAATTTTGGGAGCTACGAATTTTAAAAGATAGTGGAGCTGTAAATAAGGAATTTATAGAAAAATTGCATTAAGAACTTGCAATTTAAAGCAACATCAAAGAACAGCATTAAAGAATGAAAAGGAAGTTTTCTTTTTTCTTTTTCTTTTTTTTGGGAGGGGGATATACTTTTATCATCCCAAAGTCTACAAAAGGAAAGTCTATGTTCTCAATTCTCAAAAGTACATAATCTCCAATTTCAAAAGAGATAGCTTTACATTTACGGTTTGCTTTTATAACATATTGGTCTTGAGCATGTGCAATAGAATGTTTTACATCATTCAAAATGCTACTAAATTTGATAGTGAATTAATCAACAGCTTTAATTTTGTGGAAAATTCTAGTAGCCGAAGTAGGCAAAGGTTTTCTATACACAATTTTGAAAGGTGCTCGACTAGTATTCGAATGAGGAGTCTTATTGTAAGCAAACTAGAGAAGATGAATGTACTTATCCCATGAATCGGGTTGTTGGGTAACATAGGCTCTGAGTAGATCCAAGATAGTGCTATTAGTAACCTCAGTTTGTCCATTCATTTTCGGATGGAACATTGTGTAAAAATCTATCTTAGTGCCTAAGTTGGAGAAAAGAGTGATCCAGAAGTTACTGTAAAATCTAAGTCTCTATCAAAAACAATGACTTTTTGCAATCCGTGATGTACAAAGATTTGCTTGATAAACAGCATTTTCTTACAAGGTAAGAAATAAGCTCTCTTTCTTAAACAGTCCACAAATCATGTCATTATGACCGGATGTAGCAGGCAAACCTATAATGAAGTTCATTGATATTTGTTCCCAAGTATCATTAGGGATTGGTGGAGGCGTAAGAAGTCCTTGGGTCTTATCTTTGTAGCTTTTAATTTTCTGACAAATAGAACGTTCAACCATAAATTTTACATCATCTTGTTTAAGATAAGGCCAAAAGAATTCTCTAGAGACTAATTGTAAAGTAGTTGAAACACCACGATGACCCATGTATGGCAATTAATGCATTTCCTCCAATATGAATTGTCTGAAAGGTTGTGTAATACTTAATCTCCTCTAGAAGAAAAGGTAACCTAATAGGATTCCAATTATTTTGTCTAAGCTTAGTCTAAACCTCAAATAAATTTGGGTCATTCTTATCAGATTCTTTCATATAGGACTCAAAGGTTCACTCTGAATAATAGAAATGTTGTGAACACTAGGACGTCTACTTAAAGCATCTGCTAGCTGATTTTCAATCATGGGTTGGAAACTCTAGATAAATGAAGCCCATTTGATATGTCGGACAGAAATCAATGGTTAGGTCAACAAATGATGAATGCTACGTTGGTCTGTCTTGATTAAAAATTCAGATCCCATTAAATAATGTTTCCAAAGTCTTAAAGCATGAACAACATCAGCTAATTCATTATCGTATGTACTATAATTTCTTTCTGCTAGCAAGTTTAAGCTTATGACTTTCATAAGCAATGGGATGTCCATCTTGCATGAAAACATCACCAAAACCATGTCCACTTGCATCAGTAACTATAACAAAAAATAGTCGTTGTTGAAAATCTATACTGTAGGAACTGGTGCATGAGTCAATGCTTTCTTAAGTTTTTTAATTAATCATGAGTGTTATAATATTTGGTCCTCCTTAGATATGATTTCAAGAATGTCCACACTCTAATTTAGAATCTAAGTGTTTAGATGATATATGAAGGTTTTGATATCAAGGATGCAAATCTAAGATTTTTGGATTTGAATTGATACATCTTAAGAGATGGATCCAGTATGCTTGGGAACTAAGTCAAAAGATGAGACAATCACCTCAAGATAATCACCATCCAAAATCTAGGAGTGTCATGTGGAAAAACACAACACAAAAAATACGCTACCCCCACAGTCAAATTCAAAGATGCCTTAGCCCACATGGAAATAGAGGCTCACTCACAAGCAAACCACCCTCTTTATGTATAATTTGGAATTGGCCTAGAGAAATCAAACGTGTATGTCATAGAATTTAGGAGGAGTGGTCATGCCACACAAATCACATTTGAGGAAGATGCATATATTGACACATATGAGTTCAAAATGCACTGTTAGCCATGAGATTTCTACATACCAATACTCTACTCCCTTTCTACCTCCTCTAAGTCCCACCTACTTATTAAAGGCTTTAGCGGATCCCACTACCATGCAAGACATGGAAGAATTTCTTAATAAGAAGGGAGAAATTCTATAAGGAGGAGACTTCCATTCAAGGACAACAACAAGACAAAGATGCTAGATCCTACAATGTGTACCACCCTTAAAAATGTATGGTATGATGAGGATGATAAAACGGTAATTCAAAAATAAAACGAAGAATTCAGCCTTCACCACCCCAACAAGCCAACCAAACAAAGGAGTAAAGGCATCTTGTAAGATGCAAGAAATGGGAGTTTCTTGTAAAACACAAATAAGAACTACTTGATATACAGTTGTAACTCCAAAGACCTTTGGCTTGGCTTCTTGGAAAGGAAATCAACTGAACCTCTTCAGTGACCAAGCTATATGGCAAGCCTGCACACTCCTTGAGGCACCTTGATGGATGTCATAAATATAATGTGGCCCACCACATCTACAAAGCTATTCAGAAACAAGGCAAAAGATTATGACAACCTACAATTGAAGCTCTTTACCTATGGTCCCACAGATATCCTATTCAAGATTTCCAATGAGTTCTTCCCAAACTTGGTCTCAAAACCCCACCATACACATTCACTAGGTTGCATCATTCAATTCCAGCAAATGCTTTTATTAATTCTCTATTAAATGTGTATTTCCTTAAGTAATGCCTTGTGTGATGAATTTTACTCAATTTTTTGGTTCTTAAATTTTTTATAAAAGATATCTACAAAACAAGCCCTTAGTTGAGGGGCATTTTTTGACCAAAGTGTATTTCGGGGTTAACTATAATTGATAAGGATATTCAATTTTAGAAGGAGAAACACTTGGATAAATTATGCAATATTTGAGAGACCCAATCGTGATTAAGCTTAGTTATAATTCTCCGACTAGGATGCTTTTATGAAACCAACAACATAGGCAAGATTAGCCATGGATATGCATCACTAACACACTTGGAGAGAATATAACTCCGAGCACAATTTCAATAGGTCCAAACAAAATCCCCTCTCTTTTACTCACTAATTAGACCAATAACCATATATGGAGCACCATTTTGAGTTGCAGATCTTATATCTCCTAATTGGAGTTTAATAAAGAGGCTACAAGTCATTGTGCTCTCACGACTTATAGATAGCAAAACCACTATTCCTTACCATACTGACATCATTCTAGCATAGTTTGTTACTCACCCTCCCTCTCCATATAAGTATCTTATTTCCATCGGTTATTTACACATAGAGGCGGAACAAGGACACATGGTAGACAACAACTCCCATGGCTAGGCATGTCTTGATCCATGCATCTTGCATGGCAAGGGGTTGACAGTTGTCAGTATAGCAATGAAGTAGATGACATCACATGGTTTCTCTATAGATGCTTTGCCACAATTCTAGTATCTTGGGCACTCATTCCATGCATTATCACAGCAAGAACTTAGAAGAGTCATTGGAGATGACAATTAGCAAATATGCATCATAAAACATGGATAACTAGAGACACTCACGTCAAGGATGAGCCTATATCGAGATCAATTTCTAACATTGACAACCTAGAGGTTTGTTCAGATGTCGTGTTACGTAAAGATGCACATGTCACATGCACTCAGGATCTCCAGAGACCATCTTTGAGTGTCATCTCATATGCTCCACATTGAGGCAAGAAGAGAGGTGACATCCACACATGAGAATTGAGAGTTGCAATATGTAATATCCATGAGTTTAAGACGAAGGAGCATGCTACACTTTGATGCCCATCAAACATGCGCACTATGTAGTATGCATGAGTTTGAGACCAAGGAGCACATATCATGAGATTAGAGGCTACTTTCACTGCTTATACATGGAATTATTTGGTGCTCTTTGTTTGAGGACCAAAGCCTTGTGGCACTCTTTCTGCCTGAGATACTAAGACACAAACAAACTCATGAAAGAACACAGGATGCAAGAAGAACAAAGTCTCACTTCTTACAACTTTCTTCCAAAGCATTGGCAATGTCAAGTGCAAGAGCTAGCTGACAAGGAAGAGGCACAAGTGCATGAGATCAAGGCTCTCATAAAGCGATTGCACCCACAATGACTTCTATCTTGACGTTGAAAGGCCCAGCTGTTGCTAGATGTCATCTGGTGATGATATGCACAACACATCAAACACCCAAATCTTAGTATAAGAGACCACCCTCCCACACATTCCTCGTCAAGAAAAAAGGACTATTTTGGATCTTATGGTGATCGATGAGTTTAGATCCCCCAATGTCTTATCACCGAACAAGGTCTTGAGATGGCTCTCTACACCCTATCATGCCTTCATTGTCCATCGATGTCTTCTTGGCATATCTTAGAGTTTCCATCTATTTTTTATGCCCTATGCATCTCCCACCATTATACGCAATCTCCTGGGTCGTTTTGACCCTTTGAATATGTTAGTAAACCTCTCTCTCTCTCTCTCTCTCTCTCTCTCACACACACACACACACGCGCTTCTCCCTATGAATCCTTGAATCCCTCAAAAGACCAACAACAATGTTTGATTGTATGGGAAGTCCAAATACCAAAACTGGGTAGGTGAGCTAAAAACAAGGCATGTACCAAAGCCAAGGTAGACCTACCCCACTAAAAGATCATAATCTTTTCCAATATGGTTATCATAATTTTTTGCCATAATCTGCTTTACTGAAATCTACACTAATATCAGACCTCATTTCACTGGTTTTCCTCTTATTTTCCCTTAATTGAATTTGAGACATAATTGCAATTGTAAAGATCATAATTTGGCTAAATTTGATAAGGGATGTGTTGCACAATTCACAAACACGAGAAGGGGAAACCTTCGCCATTGTCACTTTTATCAAAGAACGTTACACCACATAGTCCCGCAACACTGAGCAACATACATTCTTAGGATGCCTATCTTTTGTTATTATTCATGCACAATTCTTGCATGTGAAGGGATGTGTTGGACATTCACAAACGTGAGGGGAAACCATTGCCATTGTCACTTTATCAAAGAATGTCACACCACCGCAAAGTGCTCACACGACAAGGCATCCACTCTTTGCATTATCATCTCAAAGGTCGAACACGACCTCAGAAGACGATAATATGATCTCTCCATGGTAGCCGTGATGCATTGAGCATCGATCCTAATAGACAAGAGATTAACCACATCATGCAGATGGGCATATTGTAACCACATCTTCTACCCATGGATTGAACCACCACTCTTCTAACAAAGATGGCTTTACGTGGGGACCATTCTTGCAGATTACCATAAAGGGATTTATGCCAAGACCAAGGTACCTAGAAAGAGACATTTCACATGCCAATAGAATTGTCATTGGCCAGATTAGAGTGTGATTAAACCTTTTACAATGTGAGACAAGGAAGTATGGAGATCCACAATCACACATGCGTGTAGTGTTGTGGCGCAAGGGTTCACGATCACATAGGCTTGTAGTGTGGTCAATTAAGTGACACGGGAGATTTAAACACCTGAGTACTATAGCAGCACATCCCCTACATACTATGATCCTTCGAGGATTCCATTGCCTTTTTAAGAGGGTTTCATGTGTCACCAGAGTTTGATTTTTGATCAGAATGTCTAGGCCTCTTTTTTTTGGAGATCAAAAAGCATAAAGACAGTATGTTGAGAGTGAAAAAGACTCTTGGATAGCCACATGTCCTTCTTACCTTATTTTATCAATGCTACTCAAGGCCTAGAGAAGAATCTAACTTCAAACAAAGGACTATGTCGCACAACATTTCCCAAAGTACCTCATGACATCATCCGAGTGCTCGCTTTCAGCATAGCCCATATGCAGGAGTCAAGACTGATGCTACTGTTTTAGTGTTGAGAGTACAAACACCCAAGGCCATGTACAAAATGTAGCAATCATACACAATCACCACGATCCGCCAAGGCCCAACCATGACCCAAAGACAATCATTGCAAAGCAACAAGAGGAGAAGTTACATGGATAACTAAGGGTACACTTTCTTCACACATGGTCTCATATGAATTTATATCATGTCTCCTTGCTTCAAACCAGTTTAACAAGGCATCTTAGCCAAAAATAAAATTGGCTTTTTATCATCTTACAGTTAGTTTTTTTTTCTCAAACTCTTTTCAAGCCACCATGCATGATAGATACTCTTGATTATAACCGTGGTCTCATTGACCATAGCGGCCTTCTCTCTCTCTCTCTCTCTCTCTCTCTCTCTCTCTCTCTCTCTCTCTGCTTTTTTGGTGGTGGTGGATGGGTGGGTAGGGGTGCGTGTGTTTGTGTGTGAGTGTGTGTTGGTGGGTGGTTTTTATTCTTTTTTGGGGGGGGGGGGGGGGGATAGACAAATATCGTATGTTCAATCGACGGCATGGGAGGAGAAAAATGATCATTTATTGCAGAAACATTTCATGACAAAATCATCCAATAAACTTTTACATACAAACTTAATTCCCTGGAAGGTCGCCCTCATCTCATGAAAGAATTGCCTAAACAAACAGGAAAAATTGACACTGTTTGACTTGGGCGCTGACAGACACTGACCCTTTCCAGATGGGTTGAGGGCAGAGTGATGAACTTTACTTCAAAACCATCATGCACCAACAATCCTGTACTACATTGTCATTAGGCCCCTTCTTCTGAAATACCATATAAAAGAGCCAAAAATTAACATACCCACAATCCCTGAAATGATCAAAACCCACTTGAAAGCTCCAGGCTCATCAAAGATATCAATGGGAATATTCATTCCAAAAACCCCAGCCACGACTCCAAAAATAGCAACCACAAAAGTTGCAACCGTCAAAAGCAGTTCAAACTGGATAAGCTGGTTTCTAACATTGTCCTGCACAAGAGTATGGCAACACAACATAAGCTAGATTACCCTGCACAAGCTGTGCACAGGCACACACACACAGATCACGAGTACAGGTTGCTCTTCAAATATGACCAACTAGCACCCAGCAAGCTGCTGAGCACCTTCAGAATCTTTAACCCCAAGCCACAAGCATCACCCTCCTCATCCCTCACCTCTAATCCACCTGAACCTATTCTCAAGCACAAATAACCCACACCGTCACTGCCCTGGAATAGGCCCCCCACCACCCAATACTTTTGAAGATGAAAATGCTTGAAAGGACACTGGCTCATATACTAAAAGAGGAAGGGTACCTACTAAAAGGGTGACATGGGCCAAACATAGGTTCCTCCGTTGCCAAAAACATTATATTTGATCCCCTTCAACTGGACTTCAAGGACACTGTGACATCATTAAAAGCACAAGCACCAAAAACACACAAACGCTTACCAACTGGATGTTGATGAAGTCCTCTGTATCATCAATATATTCTTTCAGCTGTTTTTTAAAAAAAAGAGAGAATATAATAATCACACAAAAACGTTATTTAAAAAAAAATTCATAAAGAGACCAAAGTTAAAGGGCATACTGAAGTTAGCTTGTAAAGAGTGGCATCAATGACAACAAAATAAGCTTCCAAGAGCATCTCCAACTCTTGAATGTCACTGTCCTCCTCAGAAACCCTTGAGCTACTATGCCGACTTGCCGCCATACTTAGGTTCTTCTCCAACTTCCGAGACTCTGGAGGAGAGCAGACAGGAGAGACTGGTGCCGACATAGAGCCCCCTACTCCAATTCCCGCATAAACTGTTGCAGCTTGATCCTTGTAAAAGTAGTTCTCCATTCGCTCTTTCTTCTCTGAAAGATACATTTCAGCCATGTCTCCATCATCATCCATCAGTTGCTCTATCTCATCTCTAACCTGTGGCAAATCAAGACCAACACTTGCTGATTCCCATTCTTTCATTTCTTTGATCAAAAAATAGTATAAGAATTCAATGTGCATACCTTTTGCACACGACGAGTCAAAGCAAGCAGCCTGCTTTTGAGTCTTCTGACTCGCTCCAAGTTTAAGGTGCTGATCTTTGAAGTAAGCTCATCTAGCACAGGATATGCTTCCACCTCCAGCTCTGTAGCCTATTAATCATAAAAGGTTGTTTTGTTATGCTAGGATCAAAATAACATTTTTGGATAATATAGGCAATCAACCTGAATATAGGCTTTAAAAATGATTATGAATATGAGAGAGAAGGAGAGAGAGTTATATTAAACGTCTCCTAAAGACCCAATGGGTCTATGAGACCAAAGTCATACAATGCTATCCATGGTATGTGAAAAACAAAACAAGTACAAATAACATAGCTCTCTGAAAGTAAAGGCTGATACAATGATCATCATGGGGAAGAACATGGGGTATAAGCACTAATACAAGAGACTCTCATCATGGAATACATGATGGTATGAAGTGCGTGGAGCACATCATCCTCCAGTAGAGGGTACACCTCTCTCAAGTATCGCAAGCATGGGGTTACTGAGTATGGCCGAGAGTTCCCCTTTTGTCACGGTACGTGGGAGGTGGTGTGATGGCGCTGGAGTATGTCTTGGAGCTGGAGCTGATGGGAGGATCATGGTTGGTGTCCCGTGGGCTGGGGACGTTGGGTACGTTGAAGCGCGCAAGCCTGTTCCAAAGTGACCCCTCCGGGACGGGGCGGATTTGAGGTATCTTGTGGTGGACCCAGGGGTCCACTATGCCGCTAGAAGAAACCGGTGATGGTCGGCTGGCAAGGAAGGAAGGGTGGCTGCTATGGCCAACACTCTCTTAATAGTGTATCTCTATGTCTGCAAAGCTCCAGCAAGAAGAGTGCCAAGCGGCGCTGGTCCATGAAATCCATGATCCTGGATAATGGGCCAAAAACCCTCATGGAAAAGACAGTGGTCCTTCCGTGGATCTCATAGCATACTGGGCAGTGACAGATATAGTGCTCTTGTCTCAACCCCTCTGGCATAATCTACAAATTCTCTTCTCTCGAGGTCTCCATATGAGCTCTCCATTTCTGAATATGAGCTCTACCTGCCCTGTCCCCACCCGCGGGCCGTGGGAAGATACCCGTAGCTGGCTAATCGCAATCTGCATGGCATGTTGTAACTCATTTGCCAGCGGGACTAAGACTTTGACACACTTTTAGATACCATCTAATGCTTACTTAACATTTAAATATGACCATAGCCATTCATCCTTGTTCATCAGTTGATGCTAAAAAATATAAACTTTGCACAATGGGCACGACATTTTGACCCCCCCTCGGGTAGTTTTATTACCAAGGAGTATTTCTTCTGTACAAGCTTTGGGAGCTCACCCAATCATTGGGACTCTTGCCAGATTATCACAATACACATGTCATAATTACAGTAGGACCATCAATACAGAAGCCCAAGTAATCCATGAAAATTCAATAATAAGTATAGATACCACAATACCCGCAAATCCATGCTTACTCCCAATCGGTACATGTGCAAGAACAAAACAACAAGAGAAACCTTCAAATTACCCGGTACATCTTCACTTCCAGGTGGTACTGTAGCATAACCAGCAGGTACAATGGTTGGAACGGCATGTTCAGTGGCGGTACAACCCTCAAAACAGCAAGTACAATGGCTGTATAGCAAGTACAAAACCTAGTACAACAGGTGCAGCCCTCAAAATAGCAAGTGCAGCGACTGTATAGCATGTACAAAATCTAGTACAGTAGGTACAACCCTCCAATCAGCCCATACAACAGGTACATGGGGGGTTGGTGCAACACTTAGGGCAACGGGTACAAGGACGGTACAACCCCATGTAGCCATCAAGAGACTAAAGTAGTCGAGAAACCTTATGTAGAGAGGACTAGAGTCGCTAGCTCAAACGAAGAGAGAGAGGCCCCAAATAAATGGGCGAGACTAAATAAGTCCCCATAATACCGATATCAAAAGGACGTCCCAAATAAATGGGCGAGACAAATCAGTCCCATAAGTCCAGATATGATAACCATGTCCCAAAATAAATGGGCGAGATAAAATAACCCTGCAAGTCCACACATCATAATGATGTCCCAAATATGGACGAGACAAAACAGCCCCATAAGTCCAAATATCATAATCATGTCCCAAATAAATGGGCGAGACAAAATAGTCCCATATGCCAAATAATCAAGTATCAGATTCGCCAATCCCAATTTTGTGTGTGTGTGTGTAATGATATCTCTTGAGAGAGAGATCCAAAATTCCATATTTCCATAAAGAAATCCAAATCATCCATACTTCCATTCCAAGAAACCAAAAAGTTAGGCCACACACAAGACACACGTCATAATTACAATAGGGCCATCAATACACAAAGCCCAAGTAATCCATGAAAATTCAATATAAATGTATAGATACCACAATACCCGCAAATCCATGCATACTCCCAATCGGTACATATGCAAGAACAAAACAACAGGAGAAACCTTCAAATTACCTGGTACATCTTCACTTCCAGGTGGTACAATAGCTACAAAAGGCCTGGTAAAGACGATACAGCAGCATAACCAACAGATACAATGTTTGGAACGACATGTACATTGGTTGGAACAGCAAGTAAAGCCCTCAAAACAACAAGTACAATCCTCAAAATAGCAAGTACAAAATCTGGTACAATAGGTGTAGCCCTCAAAATAGCAAGTTTAACGGTTGTATAGCAAGTACAGAATCTAGTACAATAGGTACAACCCTCCAATTAGTGCATACAACAGGTACATGGGTTGGTACAACAATTAGGGCAAAGTGGGAGAAACCCAAACCTGCACTGAAGTGCACTATCCCGAAGAATGTAATTCTCCCCAACGTAAAGTTCTCTGAACAGGCTCTAATCCTCTTCTTTCTCGACTGGATGCCCTCTACGGAGGATGTTGGACAGTGGTTGAACACAATGCTTGCAGGATTACATGTAGAAAGTGGTTACTATGCAGCCCGTGGTTTTTATGAAGTGGTGCTCAAGCAGCTTGACTTCAAGCAGCAATTATTTCAAAAGTCTCCTTTCTTCTATGGTCAACAGATAGTCCATGTGCTACCTTGGACCGCTATTGCTGACTATCAAGCGCTTGTGCAGCATCGTTATCCGGTTTGGGTGGAAGTTGTTGGCTTCCCTGTGATTTTCTATGACGCTCTTCCATATATAGCACAAAGTCTTAGCAAGTTATCTGCCCTCCCAATGTCATGGATAATCGTAATAAGTTGTGTGTTTCGTGGGACACGACTAAACCAACCCCTAAATCGATAAGTATGGAAGTTGATGATGTGCAGATGACTGCCCCACCCTCAAATTACACCCGCCTACTACTGATTCCTTGCCGCCGGCAGCTTTGGTTAATAGTAATGCCCCTCCATCTAAGATAGGTCAAACAGGACCCATGATTGGTATACAGACTAGAGGAAAAGGCGTTGTGCAGCCACAATTAGTGTCCCAACAAGCACAAGTAGCAATGCAAAAAAACATGTCTTCTAAGGACAAAGCTACTATAGATATGCACAGACCTGCTTTGGATAAGGACAGCTGGCAAACCCCTAATGCCAAAAAGATTATACAGCCAAGTAAGTTACAACTCCGTCATTGGTCTTATCCTTTTTGTACGCAAACTCGCGATTCATCTTCTGGTATTGCATCTACCTCTGCAGAGATAGATGCTAGTATGCTCTAGTCTAATGTTGTGAAAGATGGCATTCGGGCTTTGCAGAGTGATATAGATATGATGGTTACTTCACCGTCTCTTTTATCCTCTTCATGATGATGAATGCACTTATAAAATGTGTATCATACAATGTACAAGGTTTGTGTTCCTCTGACAAATGGAGACCTGTTTGGGAATATGTACATAAGATGCATCCTGATATCATGTTTTTTCAAGAACATAACCAGCATTAATTTGCTGGCAAGACAAGTTTTGGTGGTGGTTGTATATATTATGCTAGCTTGAGTTCTTTTTCTAGCGTTTGTGTGTTGGTTAAGCAAATTTTACAACCTGCAGTGGCTTATAATGATCCAAATGGCAAACTGATTATTGTGCAATGCATGCTCAATAGGGAGCTCTATGAGCTTGGGGCCAAATATGCCCCTACAATTTCAGCCCGTCGAACTCATTTGTGGCAATCTATGAGTCAGTACCCTTGGGTTGTCCAATGCGCTTATCTATGGGGATTTTCGTAACTCCACTTCTCCTCAAGGCAACACTCGAGATGCTTGCTTTTGAGAAAGTGGCCAGGAGAAATGCTTTGGTTGACCTTGGATGGCGAGATTTATGGACAGCCACTTCTTCTGAGAAGAGAGGTTTTACTTTCACCATAATGCGCACTCATATTATCGTTCAAGATTGGATTGTTGGTACCTCTTGCATGCAAATCATGTTGACACTTTTCCATCACATATGTGGATTGATTACTCTTTGAACCTTTCTGATCATGCGCCGGTTTGGTTGGGCTTATACTTTGATATGCCTCTTGATGAGATTTCCTTAAAACACTAAATAGCTTCTATTGCTGAACAATTCTTCTCTTTCACATGCACTGTTCCAAGATATGACTATTGATGTTATTAACGCCTTACAAGCTGCAATGTATGAGAACATAGACATTGCATGGTATCATTTTGCTACCTGTATACATACGGTTCTTAATGAATATGGCAAATGGTATTTGAGGAATGAAAGGCAACATATATATCAATAGAAGAATATGCTGCAGTTTCTGGATGAGACTAGTTATACTCGCATGCTATCTCGGTTCATGCAAAGCATGTGTAGGCACTCAATGATCAACGGAAATTGCGGAAATGGCAAGTTAGATCACGCCAAAAACCCCTTTTGAATAAGGGTTGTTCATCCAACGCTTTCTTCAAAAGCTTGCATGTCTCCAAACAAAAACAATGTATATTTAGACTGATCAAAGAGGATGGCAATTCAACACAGGACATATACCAACTAGAGCATGAATGTGTAATGCATTTTCAGGATGTTTTTGCAGCACTGATCTGGCCTTGGTGTGGCTCTTGTGACTCCTCTTCCATGATGGGTCTCTCTTCCGAATAGCCCATAGTGGGTAGCTCAAGGATTGCCTAGAGCACATACAGACCATTCCTTGTAGATGTGTGGGAATCTCTTAAAATAAACCATCCACAACAAAAAGAAAAAATTTCCTACACCGCCTTATCAAAACCAAAAGCTCTGATATCAATGTTACATGCATGGTGTCGCAGGTTCCACAAGCATTAACTATGATTAGCCGTTCACTAACCTTAGCTGGGAAGAGATTAAATGAAAAGAGAAGAGAAGGAGATAGAAAGAGAGAGAACACCCAACAGGGTCCCAACCACCCACTTAAGGGCCCCGCCAACAAGCGGTGTTTTTGCTTATATTGCTGAATTATGCAAAGTACAAGATGCCACCACAGATTTCCTGATTGGCTTGAGTGTCTGAACCTTGTGAGGGCCATGTTTTGCTGATTTCAGTTAACTGTCAACAGGTTTGCACATCGGGCTGCTGAAGCTTGGCTAGGGCAGATGCCTATGGAGCTTTGGATACTAAAATACGTTGATTCTCTACCAATTTGGGACAGCTCTTGCATGAGTGGATGCTTCTCCTGATGGGTACTTGCACTTGGCTTCAATCTCTCCAGATGATGCAATAATTTCCCAATTGACCTTTATATGGGGGGAAAGGTATGCTCCTGTCATCTGATCGACTTAGCCTACGATCGCTTAGCCTACAGCCCACGACTTGGAAAAATATGCATAAATCATTTATAAAATCAAAGCTGTCCACACTTGCCCATACCTGGTTCAGCCCTGCCTGGTGCCTCATACTCTTGTTCCCTTTGACCGTATGGCTGCCCGGACATTACGTAATCAGCCCTACACCTGTTTTGACTCTTCCAGACACAAACTTGGCTATGTCCAACGCCTGGCTCTTGGCTTAATAAGCGTACTGAGCATTTATCCAATGAGTAATTAAAGTGGGTTGCATAAATATGCAGGACACATGACACTGACACCTCTATGACCAAGACCTGGATGGACATTGGCAACTTGTCCCTGGACAAGGGCTCACAATATGCTCAATGCTCATCCAAAAGGTAATTAACGGTGTACTATTGTTCAGTTATGTCCATGTGGCACCCTAGCAGCAAGTGCACATGACAACAAGTAACAAACTCCCACTTCTCTTCCTCAAAGAAGCAGCCTACTCATCGTGGTCCTAGGTACATGATCACGCTCTAACATGCACTTTAGCGAGGCCGAAGGTTGCAAGCAAACCCAGCTGCAAGCTCTAGAAACACAGAAGAGAAAGCTCCTAAACTCAGGGTGGATGATGGAATAATTGCTAAACAGATGCCCACGCCACCTCAATAATCCCTTCAAGCAGCCGCTGTCAATGAAGCAAGCTCCTAAACTCAGGGTGGATGATGGAATAATTGCTAAACAGATGCCCACGCCACCTCAATAATCCCTTCAAGCAGCCGCTGTCAATGAAGCATTTCTTCGACGGCAATGTTGGGAAAAGGCAAAATGGATCTAGGTACCACCATTACACTTCACAGATAAGCCCCTCACACAAACTCGCCTTTCGCAGACACAGGTTGTTGAGCTGCCCCACTATTTGGTAGAACCAGTCAACAGTAAGCAATAGCCTCCCATCATTCTGGGCAGAATCCTTCTTTAGATCCCCCAGCTTTTGCTACTGTGGCATCCATATAATTCTTCCCCAAAAGGGGGAAAGCTATTGCCATACCTGTCTGAACAAAGAGGATTGTGACAGCCAGTTTCAAGAAATTTAGACTTCTATTTTTCCAGTCAGCCTTCTGAAGCAAAGAAATACAGCAATAAGCATCAGCATAGTCTTGAGAGGTGCGATGATGAACCCACCCAACAGAAAGTACTATGATGACAACGCTAAGCAACTTATTCAGCTAATTCAAATGCCAAAGTTCACATAACAATAAATGAATAAAAACCCTCCATCTATGTCCTAATGAAAAACAGATTTCTAAAAACTGCCTACCCTACTTTTGTGAAGCAACAATTCTAGCTTTACACACTACAAACTTCCCTCGGAAATCTCTGAGTTAAGCCACAAACAGATGCATGCCTTACCTGTGTATCCAAAAAAGTGCAGGCTGCTTCCAGGGCAACTTCCATGGCCAGAAATTCAAAGGGCATATAATCTGCAGATGACCCTCTAGATGAATGAGAATCACCTATCATCTGATGATGTGACCCTTCTGAAGTTACAGCATTGAATGCTGACATATTGTTCACTTTTTCTTCTGCAGTGAAGTTGTCTATGGAAGCTCTTAAGGATAGCCGTTTCGTAATATCCTGTCCCAAAAAATCATTCTTCACTGCCAGCCTCCTTTGCAACTCTGCAACATACTGGAGCACATAGCTATCAAGTGAATTAAGAAGTAGCACCTCGTCTGCAGTTATTATGCATCTGATCTGCTCTAGATTCATCACAATGGCTTTCTCCCTGCCTAAAATTGTAGATGGGTAGACAAACAGGGGATCAAGAAGCCGAAGATCACGAGCCGGAAGATCACATCGTCTCATGATCGTCAACTTATCAACCTCCATCACCTGCGAAACCCCCTCTTTGTCTATTCTGATCCAGGATCGAACACCCTGTCCCCTCTTCTTCAAACTCAAAAGATCCATTCCTTGAAAAAGAGGCCGTGCAGGCATAGCAGCTCGACGGTGCGGCTCCTGCACAGGAGGACGAGGAGGTAAAAGTCTTGCTTTCTGGTCCGCCATGAGAAGAGGCACCTTCGGTGTGCTCAATTACCAGATTCAGCCAATCCTGTGGACACCTGATTGGAACTGTTCATAAGACAGGTATATCAGCCAAAGAAAATACTATGATGCTCATCAACAGGGAGGAAATTGAAATACCATCAAGACAGACTACTCATAAAGCTTCAGATCATCGACTTTAACCTGTCTGAAGTGGAGATTATCCCTAGTCTCATCATGACTGTGTCGAGGTCTACGAATAGAAACACATCCACCTTTACATTCTTGAATCACCCAGTGATATCACAAAGGATCAAACTAAGCTTCTAGCTAGGGCGACAGCTCACTAAAGAGCCAAGCCAACTGAAAGCAGGAATATTTTGAGCGATGATAAGCCAATCGAATGTATGGAATTTGCAGGGCACCATTGAGCTGCCCACCTGAGCCAACTAAATGCAGGAAATTTCTATAGCCCTTTACAGCTGGCACCCTGTGTGCACGACTCCAGGGAACTGCCTCTTTCTTGACAGTTCCCAAACTACCTTGGCAGCCAGGAAAAAGGAGCTCCCCGCTTCTTGTTGCAAGATCTATGGTGGTATAAGGTTTCCCTCTGCTGCGATTTCCTAGAGTTTCCCTCGGGCAATAATCGCAAGACCTTCTACGGGCCTTTCATGGCAGCATAGTGCCCCGATTGGTTAAGATCTCCAATTGTATGATTTTATTTTACTCAATAGAAGTCTCTTTTCTTGAGAAAAAAAAAAGAAATAATCACAAGACCAGCCTGAATACATGGTATTGTATGCACACCAATGCATGAGAGACTCTGCACGATGCTAAAACCCTAGGTTTAGAATTATTTACAGAGGTAATGAACTACAAGGATTCCCCAACCATGCATATTCAATCTATGGTTTTTCTAAGGCAGCTGCCTGGTGCTTCCCTGTGTCGTATCGACGCTTACATGAAAAAAATGCAGTATGTTCACGTGTTTAAGATAAAGTTTCAATAGTTGCAAGATTTAGTAGTTTTTCTCTGCGGCGATGGGAAAAAACGTGGGCGAGTGCATACGCACCTTCGAATCCAATCGGGTGAGAGAGACTCATGGCCTGCTGCCGAAACCCTAGCGGGCAGTACCCCCGCAGATGGTACACAGAGAAGTTAACCGGGGATTAACCTGGTAATGCAACAGTTCTGCAGAGGCGACGGGTTTGGAACTTGCAGGAGATGGGGTGGAGCGGAGGGCCTCTCGAAAAGCCAGAGCAGCGTGGGACCGAAGAAGAAGAAGAAGAAGTGGTGAAGTGATCATACTCGTGACGGGCGGTGTGCGTCCCGCTATGGCGATTAGGGTTCCCGACAAAAAAAGCCCGAAAAGCTTGCCAGCTTCTTTTTTAAAGACGATCACTGATTTCAGATGACTGATTCAGATGACACAGAAAGGTACATATTGGGTTACAGCGCCTCCACCAACTGGCCAATCAATCTAACTTAAGTGGTCATCAAAAGGGTCCATTTCGATTTCCTTGCACCTCACCATGGAAGAGAGAGGGGGTATTAACGTCGGTAGAATGCAACACGAGGGGGTTTCACATGTGTGTTTAACCATCCAAGAGTCTAAACGAGGAAGATCTCCAATTTTTTAAGATTCCATGCACCCTCACCAATGACGAGGACAAGCAAGATTGCATGATGAGACGAACTATCCATGGACAAGCAAGCTTCCCCAAACAACAATGACCAATGGACAAACAAGTTTGCTTGGGTATGAAATGGTTGATTCCATAATGAGTGTGTTTGAGACCCATTGTTCTCCAACCACCATGTAGGTGCACTAGTTTCACACATACCTTTGGCTTCATTGTATCTCTAGGGTGAAGGGACCAACTTTGAGCTTAGGCAAATTTGTGGGCATATAGGTGTTGAATGTTGATAATGTCATGTGAAAAGTTGAGTCTCGAATGAGATGTCAACAAATCATCATAAACTACAAAGTTTTTAAACCTAAAATACTCTACCAAATCATCTTCATCTTTTCAAGAGAGACGTTCAACTTGACAGTTTACTATCCCCTTTCACCCTATTAGGATTTCAAAACTTCAAAGTGTAAACTTATATGTTATGATATAGTTGCAATGGCCAAACTTTTGACGGCGCACGAAATAAGAATTTCAATATTCACATACCTTAGAGGTCCATTGAATATGACTGAAAAACAAGAATCCCTTGCCCAAGACTCAATGTTGGTTTTTGTAACTGGTCATGATTAACATCTTATCATAATATGCCCAATAATGGCTTATAAATGGTGGAGATCTTTATCTTCCTTATCATGTATAAGTGTATAAAGACCTTTGTTCCAAAACCATGATAATGAAGAGGTCAAGTTGATTACACACGTGACACCTTGCCCTAGTTTAGCATTGATTCATTAAGACGTTACTTCGTCACAATGACAAACGGTGTATGAAAACATGGATAACCAATCACCTAGACTTAACCCTAGCAATTAATAATGTCAAAGAGCTTGCAATCACTTTAGGCTTGTAAATAGAGGAGACTGCATCCCATGGTTTCATATTTAGCAAAGACACACTACCATTACTTAGGGTGAGTTCAAAGTAAAGCTTCATGTCCGAGGCCCACACACCTACAATCAAATGGGAGCAAATCTCACTTACAAAGCCTTCCTTAAGGCTCGTGTAAATGGCTAAGCAAGCAAGCTCATCTGAACCCTCTCTTAAGCTTCTTCGCTTACAAGCTTATTTACTAATGCTTGCTTGCACAATTAACAAGCCTAAGGTTCAAACCTTGTGCTTATTATTACAACAAAGCCTATGCTCACATTACAATTATTCATGTACTAGTACTTCTCCAAAACCTAGCTCTCGATCTATTGATTGAAATTTGATGATCTCAAATTCATGGTGAGAATTCTATAGACCTTCCATGGAGAGACCCTATCAACTTGGCCTTTAAATGACACAGGGGGGAACTTGAAATCCCAAATCTACAAGCTACGAATGTCAAGCTTTGTTCATATCTCCAACGTTGGGGTCCTCCTACTTAACACATACTTGCCACCATCAAACTGATTCCCATCTTCTTCAACATGTGCCACATGATGGCTTGCGCTATGTTAATCTACTTCTTCACTGGCTCAAGATAGTGACCATGCATTTTCATTTGTTGATCAACATTGTCTTCTATATATACATGTGTGATGATGAGTGGCTACACATCTCTTTCAGCAAATCCAGCATTTTTCAATAAACCATGCTTTGATGTCCTATATGTCCTTTGTTTATCTCACTGCCTACTTTAGAAAAAACACACTACCCAAAGAGACGCCTATTCAAATTTGATACCTTCTAAATGCTTCCCTCACCTTTGACAAGCCCAGGTGGGAATATTCACCTTCTCTATTGTTTGACATTAATTTTAAATGGCCACACCTACTCATGTATATTCCCTCACCTTTGACAAGCCTAGGTGGGAATGTTCCCCTTCTCAATTGTTTGTCATTAATTTCAAATGGCCACACCTACTCATGTATATTCACATTGGTTTGTTGATTAGTGCATGCATGCATAATTTAATAAGATTAAGGTTAACGCATTAGGCCTAGTCCACAAATGTTCGTGCTATTTTGCAATCCACCTACCCATCCCTTGTCCTTCTCCCCCCTCCCTTCCCTCCCTCTTGCACCTAGGCATAAGAGGACATTAAATTTTTTTTTATTTTTATTTTTGGGAGAGAGAGAGAGAGAGAGAGAGAGAGAGAGAGAGAGAGAGAGAGAGAGAGAGAGAGAGAGAGAGAGATGCATTGATACTAACGTTCATATAAAATAAGATTCCTTGCTATTAAATTTGATGGAATGCTTTTAGACTAAATTATGGAAGAATGACATATATTATTTCCCTTTGTCCTCTCTTGTTGTAGGAAAAAACAGGTGTACTTAAGCTTTTTCAAAGTGGTTATTTTATGTTTGGTAAGGTCACAGTTCAATTTAAACATAGACATTCAAATTCAAATCTATCTACTTCGCATTCACACAATGACTGATGTAAAAGCACCTTTTTCTTTGTAATGTCCAAAAACTTGCAAGCATGCAGTGATTTAGGAGGGTCACTCACCAAGTTAAAATATCTAGTACCATAAAGCTTTCCATTTGGTGGCAAGGAGCATCCCACTTTCTTCATGTTTTAGTCAAGTTCATAAAAAAGTATGGAACCACATTTAAACCCTATATCATGTATATCCTTGACTTTATTGAATAATGGCAACCTATTACCTTCATGTTTGAGTGGCCCCATAAAAACTGGCAAACAATTGCAAGCACTTTTGCCATACCATTTTAAAGTTGAGACGTGTGTTCCTTTCATCTCCATAGCTCCACCTCATTCGCTCCTTGGTCAATATCACAATTTTGACACTTCTTGATTATATGTGTGTTAAAGAGTCTATCAATGATTATATGTGTGGTTTCATGAAATAAAAGGCTTATTCAATAACTCTCTCTCTCTCTCTCTCTCTCTCTCTCTCTCTCTCTCTCTCTCACACACACACACACACACACACACACACGGGCGCGCGTGCATGTATATTATCTTTAATATATTTTCTTTGTAATTATATATTTTTATACTTAGTTATGTTTCTCTCGATTAACAAGGCTAACCATCATTTCCTAGCTATATCAGGCTAAAATATTAATTTAAAAAAGCTACTTTGATGATTTCATAGAGTTGGATGTTGCAACTATGTGAGCATACTTGTTTTCATTTCCAATCCCTTATAATTACCATATATAAAGCCCTATTTCTCTACTCCATCACCTCTATTACAACTATGTGAGCATACTTGTTTTCATTTCCAATCCCTTATAATTACCATATATAAAGCCCTATTGCTCTACTCCATCACCTCTATTACATTATGCACATTTCTATGTGTGGTCATCTTCGTACATTATATAGAGCATCGACAACCCTTAAACTCTAGGAAGTATTAAGCCTCTTTCATACTGTAACAAGACCGTTCTATACAATACATAATATTGGTAGACAACAAGACAAGATCAAATAGATGGAGAGAGAGAGAGATTTTATTATATTGCAAGAGAGGTTACAACGGAAAAAGTACTTCTATACAGAAGCTCGACCACCCGACCACCCCCGAGCGTTTGTATGCATAGGCTGCCTTGATCACACTCACACTCGCAATCACATTCTCAATCGCAATCACGCTCTAAATCACATTCATAATCGCAATCACAAGAGGTCTCGCGATATATGTGTCACACACACACTCGCGATATGTCGAATATAGAGAGACGCGTTCTCCAAAAATAGCCAAAAGCGAGACGGTGCTCCAAAAGTGCGCGGTCCTTTCCTGCAAATTTTGGCGCGCGGTGTATGCTGCAAAACGTGGTAAAAAACAAAAGAAAACTTTTCAACAAGATTAGCAAAGTTGAGTTTTTTTTTTTACACTGGAAAAATCGACCCTTCTTCAAGCTTCCGTATCTCCAAAACTGATGAGAATTTACCTGCGCTCGTGAGATAGTGTTTTGTTCTCTTCGGCAAGCTCTACAAGCGCCGTGAGACACTCTTTCTCTGGACTTGTCTCCGAATTTTCAAAAAACAGACTTTAATATTGAATTTTCTAGAGAGTGAAAAACATGCATTTTCTTACTTTTTCTCTAATCTAAGGCATCAAACGAGATTGAGAACGACTAAAGTATGAAACCTTCACTCTGGCAAAGTTGTTCTATGTGATAAGGACTACATTTCATACATACAAAACTTTTTCTAATTCAATCCATAACATGCTCAAAAATCAATCCCAATGTATGCACTTGTGAAGGTGGGATGAGTCACTGTCAGAACATGCCCATATAAGACTTTGCACAAACATCTAAAATCACCTAAAAATCACTTTTAAACTTTATCTACATGCATGATACAAAAAAGTTTATTATGGCCTACAAGGGTCTATTACACACACACACACACTTATGATCATCATATCACTCGATGACTCATTCTCACCATGCTTCATTGTTTCTACATCATATTATTGGTACTATTAAAAAAGTAAAACCTTAGAGGTATTTAAATAACAAATGTTGTATTATAGTAGGTAGGGCTTTTGAATGTCCTAACTGGGGCCTAGGTTTGATTCCCTCTCACTACACATGGGGGAGGGTAGGGGGACCTATCTAGGGGGTGTGCGTACCAAAACAACCTTCTTTCAAGGTGTTAATTTTTTTGAGCATCCTAATGGCCCTCCTCACATACACATATACATCTCACAACCTCTAATCATTAATTAATCTTTCATTTACAAATAATGTTTATATCATTCTCTCACTTACTTTGAAAGCTCAACCATTGTAATCCTAAAAAGTTAATCTCATATCACACTTTCATTTGATTCCAAAACCCTCATAAAACTCTACAGCTTTCAATTTCAATCAAATATATGCACATTCATGATACCATTCATAGTGGATCTTCTCTTTGTCTCACTTTCTCTCCTACATGGAATTTGCTACAATCATTTGGAGAAAGGGATATTAAAATTCATTCTTTAATGCTTTGAATATAAAGTCATATATGCTTTGGTAATTTTGTTTTATTCAATCTTGTGTGACTCAAGGTTTTATGCTTGCCTTCTATTGATGGTTTCTGATGACATAGAAAACAATTATTGGCAATGACACATAGCAAACTGTTAGTTGTCTTAGATCTTGGTAGGTATCAACCATGACACATAGCAAACTGTTAGTTGTCTTAGATCTTGGTAGGTATCAACCATGACACCAAGCTTAAGGATTCAAAATAATCAGTCAACTATGATCACAAATGGGTTTGCATGATTTGCTATATATCATTCTCACAAATATGTTTTATATCATATATGACACAAAATAGTTCAACTAAAATTTGTTTCACTTTATTATACTTAATTTCACTCTATCCTAACTTTATTTGACTAGTGTTGTCATATGGATCGTATGTCATCCACTATCTTAAGATTTGATACATCCATCCACAAAACAACATAAAGTTAGAACATGGATATTGTGGGACTATATGTGTCACCAATCCTACCTGCTTTGTCAATATCGATGTCCACGAAGAGTACTAGCATCAAGATAATATTCTATGCCAATAGTATTTGGAGAAACACTGTCTTCATTAATCTATGAAAGAGTCAAGGTTTACTTATCCCAAAAATAGGAAAGACCTAGAAGTGCATTTGTTCTTTTGAGGATTATAGTTTAGTCCATTTGTTCTTTTGAGGTTTTTTTTTTTGTTGGGGAGTAGGGGGCAGGCGGGAGTTCAAATTCAAACAAGAAAGGGTTGTATGTGGGGGATCATTACCCAAAAAAAAAGGTGCTAAAAAGCCATATTTTGAAAGGAAGAAAATAAAACATGCTATTTTTCATCATTTATTCAGTTAAAAAAACAACAAAAGAGAAAATCATTCATTACATTAGGATGATACCAATCGAACTAATGACCTACATCACTTTTAGAAACATGGTTATCACACTACCTGTACAACAAATAATGCTACCATGATATTTATGAGATTAAAGACGACACGAGCAAAAAGGTAAACAAGGATGATATATGAGATTAAAGACGACACTCGGAAAATGGCAAACAAGACAGAGCCACCTATGATAAGATATAGCCCCCCTCTATTACGGGCACTAATTAATTAATAGAGGCATAAGGTTTAAACCTTAATCTTTAAGGTTTAAACCTTAACAGGTTACCCTTCTCTCCGCCTCGCTTCTATCAACCACCCCGGCTCACAGGTTTCGCTTCTCTCCTCATCTGTCCACCGGATCCTCTCTCCGGTCCTCTCTCACGAACTTTTGCCGAGGACGAGTTCCATGTTTTTTTATACTTGCACTGAAGGCGGTTCTTAGGACATTCCAGATTTTCCTCTTTTTTTAATCTCTCTTTAGTCGCCTAAGGTTAGTAAACCTAAGGTTACTTGCACTGAAGGCGGTTCTTAGAACATTCCAGATTTTTCTCTTTTTTTAATCTCTCTTTAGTCGCCTAAGGTTAATAAACCTAAAAAAAATTAAACCTAGACCTAAGGTCCTTTTACCTCGTCTAATTAATTTATAGCAAACAAAAAATTTGGTTCCAGTATCAAATTACACATGGGTAGACAAGGGGGTAGTAGGACCTGAGAATAAAGAAGGGGATGAAGACGAATTGGTGAACACGAATTTGTGCAGGTATGCAATTTTTTAAAACAAATCGAGAGATGCCATTAATACCCACATAAATCCACTACTAAGCACAAAGAATCATAGCAATTAAAGAAATTAACTACCATGAATAGATAGTAATAATGTCTGGCTAGTTTCTTTTTTTGGTGAAGAGGTAAGGGTGGTAACATAGGGAAACCAACAAAGTCCAGACACGGCTAGGTGGTCAATTATTAACTTAAAAGAGGAATGCCAATGGCCATGAGTGAGAGTGAGAGAGAGAGAGAGAGAGAGAGAGAGAGATGTCAGTATACATGATTGGGAATAGTAAGAAAAAAAGGAAGATGGAAGAAGGGGAAAGAATTGTGTGCATGGAAGCTATGAATGTTAAAATTTCACATGTAAATGTATGGCTGAGGTAAAGAAATATAAAAAATTAAAAAGAAAATATACATATGAGATATTCACATGCCAAAAAGGTGCTCAATAGCATATACAACCATAGTCTGCTCCAATATACAATGTTTGACAATAAATCTTGTTTTGGAAAAGTAAAAACTCATCATTTTGGAATGCCACAATATTACATGTATATCTAATATAGTCAAATAGTGTGCTTATAACAAGCTAGTGTTGACTGTTACTATGGGTCTTTGTATAACATTTGGCTGAGGACCCAATTATCAAGGCTTGTTAGAAGTTATAGTTAAATTATAATGAGTGGAACATGAAACTTAGGTACATCTCAACAAGTAGACATAAGAACCTATCCTTAAAAAAGGATGGACATAAGCAACTACTTACACGCATCAGACTAGTGGGCACATAAAGGGGAGAATCATTGAGATCCCTAGAATTAGAATAGCTCCCTCGCTCAGTGATGAGGAGAGTCAAAAAATCAAAGCATTGGCAAAATCCAAATGAGAAGCCAAAGAGAGACTATTCGCACTTTAGTCCACAGAAAGGGAAGAACCACTTCGGTCAGGACTAATGGTCACATAAAGGGAAGAACCACTTCGGTCAGGACTAATGGTCACATAAAGGGAAGAACCACTTCGGTCAAACTAGTGGCCACATAAAGGGAAGATCCGCTGAAATCCCTAGAACTAGAATAGCTCCCTCGCACAGTGAGGAGAGTTGAAAAATCAAAGCATTGGCTAAATCCAAATGAGAAGCCAAAGAGAGATAAGAGAAGCTATGAAAATGTAGCATCTTCATTAATATGGCCTAAGTAGTCAGTTTGGAAGGGGAAGTAAAGCTAGAGGCATGACAACACAAAATGGTTTTGAATAAAAGCTACCTCTAAATGATATTGGAGCTAGCTATAACCTCATGACAATACACAATGGTTTCAGTAAAAGCTAGCTCTGCTTGATACTAGACCTAGCTATAACCTCATGTCAACACATAATGGTTTTGAATAAAAGCTAGCCTTGGTTGATACTAGAGCTAACTATAACCGCATATCTCACAAAACCTGGTGTATGCTCACACCAACTAAGGCACACATCAAATTAGTTGATTCTAACACAATTGCATGTCTTAGGGCTTTCACAACATTGTTCCACATTGCAAATAACCCCCTAGAAGGGAAGCTCTATGTCATGCCCACATGTACCATGCAAGAAGAGGTCCTCCTCCTTGGACCATGACGAATGGGATGCAACAAGTTTTAGATCGATTGGGACTCGAGAACTATGTCCCTTATGTTAGATGAAGAATTTGAGTCCCCCACGTTAGATGAAGAGTCTAAGCCAATAAACCACCAAGGGATGTATAACATCATTTCCTCAACCCCAAAAGCCCTTTTTGGTTTTGTGTCCACTCAAGGAGACCTCGTCATATCAGATATTTTGCCTAAAAATGTATCCTTGCTTGGTTAAGGTGAGTCACCCTCGGCTATATCACCGGGGAATGATAGAGTGGATACTGTTCTTACTTGGCTCTCTCGTAGAGTTGCTAAATGCTCTCACTCTCTCTCCTTCATTTCCCTCTCCCTTCCACCCTTTCACTCTCCCACCCTCCCTCTCTCTCCTTCTCCCGCCCTCTTCCCTCTCTCTCCCTCTCTCCCCCTCTCCCCCTCTCTCCCCCTCTCCCATCCTCCCTATGCATAATCTCTTTTTCCCTCTCTCATGCTCATCTTCAATCCTTCTCCCTCCCTTTGTTCCCCTGTATCTCTCTCTCTCTCTCTCTCTCTCTCTCTCTCTCTCTCTCTCTCACCTCATCTTCACATGCCTTTGCATAGCATTGCATGTGAGTTTATTTTCTACATTTGTTTTTTTAAACGTTTGTATGACATTGCCTACTCTTTATTATCCTATTGCATGGCAATGCATGTATGTGCCATTATAATACATTGCATTGCATGGCATAGCAAGGTACTGCTTGCCCTTTGTATAGTGTTGCATGCCTTTGCATGTGATTATATGTCATTTGAAGCCTTTTCATGTGACATATCATTGCATGCGAGCATAATTGACAAGGTGAATAATGCACACAGATATACATACAAGATAATTTCATTTTATGAAAGATATCTAGTATGCCTTGCGTACAGTTTCATAAAAAACAATGAACAATGTAAAATTATTAAGGTTAATAATTTTACAATTATTATTAAGGTCATAGCATAATTATTTGAGAGGAAGAGCGAGAGAGAGAGCGAGAGGGAGTGAGAGAGAGAACAACATGACAAAATTACATCCTCAGATCAAAAATACTGCTTTCATTACAAATAAAACCAAGTTCATTCACATACAACTTCCAAATAAACTCTTCTATCATAACTGTTATTCAGTTCCATTGAGAGTTCTATGGGCATCGCCTCCGGGGTGTAGGCACAAAGTAAGCGAGCAACGTTCATTTCTTTCCACACTTCCTCTAGCAAGAGACGCTTGGACGCATCATCAATAAAAACCATGGACTCGCCATATAGTAATTAATCCCACCACTTTGGTTTGCACTGGAGAAATATCATCGTCACTACTAGGAAGTGGTAAGGATGTGAGAGCTTTCCATGCTTGTGCACCATTTACGATCTTTTGCTTGACCTCCGCATTGGTGGTGGCCTCCCTATAGCAATATGTGTAGCAATGCTAATTTTTTATGAGGCCATCACAAACAATACGGAGGGTTGTGGGTGGTGTGCTCTACTAAGAATGCTAAGCTAAATGGTGGTTAACAAAGTTGTATGGAGGTTATCTATGTATTTATAGTAGTGGGAGAGGTGTGCTCTTCTTTTGCACCAAACAAAAAAAAGATATCTTTCTTCTTTTTTAATGTCAATAATAAAGGCATCCATCTTCCCTCATAATCCTACACCCCAATAATGAAGGTATCTTTTCTTTCTTTTTTGGGGAAGAGTGAGTATGCCATGAAGAACAATGAATAATACAAAATTGAATATAGAGCTCTGCCAATTGTCGGGTAAGACAAAAATTTACTCTCGAAAAGAAATTTCATTTGAATCACATACCATTTACTCAAAACATCAACAAACCGAAAATTTGACAAGGCAATTAATAAAAAGGACAAGGCAAATTATAGTTGAAAGATCACTTTATTCTAGAATAAGGTTATTACATCATCCTCTCGGGCTAAAGACATCTATGTATAAGGGCTACAATAATCAAACACTGTTTACAATTGATAACATACCATAACTACCTAGGGTTCCTACACCTATGTATAAGGGCTACAATAATCAAACACTGTTTACAATTGATAACATACCATAACTACCTAGGGTTCCTACACCTATGTGCTTTTATGGGCTACTCTATTCTTCAACTCCTCTTGCAGGAGCTGCTCCTCCTCTTCGGCAATGTACCCGTAACTCCACCAAGTGCCGATAGCGTTTCCAATTTTCATATTCCACACATACAAATCTCTAGAATCAATAGGCTTATCCACTAGCATCTTGCTCCAAAGATTACAGGCCACTGTCATGATTCTCAAATGTTCTACTGCATCTCCGCCCATTTTGTTGCACAAATCTTTGCAAACCCTATCAAGGAAATCCTTTAGAGTATATTTGGGGCCACTAGAAGAAGACATAATTGAGATCAACAAAGGTTAGTTGATGATGGTGAGGGAGATAAATACAATAAGAGGGAGAAGGAGGCAATAATATTTGGAAGTGAGGATTAGAGTAAGAGCTAGGGATCATATTTATAGATACACAAAGCTAAAAGCAAAAAGGGATTTTGCATGGATATCTCCTAAATTTAGAAAAGTGGATGCATGGCTATTTTGAAAATTTAGAAAAGTAGATGCATGGCTATTTAGAAAAGTGGATGCATGGCTATTTTGAAAATTTAGAAAAGTAGATGCATGGATGTTCCCTAAATTTAGAAAAAGCAGATGCATGAATAAGTGATGTGTGTAAAAAGAGGATTTGCACGAATAAGTAATATATTCAAGAAAATCTATGTAGACATCAACATTGAGAAGACCTTGAAATAATAAATGAATATATTCAAGCCATTGACATACAACCATATTGATTTTCCTACTAAAACATTTAAAAACCTTGTTAGAGAGTTGATACAAAGGACATTTTATTATTGCATATGGAGGACCTTTTCAAAACTACAGTACAGTGTCATCAACAGTACAAGGTCCTTTTTAGATTGTTCTCCTATGTTGAACATTCTCATTAGGTCCTCCCTTTTTAGAGTGGCTTGATGTATAAACATATTATGGTTCACATCTAACCCAGAGATACATAAATATACAAAATAAAAGTGCTTGCATGTATAATATGGTCTATCAGCACCTTTCCTGATTTGAAAATCAGGATATGTGCATGATGGATTCTTTCACATAGTCACTTAGTATTTTTCATTGCATAGTAGGGATTTCTCGATCTCAATTACAAACACTTCCATTGCGTAGTAGGGATTTCTTGATCTCAATTACAAACACTTCCATCTATCCGGCCTTGATGATCAAATGCTCAAGGACCGTAACTGTGTTTGAAATTGTTGAATCTATTCTCTTGACTGCCATATCCGATATGCCACTTCTGCACTTTGTTGACCGATTGGCTACATCATTTGCTTCTTAGCATAGTCTATTCTCTATTCTCTTGATTGCCATATCCGATATGCCACTTCTGTACTTTGCAACACAAATCCACCAACCCTCCAATGCTCAAACCTCATCCACAGTAAGGTTTGTACCTCGTCTAACTGGTCATACAATTGGGGGTCTAGGTGATTGACAGATGGTATTACATACTCTCCAACAAGTATGATCCACACAGCTGTTGCAAAACCACATGAATTGACACCTCTGCCTCCTTGACCACACTCTCTCATACCATAGAAAGATGGAGCTGTAACACCTAACTCGTAGTTCTTAATGCTCGTCTTACATTTGCCATCTTGGCCACCTAACCATCCTTGGCAAAAGTGACCTTGTTGTGTAGAGGTGTTTGACATATAGCCCACATTGAGTCATATATGTCATTCTCTAAAATTTCATGTACCTCTGATTTAGTTTGCTAATCCCTCTACATTGTGATTACCTTCTGGAGCTGAAGGAGTAGTGGGTGGAAAGTTTAATCTTCTACCTTGTTTCTTGCATGGTTGGCTTTTTGTGACATACTTCGGACGATGTGATGAGTTATCTTCCTCAAGATTTATACGCCGACTAACTATAATTTTATCAAAAACCTTTGGACACCTTTTGGGTTCTTTGCTAATGACCTTCGTTAGCAAAATGTACCAATAGGAAGAGAGGAGTGTGCACATTTGGTCTCCTCCAAAAGTAGGGGGCAACTAGGCTTGTCCCCCTCTTTACTGCATTTGTGGGGTTCAAAAAGTAGGGAAAGGCCTTCATAAATTAGGGAGGTGGAGTGCAAAAAGTAGGAGGGTGCCATAAAGCAAGGGGGTAGCTTCTAAAAAGTAGAGGGCTCCACTGATTTCAACCCTATCAATCTCGTGGATCAAAAAACCCTAAAAAATAGGATTTTTCAAAAAATTTCAAAAGTGCAATTTTCCCTCTCAAAACCCAATCCAAACCATATTATATCAAAAACTTATTTTTTCACCTTAAATTTCTCTCCCTACACATTATTCTTCTCTCCAACATCATCCTCTTCACCCCAAACCTCAAATCTCCATAGCTCATTCTCTCTTTACTATGTAACTCTCTCTCTCTCTCTCTCTCTCTCTCTCTCTCTCTCTCTCTCTCTCTCTCTCTCTCTCTCTCTCTCTACCGTGCTAAAATTTGCAACCTTCTCTATCACGTGTGCGTGTACACATTTTAATCTCCCCACACCCACATCTACCTCCCTCTCCCCAACAACCTCAAATCTGTAATGTGCAACCTTCTCTCTCACTCTCTCTCCCCTAAAACCTTTTTAGCAGAACACACCATGGAGGGTAGTGCATCTTTGGCGAGGAGAGAAGGCCAAGGGATGAGGTTGGGGCTTTGCTCATGCATAATACAAGGGATGAACACGGTGCTTGGGTTGTAAAATAATTTCGAAAGGGAGATTGGGTGTATTTACAGCCCAGTGCCACTGGATTGCATCGAGTTTGACGTCGAGATGTGGTTGAGCACAATTGGAAGGGACGTCTATTAGGATTTAAGAAAACAAGGCGTGATGGATCGGTGGCCCTAGTGCAACATGTGTACTTGGCATCGGAAATTTCTTTGTGCCCACATCGTCATAGTCCTCGTATGCTTTCACTTTAGTACGCTAGTGTACATGGCATGTGAACTATTGTTTTCAACTTTATTTGATAGTTTCCTCATTTTTAGATATTTTTTCTTCCAACATCATTGAGGAGCAACCCATAAGGAGCCTAACAAGAACATTCTATGCCGTACACACGCACATTGGGGATGGTGTATTCTTTGATAGTGCCCCTTCTAACCTTGCTAGTCGAAAGATTTTCTTCTACACCCACAACTATGTAGTCCTGACACAGGTCAACGGGTTTGGTAAGCTTGAAGAAGTACCCTCTCCTTCCCTCTCTAGTGCTAAATGTCCAAAGCCTAATGTTTGTACTATTGTTACTCCCACATGTTTTGGGCCATTACTTGCACACAAACCCCAATAATGTACATGTGCAAGGTGGTAGACATTGAAGAGATTGTCAATTTGCTTGGCCAAGGGTGGGACATTGTGGAGGGGGAGCACAAAAAGGAGAGAATTTCACGTGTAATGTAGTGCATTCCAGTGTCTCCTTTTGATTCTTGCGAGCTTGTACCACTTTGTGTACTCGTTTTTGTTACAAGCAGTGGATGAAGAAGAAGGGTGCATGGATACCCTTACAAGCTCAAGAGGAGGTTGTAGAGCCTATATATCTCTCTATATGCCTACCTTATATGGGGGTACAAGTAAGCATTGGAGCCTTTTGAATGTCCATGATCACCTATGCATTTTGGGATTTGAGGGAATCAATAATGCTTACTTCAATGTGCGAGGTAGGAAGGTAAGGATTGTTTAACATTTAAACCTCTGTATTTGCTCACCCCTTTCTGGAATCACTTACTGTGTTGTGTGTTTGGATAGTTTGGAAGAAGGATGGAAGTAAACACCAAGGTGTCCTCGGATTGGGGGCTGGATGATGTCACCTTGGTTCAAAGAATCTAAGCTACGAGTGTCCACTGGAGCAATTTTGTAGTATTCCTCCACCAGAGTTTTGTATAAAAGAATATTTTCTAAGATACTTCGGTGTTTAAAATATGTTGTCTGGATTCTTGAAGAGGTGGTTTTGTCTTTTAAAAAATCAATGTTTTTTCATATTTTTTGGTCCAGTGTGAAATGGAGGCTATCTTGTATAAATAGTACTTTGAAGGCTTGATGTGTCATTTTTCACTCATTCTCAAGAGCACAAGGCACCTCCACAGTCGAGCTTTAGAGCACATGGCTGCCTATGAATGGTTCATGGACTTCCTCCGTGAGAGTGAGTTTCCAGAGGCCACACACTTACATGTAATGTTCACTCGTGCGAGATTGATTGGATCTCCACACTCCGCCTCCATGAAGAATTATTTATGAACACATTATCATACATGGACACCCACATCAAGCCGCACTCTGTCTCTCTTGCCAATGATGATAGATTATGGGTGCCCTGCAACCTCCTAGAGTACATCAACCACAACGAAGAAAGGCCCTTCCAAAAGCAGCTCAGAAGATTCGAAGCAATGGCAATGAAATCTAGACACTTCCTAGAGCTTGACAAGAAGCGAGTACGCAAGCTCAACTGAGGTGCCATTGGCCATCGCTTCCTACCATGACTGGCCTGCTTTGTTTTCTTCCTTTTAGAACGAGAGGAGGTCGAAATGCCACAACTGCGCCTTAGAGGATTCATCCTGACACACAGGTCTAAGTGAAAGCACACACAGGTCTAAGTGAAAGCCTGATCGTCGCACAACAATTTCCAGGAGGTGCGCTAGGGCTCGTAGAAAATCCACGCCGCTTTGAGGCTAGTGCTAGAGATTGACTCTCTATGTTCAGTTGTGGTAGGGAGGGAGCTTTTCATTTTTTTGCATGATATTGAAAAGTCATGTAGCCTTCACATGGATGAGTGCTTGAGCATGCACAAGGTGAAGGCAGAGTTCCCATTGGATGACTCTAACACATGTAACATGGAGGAGAACCTCCTCGCACTCCCATTGGATGACTCTAACACATGTAACATGGAGGAGAACCTCCTCGCACTCACATACTCGGTGGAGGAGATGGTGGTTTCTCCTCTGGAGGTAGCCAAGAATGCAGAGCAGGCAAATGTGGAGTTCCAAGCAGTGCAACAAAGTGTCTCTTGCGCAATTGTGCCTTGGACACCAACTCCAACATAAAATATCAACACGTTCAAGTCCAACATTGACTTGGAGCGAAAGGTTGATGCAGACGAGGATGATAAGCAAGAGAAGGTGCTAGAGATGGACAGTTATGCTATGCGGGGCGAGGGAACACGTGCTACTACAGGACCATATCTGGCTCTTGGCCACTACATCAAACATCTCCCACCCAATGACTGTGATTATTCACAAAGAATTCACACCCAGTGTGCCAGCTTCCCCCTTTTTGCATTAAAGTCCTTCTCAAAGCAATTGTGTGTGGCCACTCCTGGCCGCTCGGTTAGTTTTGTAATCCTAGTTAAAAATTTCCTAGTCATGACCACTTTTGGGAGTGCCTATAGAGGCTTGCCCAATTAGGAATTGCCAAGTCGCTTGGCCACCGTGACTCACCGGCGAGAAATTTCCACTGCTATTCTAACCAACAAGCTCCTCGCAGCTAAGAAGCGACGAACCTCTCTTGTAAAGAGTATTCCCAAATCCTACATGTAAATTTTTATATCCATACAGTGCTAAAAGGTGCTTTTAAGTACATGTGATTGATTTGTAATGTAAAAAAGAGGAGTGCGAGAAAGGGCTGTCCGGGGGCCCTGCACAGGGCATTTTCGCATCCTTCTAGTCATCATGAAAAAATATGTGCCATTTAATTTTCGTTGGTTTTCAAGTGAAATAAATGTGCTTTCTGTTTTGACGACATGGCTGTAGAATGTGTGTAGCCTTTGTAAGTGACTCGTGGAGAGAATCTTCAAAACATGGAAATCAAACAAAATGTTAAGTCGTTCCCCATGAATGAGCACAGAACTAATGCGTGGAATGTTCTAGAAGGCAACCCATAAGATAATATCATTAACTTTTGTAGCTTTCGCATTTCAACAAAAATGTTGTTGAACTCATTGAATTCGAATGAAACATTACCATCTGTAATCTTCTTCTTTCCCCGTGCTACAATGCAAAGTGTATCGTTGATGTGGTAGTAATCCCCAATCCTGCATTTTACATCTTCATTGCTCACTCCCTTTGCTAGACGATGTAAATTTTTCCAAATCCCACATGTAAAGTTTTATATCAATACAATGCTGAAAGTGGCTTTTAAGTACTTGAATTGATTTGTAATTTAGAAAAGAGGAGGGCCAGAAGGGTGCAAATAAGGGTTGTCCGGGGTCCCCGTATAGGGCATTTTTGCACCCTTCTAGCCATCATGAAGAAATATGTGCCATTTAATTTTCGTTGGGTTGAGTTATACCACGTCAGATTTTAAGGGATTTGAGTTTTAATTTTGATAAAAACCTTCAAATTTTAGGAAAAAACCTACAAAAATTTGAGTACATGTGATTGATTTGTAATCTAGAAAAGAGGAGGACCAGAAGGGTGTGAATAAGGCTATCCGGGGGCCTCGCATAGGGCATTTTCGCACCCTTCTGGCCATCATGAAGAAATATGTGCCATTTAATTTTCGTTGACTTAAGTTATACCATGTAAGATTTTAAGGGATTTGATTTTTAATTTTCGTTGGCTTAAGTTATACCATGTAAGATTTTAAGGGATTTGAGTTTTAATTTTGATAAAAACCTTCAAATTTTAGAAAAAAACCTACAAAAAATTGAGGTTGAAGGTTTTTTGAATTGTTGGGAAAAATGGTCCTATTGCTCGAAATCATCCTCTGTTTCTCTCTTTCGTCTCCACCCCCAGTTCCACCTACCACCACAAGACAATGTGCCACATAAGAAAGGAGGGCTAGAGGGGTGCGAAAATGGCTTGTACGAGGCCCCCATACACAGCATTTTCGCACCCCTCTGGCCATCACGACTTTCCTACTCTTAACCCCATTTGAGCCACCCCAAGCCCTTTTGCTCGCGATGAGAGTTTATCCAAAATTGACATCTTACTAGAAAAACCATGTGGGCCAGAAGGGTGCAAAAATGGCCATTGCACGCGGCCCAAAGGAGCCTTTTTTGCACCCTTCTGGCCCTTTATTGAAACGTGATTGAAAGCACATACACGCTTAAATAAAATAGACAATAGCAAGATAGAGTACACATCGATAATTGCAAGATGTCATACACATCGACAATTGGAAGATATATTACACATCAAAAATTCATTAACATAAAAAATTGAGATACATCATTAAACATTCCTCAATTTTCGTTCTCCTTTTCTCAGCGAATATGGCGGGCCAATTGCATATCCTTTACCATTATGGTGACCTGCATTGAATGGATGGCGCACGAGTTGGTGTCCTCAAATAGATTAACAAGATATGCTTTAGTGGCTTCCTGCAAGGCCTCAAGGGCACCCGACTACATCCGACATTCCATCTTGTATTCCCATAAAATTTCTTTGCACGTTCGTGAGAAAGGTGCCCTCCAGATGAGAAGCTCTATGGACTCTTGGTAGTGCCGTATCTCCTTGGAAAGCCCTGTATCTTGAGAGTCTCCTGGTGAGCGGGGCCATGACGAAGACATTCGGTGGGACATGGTTATAGCAGGCGAGGCCTATAATAGGTCGACTTCCTTCTGTTTTGTTTTGGAGCCGGTGCTTCTTCCTCTTGCTCCCCTTATTGCTGCTCTTGTTGTTACTATTACTGTTGCTCTTGCTATTACGTGGTGATGCATGGCAAGGTCTTTGCTCCTATGATTGGGTGGTTGGGAGTCTCTATGTGCATCCATGTAGGCTCCTCCAAGTCGGTTTCGGTGTCGGTGCTTGTTGCACTGCTATCTTCCATGCCATAATCCACCAACTTTACATGTTTGCCTGGTTAGGATGAGCTGGCTTGCTCTGTCAAATTTTTCTTCAGACTGCAGTTGTAACGTTCCAAATTCTTGTTTACACTGTCTTTCAATCACGTGTGTTCTTCGATCATCTTCTTCACTATTTGTTTGCTTTGTACGCGCCATGGTGAGGAGAGCTAAGGGTAAGGATGGGAAGGCTTTAGTGTGTTTTTCTCGCTGGGCAAGGAATGGGCAAAAGTAGAAGTTGACCTTTATTTATACAAGAAAATGCCATCATTGTAATAACCCTAAAAAACCCTAATTTTAAGAGGTTACGCACGCGTGCGAACAAATCGTACACTTGCTAAATGATGTATGTCAGGCTGCATGGGGCATCATTCAAATAAGCGTTCATTGGAGACAATATTGAAAAAATCAAGCAAATTTTTTATTGATTCGGAAGGGTGCGAAAATAACCTCTCTGACCACCCTGCATAGTGTATTTTCACACCCTTCTGGGACGCTTATCACAAAGCATCAAAACACATGAACATGTGGAATACAAAGCATGTCATATTTCAAAAATCATCATCTTTCGACTTCTTTGAGTATTACAAAGCATCGTAAATCTTTGGGATATAATTCAAGTTATCAAAAAAACTATATTTGAAGGTATTACAAAGCTTCCTCACTACCAATCAAACCTAGCAAGGGAAGTATATCAATCTAACAAAATTGGTAATGATGCATGACTTCAAGGTCCTCGAAACCAAGGGGGACTCCAAAAACTGCAACAAAATTTGCACCATAGATTGTCGGTGCTCTGCAATGTTCCTAGCAAACTACAACGCCCTCGTGCGGTTCGCTTGTGGTATGGAGGGCTCATTACGTGGCCTCCCCGCTCGTTAGCATGGAAAACTTAGCCCTGTTCATACTACATACAAACAAAATTGTCAATCCGAGCGGCAAGGTTGTCCAAATCCCTAGGTTGAGAAGACATCCTCATCAGGTTGGATGGGGGCGTCAATAGAGAATAAGTATCGTGCAAGTTCGGAAGCAGTGATTGTGCCCATGAGGAGTTGAGTGCTTGTGTGCTCTCAAAGTGCTTGTACAAAATGGACAAAAAGCGAGAGGCTGCTCATCTATAGTGGCCAACGTAAGCATTACACCAAACCCTAGTTTTTAGAGAAATGTCACACACCAAAAAAATGGATTTTTAAACACGAAAGATAAGATGGTTCCATATTAGGCAAAAAACAACCATTTACATTCTCATTCATAACACTTGATTGCATTCAATAGATAATATCCCTATAGATCAGCTACACATCAACCCTAGGCCTCATTCAAGCCTATAGGGACCCATACTTTACCAACTCTCCTATGTGTAACTCTCCATGCCGCATGATATGCAGGTTATGTCCCTGCCCTCCACCTTGCTGTTTTCTGACTCTTACTTTTCATTTTGGGAATTTGGGCCAATTTGGACATTTGAGCCCTCTCCCTTGAAAGGTTTCTTCTACATGTGTAACAGAAGAACTAATTAAACATTTCTTTGAGATAGTTTGATCGAGTCCTACCACCTCCATGTCTTGTGTTCTTGAATTAAACTCTCCTTGCATGACTTTTCTCCATTCCTTGGGTGCTCCACATGTCAAGTGAGCTGTAGGCGTTTATGAGCATAGCGAAGAAATGCAAAAAGAGAGACCAGCAACCCCTAAGGACATTAGTGGGTATCCAAACGCTGAAGAAGAGATAAGGAAGCTTAACGAGGCTAAGGCCTTGGTTGAGGAGTGCCAACAAATTCATGAAGCCAAATTAGGGGCTAACAGGGTCAGGGATACAATGTATCCTAGACATGAGCTAATAAAGGAATAGAAATTGGAGGTGCCTACTCTCTCCGATTCCAGAAGAGTTTGAGGGAGGGACTCACAGTGACCTCATGGCAAGAATGTTTGAGGAGGAAGCAGAACAAGACTTGTCCATGCATTCATTCTTAAGCTTCTTTTTTTTTGTTCCGCTACCATCATATATTTGTTGTATTGGACTTCCTGCGCGACAGCCAAATTCAACGACATTATCTTGGGCAGATCCTTCATGAGGGAATCTAAATTGGTAGATCATGTGTATGTTTGAAGGGACTCACAAATTCTAAAGATAGATCTACAAACTTGGAAAGCATATCCAATGGAAGGGCAATTGTTTGGCAACGATTTGGTCACTATTGAGCGAACCACGTCCTTATTACAAGTCTGCCAACCAATGGTAGAGATTTCAAGGGAAGAGGAAGAGGCTGCAATGTATGTGTTGCTTCCACCTCCAGATTTCAGTGAAAACTAGATGCATGTGCGTAAACCACTATAGATGTGTTGCAGCCTAGAGGAACCCAATATGTTGAGTCAAGGAACGTCCCTACAACCTCAGTATGTATGGTAAATGTGCAACCAAGAGAAGAGGATATGGAGGATGAAGCCTCTATAGCACAGAAGAGACGGGATTACAAGGCCACACCAGTGCCCAACGCCTCAGAAGATGGTGAAAGTAGAAGAGGTATATCGCTCGACGAAATGCCCTATTATGAAGTAAACCCACAGACGCCCAGTGGTGGCTGAGATATCTTGAAACTACTAAGGTGGTGCATGAGGAGTTTTCTAAGAATTAGGGTGAGTAGTTGAGTAAGATATCCCTGGAAGGTAAACAAGAGGAGAAAATTATACCTCAAGAGACAGAGACACCCAAACTTACGAAAGTAGGGTGAAGAAACTGGAACAAGACTTTGGCTGAAGCCGAGCGCACGAGGCTAGAAAAGCAATGGCTCAGACAAAAAAAGAGGATGAAGATAAACCAGACCTTCTCTCTGTGTCAGACCATTTCAAAGCCTACACTATTGAAGTGAAAAGTGGTCCAATCGATGACCAAAAGAGTAAAGGAAGACGGTCTATCCATGTCGTACAATGGTTCAGCCGAAGTTAAGGAAATTGATATTGTAGAGCCAGGGGAGGAATCCAAACCTGTCTAGATTGCTAAGAACTTAACTGCGTCTGAGGAAGAAGAGCTAATATCTCTCCTCAAAGAATTCAAGGATTGCTTTACCTGGAAATACACAGAGATGAAGGGTGTACCGCCTGAAGTGGTACAACACACGATTCTGATCATGGAAGGATCTAGACCATCTAGGTAGAAGCTGTACTAGATGAATCCAAAATATATATTGCAATTGTGAAGGACAAAATTGACAAACTCATTACTGCGGATTTTATCTATGAGATCGAGCACATCGATTGGCTCTCACCAATCATGATAGTGCTAAAAAAGAATGGGAAATTGAGGGTTTGCGTTATCTCAAAAAGGTCAATGCAGCCACTAGGAAGGACCATTACCCACACCACTGTCATATAATGAACATGTATTGGAATGGGTAGCTGGTGAAGAAGCTTACAGCATCTTAGACGAGTTTTTCAGGTTATAAAATCAGGTGTCCATAGCACCAGAAGACCAGCACAAAACAACCTTCAACATGATGTGGAAACATATTCTTATAAGGTTATGCCTTTTGGCCTCACCAATTCCCTAGCAACCTTCCAACGATTGATGTGCACAGCCTTCAAGGCCTACTTGCAAAAGTGGTTGGAGGTATTCATTGATGACCTATGTGTACTCACGATGGTATGAACATTTGGCTTTTGTTTGAGAAAAGTGTTTGAGCGATGTCGATTGTGTAGTATACCACCACCCACACCAACTACAAAGGTGTACAGAGGTTTATGTGCCACGTTGGGTATTATCCTCGCTTCATAATATTCTATGTTGAAATTTCCAGGCCCATGTATAGACTACTCATTGTCTTTGAATGGATTGAGGAATACAAAGAAGCATACGATAAGTTGAAGAAAGCACTAACCAGTGTGCCGATTCTGAGACCACCCAACTGGGATCTTATATTCCACGTGCACATTGATGCATCAAATTTTGCAATAGGATGTGTATTGGCACAGCTTGGGGAATTCAAATTGGATTACCCAGTTTGCTTTGCCAGTCTCGTCGGTTAAACGATGCTTTGCCAGTCGTCGATTAAACGATGAAGAAATAAATTACACCACCACGGAACGTGAAGGTTTAACCATGGTCTATGCCGTAAAGAAATATCGACATTACTTATTGGTGGTGGCCAACAAATTTGTCTTCTTTGGACCATCAGACCCTATTATATTTGGTGAATAACCCTTGCAACAACAGGAAGAATCACATACTGGTTGCTATTACTCTTGGAATTTGACTTCACGGTCACAGTAAGAAAAGGGACACAACATGTGTTGGCCGATCATATGTCTAGAATTTCGAATGGGGAACCTGCAACAACTGGTATTGATGATGATCTCCCATATGCTTGTCTGTTCAAACTCGACATGGTGCCTGAATTGAATGAGGAAATATATGATTATCTAGCCTATGGTAAGAATGACCCTTGGATAAGGACAAAATGCATCGGCTTATCAAGCTGGCTGCACCTTATCAATTGATTGTTGGAGAATTGTACAAGCTAGGTAAGGACAATATCCTGAGAAGATGTGTTCGAGAAGATGAATTGGTCACAATACTGGAAGAAGCACACTCAGAAATAGCTGGAGGACACTTCACTAGGGAAGTTACACTTCACAAGGTGCTTAAGTAGGACTATGGTGGCCTACACTATTTGGAGATGCCGTGGAATTTGTGAGGAGATACGAGGAGTGTCAAAGGTTTGCTATTCCACAACAAAGAGACAGGATGCCACTCATCCCTGTGATTGTAAGACAACCTTTTGAGAAGTGGGGAATTGATTTTATTAGACCTATCAGTCCATCAGTGCATCCGTGCAAGCAAGATATGTGATCGTTTGCCACCACAGACTATTTCACAAAGGCAAGAGCCTCTAAGCGAGCTGATGCATGCACCATGACTAAATTCTTATACGAATATATCATTTCAAGATTTGGCTGCCCATTTGAAATAGTCAGTGAAAACTGGGGTTCACATTTCATTAATGAGGTGTGATCAAACACTTACTTTGCCAGATTTCTTGTAGTCCATCAAAAAGTCGTCACCTTATTATATAGCAAATGGTCAAGTAGAGAGTACAAATAAGGTTTTATGTGCTATCTTGACTAAAACATTGGAAGCCAGTCATACAGATTGGGAACATAAGCTGACTGCTACTTTATGGGCATATCATACATCATATAAGGTGGCGAGACGAGGTATACTCCTTTCCACCTAGCTTATGGCATTGATGCGGTAATGCATACTTTGTTCCAAGCCTGCAAATTGCAATACAGGAAAGACTTATTGAAAATGCATTAGCTGAGAGATTGATCGATTTAGAGAAACTTAATGAAACATGGCTAATTGCATCACATGGGCTTATGGTCGAGAAATTGCAGAGAAAGCGTTGGTTTGACCATAACTTGAAACAAAAATAGTTGGAAATGGGGTACCTCACCCTCATGTATGGTGTCGGAAGCACTAAGAAAAAGAAACAAAAATACAAAGGGTTAGGATCAAAATCAGCCCTCAAGGGTCAGGGTCCGAATTGAAACCATTGAGGGAGTTCAAATGGAGGGAAAAACCAATGGGAGCAAACTTAAAAAGTATTACAGACCACTAACCCAAGAGATGCTCATGCAAGAGCATTTATTGAAACAAAAGAAGGAGCTGGCTACTAGGGAAAAAATCAAATAGGCTCAAGAGGAAGCCAAGGCAAGGGAAGCCAAGGCCAAACAGGGTCTACAGGAGAAAATGTTGCATGTGAACATGGCTTCATTAACCCTCCTTGAAGAAGATGACCTGGACATTGAGCCGACATGTCTAAGTGTAAAAGTCTCTATGAAAGAGAATCATGCAATGAGCATTGCATTAATTGATATGGGATCAAGTCATAACTTGATCTCTTATGAAACGTGGGAAGCTCTAGACAAACCCCACCTTGAAGCCACCAATGCACAAGTCCAAAGTGTGCATTTATCTACTACCAAGTTGTGGGATTTTTAAATATTAATATTTCCATCAGAAATAATCACTTGATTGGAAAGGTGTTTGTCATGTCTACCTGATCTATGGAAGAAGAGATGATTCTTGGACGATCCTGGATCTGCGTCAGTAAATGTAATTTCCAATGGGAAGAGAGGGCATCACAACTTAATGAAGGCAATGATAGCATTACCGTGCCATTATGGAGCCCCTTAAATAAAGGAAAACATGCAACAAGTGACATGACACCATCGAAGCCATAGAGAACAGCCATCATACCAGAGAAGGCATCAATGTCACAGCCTTACCTCCTTACGAGAATACCACATAAAAACAGCAAAAGTATCCACTAGTTCAACAGTGGGTTCCCAAGGACCAACTTCGAGCATAGGGATACTAAAAGGGGTATCCTGGGGATCAAAGCAAAAAATTCCCACTAAGGACATGGGACAGAACAGCCTAGCAAGTAGTATCCCGATCAGAACTGTAATCCCCAAGTTATTAAAAACCAATGGGTTTGAAAGGATTTACTAGCTGTACAAGGTTATTATCAAGGCAATAAAGCAGTATGGGTACCCAAGACCTAATCTTGCATGTACCTTTCGAAGAACAAGAAAAAACCACGAGCATAACCAAAATTTAGTTAAAACCAGTAATCAAAAGGCATAAAAGTGGGTCTCAAATCAAAAGTCCGTTCAACCAAGTGAACAATAAAGTGTGACAGTGCCAATGACCGTCACCATCAGGGAGAACATGCTAAACAAAGTTGTGGAGGAACAAAAGAAAAACTTGCACTTACATGCACAAGAAACACATCAGGTTGTTCCACAGGATTTAGTTGATGCCTTGTTCAATTGGATGGAGGGCAAAATTAGAAGCTCCCACTCTAAACTAAAGTGGTTAAAACAAAAGATTCCCACAAGCTCCAAAGTATCACATTGTCTTCTATGGCAATAAACCAGAGAAGATTACAAGAGGTATCTATTCCCAGGTGAATAGGTACAAGGTAAACAAATGTCCCTTTTATGCCATGAAACATGTTCATTCGTTTCATGTGTATTCACTTCGTCTCTGAATGCATGATATGAAGTGAGTGTTTGAGCATATAGGAAGCATAGGGTATCATAACTTGCATGCACAAGGGATTAGATAGTTTCTGTTGGAATTAGGGTTGCAGAAAAGCACACAAAGCTTGGAGAAGAAGAAGCAAGAATGCACACAACACACAATGTATTAGATTGTGTCAATGTACAAAAGATAAGTTAGCCCTAGAATGATGGGCGTATATACAAGCCGGGGGAAAAAACCTTCTAAAGAGGGAAAAAGTGCCCCGGTGGTCCTAAGTGTGTTCACACACATCACTGCCTATATATATGGCAACAAATCTCCCCTGGGAGAGTGATGGTGTGAACGAGAGCTGGCACTTATGTATAGGGAAGTGCCATGCCCGAAGTAGATCAATCCACAAAGGGGAGCAAGCCCAAAGCTTTACGGAAAGCTTCGAACTTCTCACGAGGAAGCGCCTTTGTGAAAAGATCGGCGAGGTTATCCTGTGTTGGCACATAGGCCAAGCTGATCTCTCCTGCTGAGAGTCTCTCCCTGATATAGTGATAATGCACCTCAATGTGCTTTGTGCGAGCATGAAAAACTAGGTTTCTCGCAACTACCAATGCGCTCTGACTGTCAGTGTAGATAGAAGTGGCAGACTCCTGTCGTCCAACACCCAAGTCCATAAGCCGTCTGAGCCACACACACTCAACCGTAGCTGTGAAAGCTGCCCTGTACTCAGCTTCACAACTAGAAGTGGCCACAGTAGGTTGCTTCTTGCTCAACCAAGATATGCATGAGCTACCGACCGAGCATGAAACAAAAACCACTTGTGGACACTCGTGTCATAGCAACCAGCCCAATTTGAGTCCGAAAAAGCATGTAAATCTGGCGGCAACGATCCCCCCCTTGGGATAAAACAACCCAAGATGTATGGTGCCACTCAAGTAGCGAAAGATGCGTTTAACTGCCTTCCAATGCTGAGACCCCGGGCTATGTATAAACCTGCTCACTTGTGAGACTGCAAAAACTGAATGTCCGGCCTTGTAATGCATACATAAATGAGGCAACCAACAGCTGTCTGATAGAGTGTGACATCAAAGTGATCTCCAGCATCATGAAGACTCAACTTCAAACCTGTCTCCATTGGAGTAGCAATAGGCTTGCAGTCTTCAAGGCCAAATCTCTGCAACAATGTCTCAATATACTTTGTCTGACACAAAGCAATACCTCCATCACACTACTTAAATTGTATCCCCAAATAATGATGCAAATGCCCCAAATCTGACATCTCAAAAGAGGCATTCAAATCAGCCTTAAAATCAGCAATATGACTCTCATTTGGTCCTGTGAGCAGCATGTCATCGACATAGAGAGCAACGATTAGATGTACATCATCCACACATTTAACATACAAAGTGCTTTATGTTGGAGTATTCTGAAAACCATGTGCAGTCAAATATGCATGTATCTTTTCATACCAAGCTCGTGGAGCTTGCTTTAAACCATACAAAGCCTTTTTCAACCTGCACACTTTGTTTTCCTGCCCTCTTTGAACAAAACCACGAGGCTGCGATACATACACCTCCTCATGCAAATCTCCATTCAAGAATGTAGTCTTTATGTCCAACTGATGTACATTCCAACCATTATGAGTTGCCAATGCATAAATGCTACGAATGGTAGTCATACGACAAGTGGGAGCAAAGGTCTTATCAAAATCAATGCCCTTTTCTTGAGCATAACCCTTTGTAACAAGTCTAGCCTTAGAGCGATCAACATTGCCATCTGGCTTTCGTTTCAACTTAAAAACCCACTTACATCCAATGACCTTTTTACCAATAGGAAAATCACACAAAGACCATGTACCATTCTTCATTATAGCATCATATTCACTTTGCATTGCAGCCAACCAATTTTTTGATTTTTGTGTCTCATCAAATGAAAGAGGTTCTTCCTCTTCACACATACTAGACACAGCCAAAGCATAACAATCTGCTGATGCATAAGAGACATGCTGAAAACTTGAACAAGTACGACTAGTCATAGGTGCATCAATTTTACTATCACGCAAGGTTTGCACCAGCCATTTAGGCATACCTCTAGCCTGCTCATTTTTAGCCCTATCCTCATGAATTACATCCTGTAAATCTGCATCAGAAATAGGCTGATCTATGATGTCGTTTGAAATTTGCATAGGCTGAATATCTGCCTCATTAGGACTTATATTTGAATTCCCACCTGTAAAGAGAGGCAACAACGTATCAAATACATCCCGTGAGCTCACACCTGTCTCTTTGGTACATGATAACAAAGGCTGCACAACATCTTCCACAAAAACAACATCTCGACTAATCAAGATACGCTTTGACTACGGATGATACAATCTGTAACCCTTGCTCTTAGCATTGTAACCAATAAAAATGTATTTGACAGCCTTATCATCCAATTTTCTGCATTGTTGCACAGGCACTAAAGCATAGGCCAAGCAACCAAAGACACGCAAGTGACCAATAGAAGGCTTCCTGCCATGCCAAGCTTCGTATGGAGTAATAGACTGCAAGGCCTTAGTGGGACACCTATTGAGTACATATGCAGCACACATGACAGCTTCAAGCCAAAACGCATGTGGCAAAGCTTGGCTCTTGACCATACATCGTGTCATCTCCATAAGTGACCTGTTTTTTCTCTCAGCAACACCATTTTGCTGAGGGCTATACGGCACTGTACATTGGTGTTTTATCCCACAACTAGCCAGAAATGCATCAAACTCTTCCCTCGATCAGAATGGAGGGTGCCCACAGTATAATTGGATACATTTTCAACCATAAGCAAAAAGTGTTTGAAGCACAAAAACACTTCGGACTTTGCCTTCAGTGGATATACCCATGCATGCCTTGAGTAATCATCAATGAAAGTCACAAAGTACAAGTGTTTACCAAATGACGGAGTTTGTATAGGCCCACATATATCACTATGTACAAGTTGCAATTTGCGAGTGGCCCACACAGAACCATCCTTTGGAAACGCAGAACGCTACATTTTGCCCAAAATACAGCCTTCACAAACATGTTTCAATGGTGTCTCAAGAGGGGGCAATGAAGCAACCATATCAAATTTCTGCAAACGCAGCAAACTAGCAAAGTTCAGATGACCAAAACGAGCATGCCATAGTTTTGCATCTGAAACTGCCTTTCATCAGAAACTGCATTTGCTGAATCTTCCACACACTTGTCATAAGAATTGAGCCTATACAGCCCACGAAACAAGGTGCCAGATGCAATAATCGTATCACCAGAAGTCAAATCATGAACAGTACATCTATCATTCACAAATTTGACTACAAGTCCAAGTCTAGCAAGTGCAGAGACAGACAATAGATTCTTCTTTATCCCTGGCACATACAAAGCATCTGAAAGTGTGAAAGCGCTGCCATTTGCAGCAATAAGCATAATTTTACTAACGCCCTTCATTGGGTAAGAAGCATTATTGGCACATGTGACAGTATTCCTATTAGGGACAGCCTCAAGTATCACGATGCGAGGTAATGTGCTTTGTAGCACCACTGTCAAAATACCATACATCAGAGTCAATAGAAACTGCCAAACATGCATCATGTACAGATGGGTCAAACTGGCAATACACGCTAAACGCCCATTCTGTATCTTGCACAACATTTACAGAATCTGTATTTGTAGAAGCATCCGCTATTGTGGCTGCATTTGACTCTTTCTTCTTTGCCTCTTTAGCCTTTAGCTTAGGGCAATTCTTAATGACATGATCCGTTGCCTTACAATAGTTACACCTGATCTTTTTCTTGCCTTTATCAAGAGCCTTCTCAGACCTATTGTTGCTACCTGTAGAAGGAGAAGAAGTTGCAGACCTACTAATAGGAGAAGAAACAGTGGAAGGGGCTGCCTTACCACTTCTTCTCTACTGCTGGGCCTGATCAACTGCACGCTGCCTAGCCCTGTTTTGCCTGGACTGCACTTCTTGCAAGAGCTTGTTGACGAAAGTATCATACTTGACAACATCAAGTCTGTCCTCAATAACAAGTCTCCACGTGGAAGCAAAAGTCTGATATGACTCAGGTAAATCATCAAGTAATCTCACCTAGAGAAATCAACTGTTCCTTGAGATCTTTAATCTTAGCAAGAAAAACATTCATGTCATCATCTTCCTGCATAATCTTTGATTCCAGCTCTTTACGTAGGTAAGAGATTTTTGCCTCGTTACGACCTGCATACAAACCAGCTAGAATATCCCAAGCCTGTTTTGCTGTTTTAGCTGAACGAATATGCGGAGTGATGTTACGTTTGACAAAAAGTGCAATCACGGCATGAGCTTGTGCATCTTTACCATCCCAATGAGCTTGTGCATCTTTACCATCCCAATGAGCTTGTTCCGCAGTGGGTAAAACAGCAGCACCAGTAGAGCTGCTAGAACCTGCAACATCCTCAACAGATCCTACATCCACAGAACCTGGACGTACATCCATACCCTGCACAATGTTCCACACTCCTTTTGCAACCAAAACATGCTACACCATGTATGCCCAAAGTGGGTAGTTGTTGTCTCCATCCAATTTGTCATCAGCAGCAGCAGTAGACAACATGTGAAATACATCATTGCTATTATCAGCCATGGCCACTGACTGAAACTGATGCAAAAGCTACCTGTAATGAAGCAAAGACTGAACAGAAAACAACTCGTGCTATGTAGCACGGTCCACAATAGAATACGCATGCCTGTTTTGCAGAAAATTACACTGTCAAAATTTCTGCACAAAATGACGAAAACACATATGCAGAACTTGTAATGCAAAAACGGAGCCCGAAACGACCTCAGATGCAATTTCTGAGACCGCAAAGTATAGGGACTTACAAGCGCTCGTGAAAGCTCACCTCAATTGGAGAACGTGAGTCGGAGGGTACTAGCGGTGTAGCCCTGGGAGCCGATGCCTGCTCTGATACCGATTGTTGGAATTAGGGTTGTAGGAAAGCACACAAAGTTTGGAGAAGAAGAAGCAAGAATGCACACAACACGCAATGTATTAGATTGTGTCAATGTACAAAAGATAAGTTAGCCCTAGAATGATGGGCGTATATACAAGCCGGGGAAAAAAACCTCCTAAAGAGGGAAAAAGTGCCCTGGCGGTCCTAAGTGTGTTCACACACATCACTGCCTATATATATGGCAACAGTTTCACGTCGTGAAATGCACAAAAACAGTTCACACTGTGAAATGGTTAGAAACACCTTAGCACTTCACGCCGTGGAACGATCAGAAACGGTTCACATCGTGAAACGCCTTGGCATTTCATGCTGTGAAACGGTCACAAACCATCCATTAAACGAAAGCCGACACGTGGCATACTTATTTAAGTTAGCCACCGGGGCCGATGGTTGAATCATAAAAGCTACTCTTTTTCCTCTTTTGTGAAATTTTCCTTATGCGATTTCTGGCATTCAAGCGTCATTCGTTGCACTCATGCTGCTCATCACTTGCAGGATTGTATTCACATGGTCTTCCATCTATCATTGCTTGTTGTTGCGACCTTTGATTTCAGGTGGGAGCTTGTGCTTGAACCTTGTTTCTTTCTTTCTTTTTGAATAGTAAAACTATGGGCAACAAATAATCGCATGTCATGCCTTAGCTTCCCGTAGAATCATTTAAGATAAAAAACCATCGTTCTCAAAACTCTACAACTTCACGGCTTAAGCCCTTTCATGCGCTAACACTTTCACAGCTTAAGCCTTTCACAGGTTAAGCCCTTTCACAGGTTAAGCCTTTCACAGGTTAAGCCCTTTCAAGTGCTAAGCCTTTCACGCTAACCCTTTCATGTGCGAATGTTTACATGACTTAACACTTCACGGCTTAAGCCTTCTCACTTGCACTTTCATGACTTAAACCACTCACATCTACATCTTCACGTCTTCACAAACCTTATACACTTTGTTCTTGCTCACCCCACTAACACCCTTCTCATCAAGCATAACATACATGCACACACCACACCTAAAAAAGAAAGAAAGAAAGAAAGAAGAAAGTTAGAAAAAAGGGGAGGACCACGAGCTCCTATCAGTCATTATGACTGATGCTCTTTTCATTGTTATAGATGGCATCCTCCGAAACACCAGAACCGGAAGCGAGGAGACTCCAGCCGTAACACCAACAAGTACCATAGAGTCACCCATGGACGGAAAAAGAGAGCACCCCGCGGTACCAAGCTAAGCTATCTGGGACCATACGCACAACAGTTTAAGAGCTCTGTAATCAGCAAAGATGTACATACAATACACGGGAAGATAACATTACAATACCATAGCCTGAAGTGTTTACAGATTTTGGAAGATTTTGAAGTCAAAGCAAAGCTAGAGAATGTGGGTCTTCACACAATGGCCGAAAGGCTACCCCGCACTATCAATACAGATTTATGTGTGAAGTACCTTAAGTCTTACGCGACAAAGCCACTAAGAGAGGTACAACAATAAGAGCAGATTGTACCCTAGAGCCAAAGTAGGTCCTTCTCTTGGAAGAATTGATACGGGATGCCTTGCAGTTACCACCACCAATCCAAACCCATGTCCACAACATTGAGAAAATGCCAAAGTAAGACATGCTAAAAAGGATCTCCTACAACTCAAATGGGGCAGAATATGACAATATCTGTGATGAAGTCACGAAGAAAGCTTGTCGTGCAATGTTTATGATGATACAAGTAAAGCCAGTAGATAGGTACAACAGAGTTCCTCTGAATCGGATAGCCAAGGTGCACGAAGAAATGGGAGAGGATTGGGCGTGCTATATCCATAGGGAGATGGATAATTACTTAAAAGCACACCAATCCAAGGTGTTCAATCCCTATCTTCTCATGAAAGTTTTGAGTCGTGCAACAAACATTCCAGTTCTAGAAGGCATGCCAAAAGCACAAGCACAACAAACTGCAGGGTCTTTGGAGCCACTAGCTCTCCTCCCCCCCTGAAGAGTTGCAACGTGGAGACAAGCCCTTTTAAAGGAAACAAAGGAGATAGTGCAGGAAGTTAAGAAGGGGAAAAGAAAAAAGAAACACAAAAGAATGAGGGGCATATCATTCCGGGAATTGCAGAGGAATCCCAGAGATTGGAAGCAGAATTGGCCCAAGATATTGCATCATATCATCAGGCGGCGGTGGAACAGCAAGAAGCCCGGTCAATGAGCATTCTCGATATACTAGTGGGCACAACTTTGGAGATACCTCATACAACACCCCCTCCTAACCTTGCACAAATGACTTTCAAAAACCTTTTACCACTTCGCAATCCGGTTATATCAGATTAGCCTACATCAGCGGAGATTGGTGCAAAGAAGGCCCTTGAAGAAGTAGTACTGCAAGGGGATGTAAGCAGAAGGAATGAAGAGGTAACATCAGCACACCTAGAGGCCACATAAGAAAGCAATGCAACAAAGCTGACAAAAGAAAGAGAGCCGAGGAAGCAACAAACCTAAGCAAGCAACAACGGTTGGACGATGAAGGCCGAATCTCACGAAAGATTCCTTCTTGCATAACATCAACGCCGAACGCTTCCTAAAAGAGACTATGGAGGGTCTGGACAGCATGCTGCAATTGCCACTACGCGGATTAGAAGGCCCATCATCCACTAGTGCTTCCATTTGGGAACAAGAGCAACGGGTTGGGACAACCATTTATTGACTACTCACATGCTCTATGACAGAAATGCTACCCTCTGGAAACAAGTCCAAAGCAACCGTCCAAGTGTAAATTCTCAAAGAACAAATGGCTACACGTGACACCACCCATTGAGATGTAAGTTTGAAGGCCACAGAAGAACAAGATGCGAGGTATCAAAAGTATTGGAAGAACAGAACAATCAAATGCTCAGCAAAACTGTGGTAAACAGGATTAAAGAAAACACAGAGTTGAAGGCACAAGTAAAACAAGCTAAAGAACAACTTTAAAAGGAGGTGGCCGATGCTAAAGCAAAAGAAGAACACTATACATAACACTTGAACGAGGCCAATACAAGGTTCAAGGTAACAGAAGAGGAGTTAGCAAAGCAAATCAATAGCCTCATTCACTTAGTCACTCACCACAATTGACAAGAAGGTTGATACTCTTCAAGCTAAAAGGGAACAACTCAACAAACACCTTGCTGAGAAGATAAAGGCATTGAATGAAGCAATCACATCAAAATCTTTGGAGATAGGTCAGATGGTTGTCAGCCACACAAGAAAATGCTTGATCAAGTCAATCAACAGCAGCAGCAAAGCAGCCAATTATTAGCTGAAGAGCAAATAAAAAGGATTGTAGATGCAAATGCATTGGAAGCATTGGCAAGAAGGGCACAAGAAGCAGCAACACAAAGATATGAAGAGTTAGATGTAGCCCGCATGGTACATGAAGCAGCAATATCTAACCTTTTGTTAGCAAAGGACTCAAGGATACAAGAGTTAGAGCGCCAACTGGCCACAAGGGAAAGGAGCGAAAGACAGAAGCCTACGGATGAATTGCGACTACTTATTAAACGAGCCTTGGAAATAGGTTCGTTGTTGCTGGTGACTCCTCAGGCCCCTCCTCAAACCTTAACTCCGTTTTTGTCTACACTAACCCTCTCACTTCTTCAATATGAAATTAGCTTATCTGAAGACCTCAATCTAGGGGACTTAACACTAATTAAATAAAATGCCAAAAGAGATGCAGACCCAACTATCATTATGGGTATTTTTTGAGGAGATTTAATCCTAACAGATCCTAGTGATATCTTTTTCTACCCCCTACATCCAATCGTGTTAAACCTACGTAGTTGGTGTCGGGTGTTACATCAATTAGACATCTTGGATAACAATGTCGACAAACTTGACCTATTTATACCAAATGATATCCCCCATACACCGACCAACTACAAGGTGGTTGCACGTAGTACCAGTGGATCATTAGTCACACGGGTGGTTAGAGGCATATAATACACACTAGCAATCTCTTTGAATCAACCTTTTATCACCCGTATGGCATTCTAAAACTCTATCGCAATATCCATAAACACTTGGAAGCCATGATGGCTGCTGTGATATATAATTTTGATAAAATGCATATTGAATATCCTGAGATTACCTCAGATGATATCATAGAACTTTAGGAGTTTATGAAAATCATCAAGCCTGGCCACCCACCCCCTCTCTCAAGTGACGGCCAAGAAGAAACACAAGGTTCTTCAACTCCTACCACTTATCCAGTGTTTTCTTCTATGGCTAGTAAATTACTACACCCTTACCTGAGTGTTAGTCCTACTAACAAATCTCAGGATGATTGTATTTTCTCTCATCTACCTTCTATACATCTAGATTTTTCCATTGACACTCTTGCCTCTCTGAGGAGATGGCAGCACCCAACTCGTCTCCACCAAGGCCAATTCAAGAGGTACATCCAATTCAACCATGGGATGACATTGAGCCGTTTACTCGTAGCCACAAGTTTACAGTCTTCAAGATTAAATCTCTTTAACAAAGCATCTACGTATTTCCTCTGCAGCGCATATAACAATACCATCATTATGTTGCCCAAATAATAGTGCAACGGTCCAAGATCTCACATCTTACAAGACTTCTCTAAATCAATTATAAATAGAAATATGATTATGATTAGGGACTATGAGCAGCATGTCATCAACGTATAACACGATGTCAAATAAAACATCCTTAGTTCCCTTAATCCTTAATATAGAGGATACTGTCAGTTGGGTTGTTGCAAAAAACCCAGAGCAACCAAGTATGCATGTATTTTTTCATACCATACTCGGGAGCTTGCTTAAGACCATATAAAGCTTTCTTCAATCTCCATACTTTTGATTCCAAACTTTTTTGAACAAAACCATGAGGTTGAGATACATAGACCTCCTCATGCAAATCTCCATTCAAGAAAGCAGTTTTGATATCCAACTGACGTACATTCCAACCTTTATGTGTTGCAAATGCAATGATAGTATATAGGGTAGTCATATGACATGTGGGTGGAAGGTTTCACCATAGTCAATGCCTTTTTTTGTTGAGATGTCAAACTCAACATGAGCTGACACTCGCGAGGCACCTGCATGACCGTTCGACATTTATATCACTGGTGGGTTTGGTAGCTGGCACTGACATATCTTTGCTAGAGATTCGACAGCTGGACTACACCGACTAGTCCACATCTACTCACTCCTCTTAGCGTGTTCATATTATGGAACGCTTGTATATACTCTATTATGTGTGTTAGTCACTTTATCTTCTTTGTAGACCTCTTTTGTTGTTGTGAAGAAGAAGAATTTTCAGCCTCTCACCTTGTGTGTTCTCTTCTAGGGTTTGTGTGAGTGTGTGTGTGCTTGCAAGAGCTCAAGCTCTCTTCTCTCTTACATCTTTTCATGGTATCAGAGCTTGGTTCATGCTAAGGACTGAGCAGCAAGAAAGAGAAGCATAGGAAGCGGTACGAGGGTAAGAGCTTCATCTACTCTTCCCCCTTTGTGTTGGCTACTACACCCTTGTCGCTCGGGAGCTCTTCGGGAGGCACTGACAAACGAACTTCGATTGAGGAGCTTTCTTTGTGGGAGAGAGCAAAGCTACAGGGCAACTATACTGTTCATTGGACAACATTTTTCGGGTCGAAAACGTGATTCGGATGCGTCTGGACCTTCTTTTTTCAATTCGCATGCGTTTCGATTCTTTGCAGAACTCTATTTTTGGAACTGCAAGGAGGGTGATTGGTTGTGCAGACACTGTGTATGCTACAAAGAGGTCTCAAAGTTTCCATTGGATGTATGTATGCAAATTGAGGTCACTGGTTGTGACAGTTTGGGTGCAGTATAGTACCGTTGCAGAGAATACAACAGTTTGTGTAGGTCAAACAAGAGTGCTGTTTTTGGTAAATTTGTGTTGCAGAAAAGATGTCGAATAATGGAATAAACCAGGTTGTTGTAGAGAAGCTTGACAAGAACAACTTCCATGCTTGGAGGTTTAGATTGACAAATTTCCTGATGGGAAAGGTTACCGGAGGTGAACATGAGGAGGCATCGGAGATACCAGAGATTAATCCAACTGTTTGCAGATGTAAAAGAGTTCAAGGATTGGAATCAAGGAGCAAGGAAAGTCATGTATTGGCTTTCTATTAGTATACAAGACACCATGATTGGGCATATACAGGATGCCAAGTCACCTAAGGAGGCATGGGACACCTTGGTGAAGCTATATGAAACTAACAAATAAGGCACGAAAGATTTAGTTGAAGAATGAGCTTCATACTGTGGAGAAGAAGAATATGTCTGTAAATGATTATGCCTTGAAGTTCAAGGGTATTGTGGAATCCCTTGCATCAATTGGAGTTTCTGTTGATGATGATGATAAGGTGGAAGTGTGTCTACGTGGTCTCGTGCCATAATACAAGGCATTCAAGACGTCTATTCAGACTTGAGAGAACATTCCCAACTTCACAAATTTGGTGTCAATGCTGATCATTGAAGAGAAGAACTTGGGTGCAGATTAACAGTCTTTACAAAATAAAAACAGTTCACAGCAGTAGGCCTTCTACACAAGTGCAGGTAGAGGACGAGGTAGAGGTCATGGACATGGCCAAGGTGGTGGCCGAACAGGTAATCAGAATTATGGCCGCAGCAGTCCCAGGATTCACAACACATAGGTGAAAGAGGCCAGTTTCGAGGCAATAACAACACATAGGTGAAAGAGGCTAGTTTCAAGTCAAGGGGAGTTAAAGAGGTAGTGGTAATTGGCAAAGGCAACATAATGATACACGAGGGTGTTTTTACTATGGTAAGCCTAGACATGTGTAGGCAGATTGCTATAAGAAGTAGAGTGACATGCGAAATGGAAAAGTGCAGCAAAATAACTATGCATCCTCTAGCAGAAATAATGAGGACAATGAGAGGTTGTTTGTTATGCAACATGTGGTTAATCCTATGTCTGGAAATGATGTAGCAGCATGTAAAGGTGATGTATGGTATGTTGATTCAGGTGCTTTGAACCACATGACAAGTCATGGTGAGTGGTTCAAGGAAATTAAGAGTCTTGAATCATCCAATTGCTCATGTTGGGGATGTGCCATTGTCCATGCAGGATGGTAAGGTGAAGTACCTTACAGATGTACTTCATGTTCCGAACATTACAAAAAATCTGGTTTCTGTTGGCCAAATGATTGAGCAGGGTTTGCAGGTTCGGTTTAACTCTGATGGTTGCTATGTAGAAGACTTTAAAGATAAGTGCAGGTCAGTTGTAAAAGGCAACAGAGTGGACATAATGTTTACTTGAATGTGAATATGCCTGAAGTGACTGATGTAATGTTTGCAAATGGTTCATGAGTTGTTGCAGATACAGAGATTTGCCATAAGAGAATTAGGCATGTAAATGTCCAAAGAATGAAGTCTATACAGAGACTAAAGAAATTGTGACAGGGCTGCCTAAGTTTAAAGTTGAAGGTATGCAGAAAGTTTGTGAAGCACGTCAATTTGGAAAGTAAACAAAACATGTATTTTCACATGATAGAAATGTGAGCAAAAATGTACTAGATGTTGTGCATTCAGATGTATGGGGTCCTGCGAGCGAAGACTATGTCTATGGGTGGCTGCAGGTACTACATAACATTCATTGATGACCACTTGAGGAAAGTGTGGGTGTATTTCATGAAGGAGAAGAGTGTTCATTCATTTTGAGAATTTAAGAGTTATGGCTGAAAAATAGATATGAAAGCATGTGAAGCGCCTAAGGTCAGATGGAAGGGGACAATACTTCTCCAATGAGTTCTCTGAATTTACATGTAGATACACTCCGCAACAAAATGGAGTTGTTGAGCGGAAAAACAGGCACATTGCAGAGATAGCACGAGCATTGATGGTAGAGAAGAATATGCCGTATAGTTATTGGGCTGAGGCTGTGTCTATAGCAGTTTATATCATGAACAGGACTCCTATTGTAGCCATACATGATGTAACACCACTAGAGGAGAAGTTTAATGGCAAGAAACATGATTTGTCTCACTTGAAAGTTTTTAGATGTATTGTATATGTACATGTGCCAGATGATTGCGTACTAAGCTAGATCCAAAAGCAGAAAAATGTGTGTTTATTAGGTATTCCCTTGAGCAAAAGGGATATAGATGTTATAATCTTGCTACACGTGAATTGAGGGTAAGCAGGGATGTTGTATTTGATAAGATGAGTAGCTGGTATGCTACAAAAAAAGATATTATTGGGGCTGATGTTAGTGGATTTGTGGTTGCATAGAATGCAAGTTAGCAATCACAGTCATTGAGTGGACCAGGAGAGTCCTCATCGAGCGGTTCTATTGATAGACCATGGAGTGGGTAGGCTGCGTCATAGTACTAGTCTTGCAAATGTAGTTGGTACATCACATAAAGGCAAAGAGAAAGTGGTTGAGCCCCTTGGTATGCCTAATATTTTTGTAGGGTATTCTCTTGTTGATGGAGATTCTAGTGGCTCAGAGATGAGCCTTGATGAGGAGCTTGGGATTCTAGCAATGAGGACACCTGGTGTGAAGAAGGCTATGGAAGCCATGAATGCAAAGTTACAAAGATCTGGAAGAGTCAAAAACCCTGTGCAGAGGTTGACTTATGAGATGGTTATGTGGCACATCACTATGCTTATATGGCAAAAGTTGTGCAAGCTGTAGAACCCACATGTTTTAATGAGGCTATTGGAAATGTGTGTTGGGAGAAAGCTATGGATGAGGAGATGGATGCATTGTATGAAAATGAGACTTGGGATTTGGTGCCATTGCCTGAAGGCAAGAAAGCTATTGGCTATAAGTGGGTGTATAAGGTGAAACATAACAGTGATGGTAGCATAAGCAGATACAAGGCTAGATTGGTAGCTAAAGGATATGCGCAGACACATGGGATTGATTATGAGGAGACATTTGCTCCAGTTGCAAAGATGGCAACTATGAGAGTTGTGATAGTAGCAGCAGCTAAAGGTTGGTTTTTAAGTCAGATGGATGTAAAAAATGTGTTCTTGCATGGTGTCTTATAAGAAGAGGTGTATATGGATCAACCACCAAGTTTTGAGGATACAAGTCACCCAGAGTATGTATGTAAGATTTGTAAGGCCTTGTATGAAGCAAGCTCCATGAGCATGGCATGACAAGATTGCTGAGTATCTTGTCACTATTGGTTTTCATATGGTAGATGTAGGTGCGCAAGAGTGATAAGGGTATTGTGATCATCACCATATATGTAGATGATCTTATTGTTGGGGGTAACAACTTGGATGAGATTGAGCATGTGAAAAATCTTCTCAAAAGAAAGTTTAAGATGAAGGATTTGGGAGATCTGCGCTACTTTTTGAGAATTGAGGTCATTCGCACACCTAAGGGTATTTGGCTATCACACAGAGACAGTATGCATTGGACATGTTGTCCGCGTATGGGATGGCTGATTGTAAGCCAATCTTGGTGCCATTAGATCAAAATGGCAAGCTTAGTACGGATGCATGTTACGTGCTGGTGGAGGATCCCATTATGTACATGAAGATTATGGGGAGTTTGATCTATGTCATGATCAGCAGGCCAAATTTGAGCTACAATGTTCGCTAAGAGAGCCAATTTATGCAGGTTCCGTGCAAACCACATCTTAACAATGTGCGACACACACTTCAGTACTTGAGGGCCACTGTTGATTGTGCATTGTTTTATGCAACAGGTGTGCCATTGGAGCTATATGGGTACACAAATGTGCCATTGGAGCTATATGGGTACACAGATGCAGATTGGGCAAGTAGCATCTCAGACAGGAGATCTACCAGTGGATTTATGTTTTCATTAGGGAGTGTTGCTGTGACATGGAGTAGCAAGAAGTAGCCCACAGTTGCCTTGTCGAGCATAGAGGAAAAGTACAAAGGAGCTGCAGTAGTGTGGCAGTGTGCGAGGTAGCTTGGTTACGCAAGCTACTTGTGCTGATTTGGGGTTGCATGTCGAGAGAAAGGTTGTGATATATTGTGACAATCTTAGTAGTATACAATTGGATAGGAACCCAGATTTCCATGCGCGAACGAAACACATTGAGGTACATTACCACTTCATCAAGGACAGAGTCTTGGCAGGTGACATCGACTTGGCCTACATTGGCCTACATCAGCACACACAGGATCAGGTTGCTGACATCTCACACAAATACCTTGGGAGCTGAGAAGCTCTGCAGATTTCAAGATATGCTTGGAGTTCATGAGCTAAAGTTGAGCTTGAGGGGGAGTGTTGACATGTCAAGCTCAACATGAGCTGACACTCACGAGGCACCTGTATGACCGTTCGACATCAATATCATTATGGCGGGTTTGGTAGCTAGCACTGACATATCTTCGCCAGAGATTCGACAGCTGGACTACATCGACTAGTCCACATCTACCCACTCCTCTTAGTGTGTTCACATTATGGAACACTTGTATATATCCTATTATGTGTGTTAATCAGTTTATCTTCTTTGTAGATCTCTTTTGTTGTAAAGAGGAAGAAGAATTTTCAACCTCTCACCTTGTGTGTGTGCTTGCAAGAGCTCAAGCTCTCTTCTCCCCTGCATCTTTTCATTTCTCTTGTGTATAATGCTTTGCGACAAGCCTAGCGTTGTATTTCTCAACATTGCCATCCACTTTACGTTTGATCTTGTAAACCCATTTTGTACCAATGGCCTTCTTGCCCAAGAGGCAAGTCTACCAAATTCCATGTATCATTTTTGAATATCAAATCATACTCAGATTGCATATCACTCATCCAATTTTTAGATTCCTTTACTTTATCAAAGGAGATAGGTTCCTCTTCATCACATAAACTGGCAAAATAAGAGCATAACCTACCTCAACAAGAGATGCATGATGAGATCCTACATGTGTTTTTCTAGGCAAAGGAGTGGCCAATTTGATGTCACGTAGTGTTTGCACACCAGCCATTTTGGCATACTTTTAGACTCCTCAATTTCCCTTCTTTCCTTATCAACTATATCACCCACATTTGTCTGATCATCAATAGGATGATTTGTGGGCTGAAAAACATGTTGATTTGTAAGCTATGTGGGCTGATTTTTGTAACCTATGTGGGATGATTTTTATCATTTTTTTGGTTACCCAAATTCTCTACATCAATGTGTCCTACATTGAATAATGGAAGGAGAGTGTTGAATATGTCCTGCGAACATACATTTTGATGTTTTTTACATGAAAGCAAGAGCTGAATTGCATCTTCCACAAATACACATCTCTACTCACAAGAATCCACTTGGTAGTAGGATGAAAGAGATGATAACCCTTACTTTTCAAGCTGTACCCTACAAAAATACATTTAACAGTCTTATCATCAAGTTCGAAGTTGCTCAGGCACAAGTGCATAACCAAGACAACCAAAAATGCATAAGTGAGCCACAAAGGGCTTTCTGCCATTCCAAGCTTTAAAAGGCATAATTGTATATAAAGCCTTTGTAGGACACCTATTCAAAATATATGTTACACACATGACTGCTTCTAGCCAGAAACCACGAGGTAACTCTTGACTTTTGACCATATAACGTGCATAACCAAGACAACCAAAAATGCATAAGTGAGCCACAAAGGGCTTTCTGCCATTCCAAGCTTTAAAAGGCATAATTGTATGCAAAGCCTTTGTAGGACACCTATTCAAAACATATATTACACACATGATTGCTTCTACTCAGAAACCACGAGAGAGGTAACTCCTGACTTTTGACCATACAACGTGCCATCTGTATTAGAGACCTATTTTTACGTTTAGCTACATTGTTTTTCTGAGGTGTATAGGGCACAATACATTGGTGTTTTATCCTATGATCAGCCATGTATGCATGAAACTCCTTAGACATACCCCCCCCCCCCCCCTCGATCAGTCTCAGTACACACAGGGCACTAATCTTACATGTAGAAGCATTTTGAACCATAGCAGCAAAGTGCCTAAAGTACATAAAAACCTCTGATTTCTGTTTCGATGGATATACCCAAGTATTTCTAGAATAATCATCAATGAATGTGAAAAAATAGAGGTAACCCCCAATAAATGGTGTCCTCATAAGACCACATACATCACTGTGTGTATAAGCTACAATTTTTGGATAGCTCTAACTGAACCATCTTTGGGAAATGATGCCCGCTACATTTTTCCAAGAATACAGCCCTCACAAATATGTTTAATAGGGGCTTCAAGATGTGGTAGCTTGCTCACACACCATGTCATGTTTATGCAAATGCAGCAAATTGCCAAAGTTCATGCCACAACTTATCATCACCCATTGCCTTTGTGGCAGAAACTGTACACATAGCATGCCTTTGTCTTTCATATGTATTTAGCATGTAAAGGCCATGAGACAAAGTACCAGAAGCAACAATTATCTTATCGTCATCATTGCGATCATGAACAATATATCTATCATCCTCAAAGTGAACCACTAAGCCAACCTTAGTAATGTGGCAGAGATAGATTACAAGTTCTTCTTGATCCCTAATATATATAATACATCTAAAAGCATGATTGTTCCACCATTTGAAGCAATGAGAATAATTTTACCAAATCTTTTTACAAGGTATGAGAAGTTGTTTGCACATGTCATAGTGTTTCCCTGTGGAGCATATTCAAGTGATGAGAGGTAATGTGCTTACTAGCACCACTGTCAAAATACTAGACATGTACATCTGTAAACAACCATGTACATCTGTAAACATCCTTATGCGAAGGATCATAATTGCATTGCATAATGAAAGCCCAATCATCATGTGCATAGTTTTCAGATTCTTTGTTTTCTGCATTAGATGTTGATGCATCAACTACGGCCATGCCCGAGACTTTCTTTTTCTCCTTCCCGTTTCCTGCACTCATTAATGTAGTGACTAGGTTTCCTGCAATAGTTGCATTTGCCCTTTTTCTTTGGCTTGTCGCCCTCCTTGTTTTGCAGGCCTGCAATAGTTGCCTTTGCCCTTTTTCTTTGGCTTGTTGCCCTCCTTGTCTACAAGATTTCTCGATGACTTTGATTTTGGCTTGTAACTACCTTGATGAAAGAATTTACCTTTACCTCTTTGTTGTGATTGGTAGCAAAAGCTTGATTTCATGTACGCATGATACATCTGTTTTGCCTGGATTGTTCTTCTTGTTGCAAGAGCATAGAAACCAACTCCTCAAACTTCAAGGCATTTGGATTTCCTTTCATCATGAGTTTGATGGTAGAAGAAAAAGAGGAAAACCTTGATACGAGTCCGGCAACGCATTCAAGACAGTAGGTAGTACCAATGAACTGTCAGGATATATTTGATCAACACTGGCCAACTGCTCCTTAAAATCCTTGATTTTTGTAAGAAAACTGTCCATGGAGTCTCCCTCATCCATATGCTGCTCTGACTCTAATTGCTTGCATATATAGGTAACACGTGTTTCATTACGTACCTGATACAATGATGCAAGTCCATCCCAAGCATGTTTAGTAGTCCTACATGATTGAATGTGAAGAATGATACTACTCTTAACTGACAAAGCAAGCAACACATATGCTTGCACATCTCTTCCATTCGACTTTGTTTGTTCCTGTGTAGGAGGTATGCTACATTGTGGTAATGCACCATGTGAAATTGAGTCCATGTCTGCAGATGTGTCTTCTGCATCTTGTTCACATAAGAGAAATCAGGACGTTTCTCAATACCAACCATAACATTCCACAGCCCTTTGGCTACGAATACATGCCACGTCATATAGGACCATAACGAATAGTTGGTCTCGTCAAGCTTATCCTCAGTGGGATAACATCCGAAATACATCACTGTTTGCCATTTCTCATAGTACTCAAGCAACTAATTACGCAACCTGCAAAGTGCTAATAAGTGCTCTTTAATGCAGCCAAGGTGGCTATTAATAAGGTCGCTGACAATGGAGACCTGTAAGTTGTATGAAAGAAATGCAGAGTATAGTGAGTAGAAATTTTACTTGTAAGATGCAGAGATTGATGTCACTGAAGTGAAGCCCACAGATGCTTTCTTGTGTATCTACACACTCGTATGTAGTAGATCTGACAAAACCACTCTAGAATCCGATGAAAAATCGAAAACCGCACGAACGGCTCCCAAAATGTGCCCGAAACAAAAATCTGACCGCAAAACTATGGTACAAAGTATTATACACTTCACGGTACTCTGTCTTCTCCCAAAAGGGCTCCTTGATCTGATTCAAGAAGATAGGCGACTCAGGGGTGAAGGGTATGTAGCAGCACATGGACGAGGAGAGTATGCTCTGATATGAAATGTTGGAAATAGGCAGCAACACATGGGCGAGGAGTGTTGGAAATAGGGTTGCAGGAATGTGTGTGCGCGGGCACACACATATACACAGAGTGGAGAAGCTCAAGGGAGCACACAATGAGATGATAGATAGATAATGAATGTGTGCTGTACCAAGAAGATAAGTATATCCCAAGATGGGTGTATACTAGCATGGGGGAAAAAACCTCCTAAAGAGGGAAAAAGTGCCCCGACTGGTCCTAGTGTGTTCACACACATCACTACCAAATATGGCTACATTGGGCACTCTCAACGTATCCCAATAAGTCATCAAGTCTGATTGGATATCTATTGTTTATCATAATTTTGTTTGAGTGTGTGATAATCAACGCAATACAACTTTTGGACCAAAAGTACGGGTGTTTGGTGAATTACTACATCTTATTAATCTTTTTTCCAACAATTGTTTCCCTTGTTTTTGGGTTACCTTTTGTTCAATCATGTCTACTCTACATGGTGCCTTGCAAGTTAGTGTGTTTCTCAAAAGGATCTCTCTCTCATAATCTTCTGATCATAGATTATGTAGTTCAAAGTGGTAATTCTTCTAGAAAGCAATTCAAGGATTTAGAGAGAAATTCTTGGAGAATTGAGGGGTTTTGTAGATGTTATTTTATTCAAAAATATCATGACCGTTTTCTCATTGATATGTCTAATTCTTTTTAGTCCTTCTCGATCCACATTTGAAGTACGTCATATAGTCTATCTTGGGGTTATACTGATGTCTTGAAGGTATACCCAAGATAATATCTACCCTTTACCAAGAAATCTTATTTCTCTTCAAATGGTTTGATTGAAATGTCTAAGTCCTTCACCTCTCTAAAGCACTTGTACCTAGTTCTAGTGAATGCAAGCCTAACTTTGTAACGTGCTATAATGGGCTTTAAATGCAACCTCCCAAAGTAAGATCATGTGTGCTACCCATCATCATGCAAGGCGTTTTCAAAAGAGCATGAGTTTTATAGTCATCATGAAGACATTTTCAAAAGGGCATGAGTTTTATAGCTAAAACAAGAAGAGGATAAGTTTTATAACACCAACATAGTAGTTGGAGTATGTTATGGCTGTGCCAACTTCTATGCAAAAAAAACATGTCAAGAGATGATGCAATGTTCTCTCCAAGTGTTACATAAGTAGAGACATTGTGCCTTCCTTCATTAAAAATAGCGAGTGACATTCTGTGATATTGAAGCGTCCATATTAAATGCAAGATTGTTAAAATGATACTTACATGGTAAGATGAAATTATGTGTGAAAGAGCTTCTACAGGTCTGTACCAAGTCATATTCGCAGTCAAGGTGTGCTTTGCTTTACAAGTTAACTGCAATGGGCACTAAATGGGCACATTATATTCAATCATCTTAGCACTTGAACACTGCCTCTGAAGTGGTTATCTTTATAAGCCAATAACCCTTCATACTTGTCTACTGATGTCAGTTGCCATGATGCCAAAAGCCACTTATTGTTTTAACCATTTTTTGAAACCTGAAGCCTTTGCCCAAGTGCTTATCTAGGAGACCAAATTTAGTGCAACTCCTTACAGATCATTGCAGACAACATGTGATTATGTAAGGGGTTTGACTCTTTAGGCGCAAAACCTTCTGCCTGCTGTTGCTAAACATGATGCTGCCTACCATATGTTACCTGAAAGGATGGCATAAAAGCCACAGAAGTCTGTTGGGGGCTTCAAGTGGCATGGTTCTTAGTATATGCATTAGTGCACCATCAGAGATTGACAGTTTTGGGTTTTTGCGGGTGTGCTTGTGGGTGCATGCATTATTAATGGGATTTGATGAATGCTTGAAGAAAATCTTTGATTACATGGTTCACACCCTCTGTCTGGCAAAATAAGTTTTCAGATGATAGGGTGCCAAAATGCTCCATATAGTAGTTTTGAAGAGGCCGGGAATGCAAACAGATGCTGGACTTCATTTACATGTGCAATAACAAAAGGGGGAAAGTGATCATGCATCAATCCAAATGACATGTAGTTTGGATCCTCTTAGGGTTCATGAGAATTCTTGGTCTGCCATGGGTAGGCCTTAGCATAAATTTAGTGTTCCCTACACTTGTTACAAGAGCAGTGAGGATGCAAGAATGCATGACTTGTCTTTGGTCCATGGTGAGCACACAATAAAAGATGGATAGAATCTAGAAGAGCACAAAAAATGTGGGATGTGGGGGGAGTTGGACATACACAAGTGGCTGTGCTTTGTAACAAGCCAACAACTTTTTACAGATGCACATAATCCCATCTGAGGAAATAGCCTACATTGCGTATGTGTAAAAGCCTCATTGTCTACAAAACACAAAAAAAGACAGGCCTCTAGTTCACGAGGCACACAGAAAACATGCACATTTCGTCTTCAGGAACCCCTGCAAAATGACATGAACCAAAAGTCACGTGTAACAGTTCAAATCATAGAAACCCATTGTGTAACATGTTTCTCGTGGAGGACCTTCTGCACACCAATGTCAGCCAAAGTACATAACAACCTGCTGGCCTTTCTACAGCCATTAAACCACATTAAGATCCCGTGTTCCAACCTGGCCAAATCGAAAGGCTGGTTACACATAAAGGGCACACACATTCATGGGCCCTCGAGGGACCTATCATGACCCTTAAGTCTTGGACGAGCAATTTGTCCATCCAAGGCCCTGCCGGTCTTACTGGCGGAGATTATGACGTGTGTACACGTGGACCTAATGTGTACCACAATTGATCACAGGCCATGATTATATCTAATAACCAGCTCTTCTGATATGCTTGCATTTTGCACAACACTCATAATCCACTTCATAATTATTAAACTTCAATCCCATAGGATAATACTTTCAATCCCATAGCATTAAAAACATACATAAGCCTGCTTTCCAAACACTTGGATCGAGTTTTTGTAGCAGCCAGTCCATAATCATATAGGGTCAACCCCTTTGAATGCCTAAAAGATGTACTAGAAAAACAACATGATATCAAAACATATCCCAAGGACACCCATAGGTAGTGTTAGTTCCAAAGTAGTAAACGTAGGTTTAATAAGGAATGTTTAACCTTAGGTCTCCACTAGCTTACCAACTGTTGGCTGGTTCTTCTTCCCCAAGAATGTTCCCAAAGAAGGTAGTACATGCTTCTTCTTCTTCTGCACAATTGCTCGATCAGATGAAGTTCTAGTTTCTTTCTCCAAGGGAGGCATCTTCATGTTCAATATCTGGGCTAAGGACTCTGCAGGTCGAGCATGGGAGAAAGACAAGGGTTGGCTCTTACCTCCCATCTTGAGGGAGTCTTTCTGAGTTGCTGGGGTCGCCTCTCTCTCACCCCCCCTCATATGGAGTTCTTTCTCCCTCCACCGCCTCATTTCACTCTCCACAGCTAATTTGGCTTCTTCCGCCATCTCTGCTTTTCGCAGTGCTTGTGTTGTGTTTCTCTTCATTGTGTCAATGTCGTCATTCAAGGTCTCGAGTTTCTGCTGCAATTCCAACTCACCCATCTTCACTGCTTCTACCTGTGCACTGGCCGCTGCCACCCTCATGTTTGCAAGCTCCTCAGCCTCATGCACTTTCTTCTTCAATGTATCATACTCTTCTTGAGATATTGTAATGCCTGCCCCTGCCTCTACTCCTGAAGCTCTGGCTACACTTGCTTTCTCAAACAAGGCTCTGAATCTCTCGAGAGCTGCCCCCTCAGCAGCTTTTGCTGCCTCAGCGGCTTCGAGGGCCGTCTGTAGCTCACACTCTGCACGAGTCATGGCAGCTTTAGCTTGCTCTGCATCTGCTCTAGCTTTGCTTGCTTCTTCATTCAATGTCTTTGCATTACCCTTTGCTTCCTCAGCTTCAGCTGTGATTTGTTGCAAGGTTTGAGAGAGACCCAAAATGGCTTCATTTGCTTTGGCCTCAGCTGCAATTGCAGCCTTCAGCTCGGCTTTTGTCCTTGAGAGCTCAATGGTTAGAGTTACAACTGCTGCACTTGCATTTGTCTCTCTTTCTCTCAGATCAGCTAGTTCTTTCTTCATGGTTTCGAGGTCAATTTGGAGAGATTCCATGGTAGCCTGCAGAGAAGTTCCACTTTCCAATGCCTTCTCGAGCTCTCTTTTAGTCATGCCAAGCTCAGTAGAGAGAGCATTGGAAGAGGTACTTGCACTACTTGCTAACATTTGTGTCTTCTTGAGCTCTGACTTGGCATGCTCAAGATTCGTGAATGCTTCGGATGCCGCCCTAGTCACCTTTTCTTCAGCTCCGTTGGCCACTGCCAATTCCTGCCGCAACCTAATCAGCTCCTCGGTTGCAACAGCCAGCTTATTTTCAAGCTCCTGAACAGCGGCAATGCCCTCCTCCGATGAATGCGAGCTCTGATGATGATGATCCACCCCACTCTTGGCTGCAAGAAGGGCTGCCCTCTCTTTGCTTGCCTCTATGCAAGCCAGTTTTACCAACACCAGGGACTCATTGGTTCCCGAGATCTCATGGCTCAATTCCTCCACTCTTCTAGCATTGATTTCGGCTGAGGTGAGGGCTTCTTCAGCTTGTCTAAGAGCATTTTCTTTCTCAGTGAGTGAGGCCACAAGTTCTCGTTGTAGTTTCTCCAACTCTTTTTTTGCCGATTCCAATTCGGCAACGGCTGTCATGTGCTGCTCTTGTGCAACTTTTAGCTGAACCTCCCACACAACATGCTTTTCTTCTGCATTTGGACTGCTTTGTTTCATACCATCCGTGTTTGGGGCATCTAGAATTTCTGTTTGCTTTGATGAGCATGGTTCTCCCGACCCCTTTGCCATCTCTTCTAGAAGCTTCTTGGAGTCTCTCAGCTCTGCAAAAGCCTTTGCTTTAGCTTTCTCTGCATCTGCCAAGTGAAGCTTCACATTGGCTAGCTCCTGTTTCAACTGATGCAGTTCTGCTTCCTTAGTACCATGTTTCTACAAGAAAGCCATCGAGCACAACACATATTCAATGATAATTTGAGATTAGTTTTTTGCAAGGGGGAGTTAATAGAACAATAGTACATCCACCAGCACGTGTAAGCTGGCGGGTATGGAACCCAGGTCCTTGCTCTAGGAGGCAAAGCCTTTCACCACCAGGCTATACGCCTATGGGCATGCATTCTAAGAATTTAATAAATAAGCAAAGACAAGATGCCGTACCTCGGGTAATCTGAGTTTCTTCACATCTGCCTTTTCACCAAACAAGCTCACAGCAGCCTTGACAGACTGGAAAGGTAAAGTTGTGTCAATATCCGCCCTTACTTGCTTTAATGGATGAGAGAGTTGAGATACATCATCAGCCATTTAGAAGCTCTCTGGCAATCCTGGCACAAGCAAAGACATGTATGGTGATCATAATAAGAATCATGCATCCACATGTCATTAGAATTGGCTTCTGCATAGAACACATGATTCCTGATTTAAACCATGCACGCAGATGCCATTTTGAATGTAGACTGCCATATCAGATGACCATTAGAATGCCATCCACATCATGGCAACCAAGGATTTGCTGCAATTAAAATGCAGCGGCACATTAACAATTAAAAGAATATAATAATAATAATAATAATAGTAGTAGTAGTACAGTCATCAGCATCATCCAGAGGCTTTAAAGCATGCCTCGTATTTTCAAGAATGCTGGAAAGTGTCATTAAAATTAGAAGAACCAAGCAGCTCTTTCCATGTCTGGCATGTGGGACATGGAAATGTTGGTGTATGCATGGCAAGCCTTTCTAGTATCATAACAGAATTTTGATGGACATCAATTTAAATTAAAGTGAAAAAGCCAAGAAAAAAATTAGCTTGATGCATTACAAAGGATACCCGCTTTTTTTTTTTTTTTTTTGGTTGGCATAATAGACTTAATATGGACAAATGTCAGCAAAGTTTTAGTTATAGAAAAAAAACGAACCTGGTACGATTTCAAAACAGATTGTGTGAAGCACTTTGCTGTTTTACACAAATGTGGCTGTGAAATCAGAGTCCTCTTCTAAGCCCGGACCAATTGCAGAGGTTGAAGGGCCAAATCAAGTAATTGCTCTGATAATGAGCAGGTAGAAAAAGAGAGGTTGAAGGGCCAAATCAGAGTAATTGCTCCAATAATGAGCAGGTAGAGAATCTAGGGTTTGCAGTCATGCATTTTCTTGAATATGGGGCTAGGGCTACGATTAGGGAAAGAAATAGGCTGTCCAACAACAACCCATCCCAGCACAGGTGCCAAGCAGAAGCACATAATGAGGAAAATTTCCCTCATTTGAAGTTGCGGAAGACATAATTTGAGGAAACTTGGAGACGGGGAAGAGTGAGGGGGAAGGGTAAGCAATGCTGCTAGGAGGTTGTTAAGCTTGATAGAAACGTGCGATTACAGAGAGAAGAGAGACGGAAATGTGGGTGTGGGTGTAGGTGAGAACAAGACCGTTGGAGGGTTTTGCGTCCTCGAGAAAGCAAAAAAAAAAAAAGCACAATCATATACTTGGCTTGGCTTGTGAGAGACTGACTGTTCGAGGATCTCTCACCGAGGTGATGCTTTCCTTGCTGTGTGCAAGAGCTCTGAATCTGTGTAGCTTTTATTTTTTTATTTTTATGGGAAAATAAAGAAAGGCTGAGGACGTTAATTATGATTAAAATTCTTAAATTTCGAGCTTTTGGGCAGGCATTCTTCAATTCCAGATTTATCGAGAAAAAAGGAAAAGGGGTTCGATTTTGTCTCTCTTAATTAATTCTTGCGCTTGTTGGTAAAAAAAAAGGGGTTCGCAAAATTTAAAATTGGGTTTATTTGTCTTTCAAAAATTAAAAAATGGGTTTGTGTTTTTTTTCCTTTTTTGGGAAATTCAGAAATATGGATTTCTATATTATTTTTACCGAAAGCCCCCCCCTTTCTTCTAGGGGATGTAGCCGAGCTAGAAGCTACACCACTCACACACTACCTCTTGATTAGGGTGGGTCATGGCTCAACACACACGACCTCTTGATTAGCGTGGGTCGTGATGAGCGGAGCCACTCGGGCAACTGTTGTTGACGGATTTCTATTTTTACAGAATATATTTGTGCAAATTTCAAACTTTTAATTTGAAAAGTTTGGTTTGTCTAGAAATGAACTACTGCTCATAATTTGGAAATTCTAGTTGAAAAATAGTTGTGTAGTTTTTTTAAAGGACATCTCCTTGTTTTGAGTAGTTGGAAAAAATGTTATTTTACAGCCTTTTGATTGAATCTTGTTGCCTTAATATACATATATACGGTCGGGACAATTTCACAAACATGTAAAGTATATACCCTTGGGACTTTGGCCATACGGCCCCAATATATGTAATCATTTTGTAATATTTTTCTTCTAATTTTTTAGGGAGTGGGTAGGGTATCCACTCTCAACATGCCTTTTGCATTGCTCAAAAAAACACACCATTTTTAAATTTGGAAAGTCCATAAAAGAGACAAAGGGTTTTGCATTTCTTTAAAAAAAACACACCATTTTAAAATTTGGAGAGACCATAAAAGACCATTTTAAAATCTGGAGAGACCATAAAAGAGACAAAGGGAGCACTTCAAAGTTCTCACACAGCCCACCCATGTTGCCTAACATCAAGTTGGTGCTAACCAAGTTGCCTAATGAGGTTGCATGTTGCTTAATGTCATGTCGGCGCTAGCCAAGTTGGTCATCAAATTGATACTGCTCAATCAGTCTTAAGAATTAGACTAGCTAGAGAAAAAACGTGTAGAATATCAACTTCAATAATGAATGGATTGGTTGCAAATTCATATCGCTAAAGGCAACTTTAGACACTCTAATCACAATTGATCTAAGGTGCGAAAGCCTCTAAGGTGTCAATGTGTGCGATGCATGACCAATTTTTGTTGGGTCATGTGAGACAATCTTTAAAGTCCAGGCATTGCTATCTCAAATAAATAATTTGGGTGTTGGTCTCACTAGCATCATCTCTATGTGAAGTGTGTTTTGTTCAAGATCTTGGTTTAAAAACATGGACACACATGATGACATCCACGAATGCCACAAAGAATGATTTGTTTAAAGCTAGAAAGCCATTTTAGGGAATGATGCACACCTTTTATCTCTTCCACCACCCCTCTTAAATAATGTTGTTACTACCCCCAAAACAACTCTATGTGTTGTAAGAGCATTTGTTGGGTACTAACATCTAAACTAGTAGGGAGGCTTGTATGCATCCAAGATGATGCCATGTATGTATACCTAGCCTTACACAATCTCCTAGGCAACTACACAACTCCTAAAAAATGAAGCTGCTAACTACACTTAAACAAGTAAGTCAACATGCTAAGGGCTACCACCCATGCGAGTGTCATGTGGTATAATGGAAAGAGGACAAATGAGAGAAATAAAATTGAATAGAAAACCAAATGAGTCATGCTCAATTGTTGGAGTGCAAGGATGGTGAAGCACATTATACTTGTGTAAGAGAATTAAAGGGAGAGATCCCATTAAGCGTTTCCATGTCTCTTGAGCATGAGATGCTTTTTACTCTTTTGATAGCACCATAAGTGAGCCCTTGATAGTCAAGTGTTGCCTAGTATGAAAGAAAGTAAGAACACTTTCACCTCTTGTAATGTTTGCATTAGGAGCAATGAAGAATATGTACATGGTAAAGGCCTCTTAGGGACTTATTAACTCTTTTTTGCTAACACAAAACTAAAGCCATTTCTTTTTTAAAGTCAAAATAGTACACTTGCAAAAAACTTCACATGTTAAATACTACAATGGGTACACAAAAAAGACTCTCTAAAACATTGAAAACAAGTAAAAAAGCCTATAAAAGTATCTAAAGATTCGAACTTTGTACCTCTTGATAGAGAGGCATGGACGTTACTATTGTGGAGTGTGATAGCACATACCCTCTCCTGACAGCAATATAAAAAAATAAACAATCTAAAGAATTGTGGAGTGTGATAGCACATACCCTCTCTTGCAGCAATATAAAAAAATAAACAATCTAAAGAATTGGTCAAAAAAATTGAGAGTACATTCTCATATGAGTAAAATGATAGAACCTAATAAAATCTCTTTACATTAAGAACTAAGGTTCTTATCAAGTGGGACTATCACACATGCTTTCCTTGTTGTATCCCAAAAGCATAACATAGGTTAAGTAAATGAGTAACATGGATATATAGTCTAATCTCACATTTGGATGCCCAATTTTTGTTGAGATCTCTATGTTCAGTTCAAAAAGAACATGATATCAGTAAATTGAGCAAGCGAGAGGTATGCACTATTTTTTAAGTAGGAGATCTTAGGTAGACGTGTGCATGTACAAAAAGCTTACCAAATATTCCTTTTTCTTTTGAAATTAAAACCCTTATCACCAACTAGATGTATACGAGATTCATGAATTAGAGGCCTGAGTTTAGAAGTCACAATGTAGCACTCACCTTAGAAGAGCCTTTTATGTTATTTGCACTCACATACACGTTCATGCGCGCATTCATACTTTTTTTTTGTGAAACATCATGCACATGCATACACACATATACCCACACACACACATGCACGTACGCACACACACGCACACACATGCATGCGCATGCTCATGCACATGTATGCATACATAGACATACGTTTAATATCTCTTAATCTAGTATGTGCAAATTTTAATCGATGACTTCTAAGTTCTTTCTAGAATAGGAATTTTTTCCAAAATGATATTTGAAAAAAATACCCAACTCACACTCTCAAAGACTTCTACTAAGGGCATATTTTCATATGGTGTTTAATCACATAATATAAAGAAGGTACTATAAAGAAATAATCAAATTTTGGATAGCCTTGACTAGGGTTGAAACCATTAAACCTTTAAAGTTTTTAGCCTAATTTCATATGAAATACAGGTGGTCTGCACCATTGGATAGAAGCTCAATGGAAACCTGGGCCTCCATCACCATATCAAACTATTAACCAAACCAATGTAATCGAAGTCAAGGGTTGCATCCTCAACTAATTTTGTAATGTTATTTGTTTAAAATAGGAATTTGGGGAATTGATAGCCAAGGTTATGGTCAAATAGACATCAAAGGTTTGAAATCATCAACAATCAATTGCATTGGAAATTGACATGTCAAATCTTGCAAAACAAGGGTTACCCTTAGGCTAGAATTACCAACATTGGGGAGTTACCCTTAAGCTAGATCTTTGTGGGGGAAGCTATTCCCACATTGATGTCACATCCATCACGTTCCTTTATGTGCTCCATTAGGTTGGAGAGTAATGTTGTAGGGAAGAAATTCGGCACTCCTCACCCCTCACATTCATCACTGTGTTTGATGGAAGGGAAGACATAGAAGGGGATAAGTGCAATGAATGGAAGATAAGAGAAATCTCACACATGTAAGAGCTATTCCCTCTCTGAAGATCATACACACCATTGCACTAGCTAAAACAAGAGAGTAGTACACGCATAACAAAATAGATAGCTAGTGAGTTTGTACAATTCTCATTACTTCAAAATTAACTTACATATGCACCTCCATATATACAGTTGGTTTCCAATGATTATGTGTATGAGGTTCCCATCCTTAGCAAGGGCTACTCCTAGGCTATCTACAAATTGTTGCTGACTTCCTTTACATTGGCATGGTAAGCCTGACTTCCCATTACACAATTTCAGTGAAGGTACTTAAATAAAAATATAATCTTTCTAGTGCACATCACATATTATAAAAAGATATGTTAACCAAAAGGGTTACCATCCCCCCCTCCATTATCCAGATATTGTCCTTGAGATTGGTGGTAATCCGCTCCCTAATAGTGGACCAACGAGAGGTTGTCCTTAAGATTGGTTGTAGTCCCTTCCATAATTAATTATTCTTGAGATTAGTCCCTTCCATAATTAATTGTTCTTGAGATTAGTTGTAGTCCCCTCCCTAATAGTGGACCAACAAGAGGTCCCTCTTGAGGTTGGTTGTAGTCCCCTCCCTAATAGTGGACCAACCAAGAGGTCCTTGAGGTTGGTTGTAGTCCCCTCCCTAATAGTGGACCAACAAGAGGTTGTCCTTGAGAGTGGTTGTAGCCCCTCCATAATTGTGGACCAACAAGAGGTTGCACCTTGTTATTAGTAGTGTGGAGGTCTCACTCTTGAAGTAATTGAAGGACATCTAAATTTGGGTTTTAAACATGTCTTCAACAATTATCTTTCTATGCCCTACCAAATACCTCATTTCGTTATAATAAAAACATTAGTTGGGATGGTTGATCCATTATAAGGTGGGGATTATAGTATGATGAAAATATGTTTATTTGTACAAAGGTTACCAGAGTCACGATAATTAAACGTTAGAGGTCCAACATAAAGAAGACATCGACTTACAGGCCTCATTGTTATTCATTATTTGATTTTTTTTCATTTTTCTTTGTCTCTTTTCTAAAAGTGATTTTATACTCTCTTGTTTTTGTATTTTTTGTTGCACTAATGTCCTCTTTGAAGGTTTTGAAGTTCGACAAAATAGAGTGGAATAATTAATCAATAATATCCAAATTAAAAAATTAGTAAAATAGAATGTTAGCTATTGCCAAAGTAGAGTGACAATTAGAAACGATAGGCAAGGGGGATCCAAAGGAGAAAGGATACAACTATCATAATGTGAGTACTTCTTTTTGAAAATAATTGTAGATTATATCTTTTCTTGGATAAGATGCTTTATTGTTAGTATTCTATGACCTTTTTTGGACTTTTTTAATTTAGTATTAGTATAAATAACATAAAATTTTTATCTTCTTCTATCATTATAGCTCCTATGATTGGCTTCTTATTCATTACATGAGCATATAAGTGTGTGGGATCCCTTGTTTTGCTAGTTCTTAACTGCATGAGCAGATAAGTGTGTGGGATTTTGGCATTGATGCCTAGGTCAAAGTAGTGGATCCAAAATTCAAGAGTGGTATGATCCTCCTTGTATGTTGGGAGATATATTCAATCTCTCCCATGGATTTTCTATGTTATATATGGTTCAAACCTTAGTATAGTGATAACTTCCTATCACTTGGTTGCTTGCGAACATATGGCATGGATACTTCTCAACATAGTGGATGTTCTCCAAGATGATTTCATTTCTTGTGAGGAGAGAGCTATCCCATTTTTGGGAATAGGTTCTTATGACCACTTACTAAGAGTGTACTTATGACAAAGTAGTGATGATAAGTATACTTGAAGGGCTACTTGTAGAGTTGAACTTTAGCTACTTCATATGGTCCTTGCAATAGGTCTCCTTGTAGTTAACCTTTGGTTTGAATTACAAGAAAAGATGTGCATTTTGGTGGTGGCAAGTCACCTAATGTTGTAGATTGAAGAAGGATTTTCTTGGGGTCTTGTGTCCCTTGATGCAAAGTTATCTACAGTGGTTAATTACTAACTCAATAGTGAAGAAAAGTTGGAGAATAGGTTAGTGTTGTAGATTAGAGTACCTTCAGACCAACCTACTAGAGATCATGGTGGAAATGTTGATGCATCTACATGTTAACAAATGTGGATGGTTGACTCTCTCTAGAGCTCTTGTTGAAGTAGATTGTTTATGTGGAGTAGCTCCTAGCGTGGGAGGTTATGTGGCACTTTTTGCTTTTGGATATGGGGATCCCTTTGCAGTTCTTTTTTCATCCTTGTTGAGAGTAACATGTTCTTGTGTTTACACTCCATTTTTGGTAGATCAAGTGCTTGTATTTTCTCTTGACTTAACTTGTTCAATGGCTATGACTATAAGAGGGGAACCTTAAATGATTAGCTGTGTTGTGGGGGCCTAAGAGTGTGTCATAGCTGTATAGACTACATAGTAGTGGGTAGCCATGTTGAAGCTTGAGCTGCAGCCTTTCATGTCATAGACTACACAGTAGTGGGTACCCATGCTGAAACTTGAGCTGCGACCTTTCATGTCCTCTATCAATTGATTATCCAAGCAAAAGAGCTCTTCCAAGCCACTTTCATGATTGTTCATTGAAATTTCAGAAGGTCTGAGAGCTCTTGGTTGGTTGCAAAAGGAATGGGCTTAATGTAAAGAGCTTTGATGAAAAAGGGGATTTTCCCTTATGCAAGATAGGTTCCTTGTATCTACATCATTTTTTCCCCTTAATGTCATCTTTGATGAAGAAGGGAATTCGCCCTTATGCAAGATAGGTTCCTTGTATCTAGATCTTTACTTGATGCAAGTTTTTGTAGTTCTTCCTTCATGCTTGAGGTAGAGGGCAAACATTGGTGTGTTCACTCAGAGGGAATAAGCTCCCATTTTGGATCTTTGTGAACTACATGGAAGTTTGGGGATATAATAGAGATTTGCATTAGCTTCAAGCTTGAATCTTGGGACCTTGGAGGTGGAAGCTTTCGTGTCCATCACCAATGAAGTAGGTGATTTAGAACTGAAGGTTTACAAGGGCAAGGAAATGGGGAGTTAAAGGATGTAAAAGAAAGCAAAGCTTCCAAGAAGTGGTGAAGGATGTGCGATGGTGAAGGAGGGGCAATTGGTGGAGAATCGCTTGTCTTGAATATAGAAGGGGAGGAAGCTTTCTAGAAGAATTGTAGTGAGGCAGTGTGAGAAGTTGCTAGCAGTGGCCTTGGGATTTCCCAAGGCATAGTTACATAGAAGGAGAGAGAGAAAGAGAGGAAGGAGAGAAGAATTTCCTCAAAGGAGTTAGGGAGTTGAAGGATGGCAAAGAAAACAAACATTCCAAGAAGTCGTGAGAGGATGTGCGATCGTGAAGGAGGGACAATTGGTGGAGACTCGCTTGTCTTGAATATAGAAGGGGAGGAAGCTGTCTGGAAGAATTGTAGTGAAGCAGTGTGAGAGGTTTCTAGTAGTGGCTTTGGGCTTTCCCAAGGCATGGTTGGATAGAATGAGAGAGAGAAATAGAGGAAGGAGAGAGAAATTTCATGGTTAGATAGAATGAGAGAGAGAGAGAAAGAGAGGAAGGAGAGAAAAATTTCCTCAGAGGAGAATAAGTAAGGCCACAAAATGATTGGCTACTTGTGTTCAACAATAGTAGTAGAGTGATGGATAGTGATGAAGCTAATGACAAAAGCATTTTGAGTCCATGGGGGGAATTCTAAGGCCTTGTTAGACCCGAATTAAAAAACAAAAAGTGAGGATGGGCCGGAGATGATAAGCTTATAATAGCTATTATCAGGCAAGGGAATGGCTAGTGCATGGCTAGTCTATCCTCCTATAGTATTTTAGCACAAGTATTAAGAAGAATTCATGATCTGAATATTATAGCCTTGCTAGCCTCTTATGATAGCTAGTGCATGGCTAGTCTGTCCTCCTATAGTATTGTGGCACAAGTATTAAGAAGAATTTAGGATCTGAATATTATAGCCTTGCTAGCGTCTTCTTTCTTTCACTAGGACAAATTAAGAATGTAAAGGGTATGGGTGGTGTGACCACGAGTGTGAGGGTAAGTTGGTTGAGACTGAAAATTAAGAATATAAAGGATATGGGTGGTGTGAGCATGAGTGTGATCACAAGTGAGTGCACCTGCTCATCGCCTTGTGTGGTGTGGGACTCATGCTTATCTTCCTTAGAGTGGCTATCCTCAGCATTCTCATCAATGTCATCCCCTTCCCACTGTGGCCGTGACCTCTTTTTGGGCGTTGCTATCACGGTCATGTGGATGATGGAGGCTTCTCGTTTGTTGATTTCTTGCCCTTTTTCTTCTTGAGGGCCAATTGTTGCTTGGTGCTAGGCTTCTTGCCCTTCTTCGCTCCTATGTTCAATCAACATAAGAACTTTAAACTCCCAAAAATAAGCTTCATAGCTCATACAAATGTTTTACCCTACACAATGAAATGTACTCTAAAATTGCTCAGCCTCCTTTGAAGTAAACTCCCCCTCTGGAAAGTCTATCCACCATGGGCATAGTATCCAAGTTTCCTTGCCCCTCATAGCTCCTCAATCCACTCCTCAGGGTACAATCTCGTCTCCTTTTGTCTCAGACTGCACCCATGCGTCTGAAGGGTGCTCGGGAATATATACCCGATCACACACACTACTTCTCCACCATACCTAATATAGAAACATTATATTCTCTAAGAAATTAATAAAATAACAATAATAACTTCTCCACCATGTAACACGATAAAATAACAATAATAGTATGGTGGCATGCTACTACATACTTGTAAAAGAGGTGTCGTGATGTGCACAGTAGGTGTGGTTGTTGTTGGTCTTAGGACCAAGGTGGCACACATTTTTCCTTTCCACCTTATGAACGCCCTCGCAAAGTGAGTCTTTCTATAAGATTTGAGGGCACCTACCCACCAAGAGTCTATTGTGGCTCTCTCATGTACGTCGGCTTTACGGTGGCGGGGGAGCTTGTCTCCAACTTCGCACACAACTGTAGCATGTACTCGGTCAATTGGAACTAGTACACAACTGTAGCATGTACTCGGTAAATTGGAACTAGTACACATGATCATGGATCCACACAAAGAATGCTCTGTCAGCTGGCAGAATCTGGGCATATTCCTACATTATGAACTAGCGTTATGTTTCTACCTACATATAAAAAATATATTATTGCTTTCGAGAGAGTTAGAGAGATCTTACTCTTCATTTGGAATCTTCATTTGGAATATGTGCTGCTCGAGCAATCTCTACTAGCTTGGGAGTAGTGAATTTGCTAGCCTTTTCACCCTAACCCTGGTAGGAGATCACTTTCTTGAAAAACTCTTTGCCACCACAGTCAGGGTTTGGCAATTTGTGCTAGCTCATGTCCCCTCTTAGTAAATAGTGCCTCCATCTCCTTCAAGGTATCTTTGTAATTCTTGTCAAACATTTCTACATTCAAAAGGTATTCGCTCAGGCAAGCCAGTGACCTTGGCTTGGTATGTGGCATCAAACTTTGACTACAATGCATTTATGTTTAAGAAACATATTTTGAAATCAAAATATGTTTGAGAAACATATTTTGAAATCAAAACATGACTTTATTATGGTCTGGGAACAAGGCGCGCACATACCTTGAAAACTAATTATGAGAGGAGTGTGCCATGGGAAGCTTCAGCCACTTCGATCTGTTAGGTCCCCTGATGTATAGCTTTCTTGGCCCATGCACGATTCGTATCATTAAACTTTGACAAAAAAGAATTGTGGATCGACAAGGCCCACACGCTACATTATTATAAATATATCTGTATGCTGTTGTCTTCGGCACATGAATGGTAGTGACCTTGATAAATTTTCATGCATATAAAACAAGTTAAATGATGACATATAAGATGTTTGTTTATTTGAATCACAAAAAAACAAGTTACAATCCACTTATTTATTTATCATGCGCGCAACACCAATAAGAACTTTGTCTCTTCTTCCTCAAGGAATCGGACCACTCTCTACAAATCACCTTGGGAACCTTCTCTCTTTCAACTCGATTGGTTTTTGCCCATTCTTACCATGCTTTGAGTCGATGGTTGCCATCCCAGACAACAAACATCTTCCCAACCATGTGTTGCCATCCTTTTATTTCCTCTAATATCGTATCAAACTCTGTCGCGAGACAATGATAAGTCATGACCGACTGCACTTCGGTAGTCAAATGGAAAGGGATCTCGGCCAAGGAATCCCTCAGAGACAATGAACGATGCCATTGTCAATTGGTATGTTCTCTCTTCCTTGATTTTAATTAACCCCTTGATGGAATCCTCATTTGTGGATTGCCAGGTTTGCACAGGGAGGTGACAAAGAGGCACTCTAGGAAGGCGATTATGATTATCAAACCAAGTGGTCCTTCACCCAATTCATGGAGATGTGTCGATCAACCACTTGGCCAAAACTCTTCTTTATGGACTCCTCTTCTTTGGCAATTGTGGCACTATTGCTGGTACCATGATTGTTAGTGGGCATTAAAGAAGCAGCATCCAAAGTCAACTACAATTGAGAGGTGTTGGTTACCTCATGTGATGTGGCCATTTGGACATGCCCACTTGCAAATACTACAGTCTCATGTTGATTTTTGGTGAAGCCCTTCAATTGCAATCGCATCTTGGGAGGCATTTTACGTTGAAAAAGACCACGTTAAAAGAGACTATGTAGAAGGAGAGGCCGTGGAGGAAGAGGGCACATCGAGGGGGGGAACATGAAGGTGAGTTCTCTTTAAAGGGGGGGGCATTGATGGGGGAGGGCTATGTGAGCCTTTTCTATCATTGTCCAATGGATTAAAAAGCCATTGGACAAGGATAAGGAGCACCGCGTGGCATGCACATGCCACATGTAATGCTCGACCACACGAGCATTACACATGGCAGCTGCCACATGTAATGCGATGTCCATGTAGGTAGTGGAGAGAGAGAGAGGAGAGGAGAGAGGGAGAGAGGAGGAAGGGAGAGAGAAGAGGGAGGAGAGAGAGAGAGAGAGAGAGAGAGAGAGAGAGAGAGAGAGAGAGAGAGAGAGAGAGATGTTCCCACCATCTTATATGAGTCATATCATCCCTTGATTAATTAGGTTGACCTTTGGTGCTATGGATGAGGGTGGCAAGATAAATTAAGGTAATATTGGACACATTTAGAATCTCCATTTGTGGCTTGTCCCTCTTGGAAGGAGCCACAATTATTTGTGGAGTGAGGCTAGAAATGCCAATGACTCATAAAAGATAGGGCAGCATATGCATAGGTTTTGCATGGTTGATAACACTCTAAGGTGTCATTAATGGGCATAATATGCATAATAGGGTAGACATGCATAGGCAAAGGTGTTTCATGGGTTTGATAACACTCTAAGGTGTCTTCACCAAAGCATATAATGAGCATAGGATGCACACGTGTTTGGCCTAGGGTGTGGGTACAAATCTCTTTATGGGTACAAATGTCTTTCTCAATAGTGATATAATTATGCTTGTGGATCCCATTCACGATTCACTTGTCATCATTGATGTAAAGAAGTGAAGCAATTAGCTCCTCTACCATCATGTGTCTTCTTGGTATTCCATGTTTATTTTCTTTATGGCATTCTAACCCATCATCGTGCCTCTTATGGCAGTTCATCCCATCATGTCTCTTATTGGCATTCCATTCTTATTTTCTTATGTTTCCCTAGATAAGGAAGATATCTATGAGTTTCCATTGGCACATCTACTAAGCTTTAACTTGATGTCCTTTCATGCATATTATTATTCAGAAGATGGGCCATCTATAGCATTTATCAAATAAGATGAGTCCTTTATGAGAAAGGAATTATGTCTTAAGACTTCTTAATCCTTTAAGAGAGAGAGAGAGAGAGAGAGAGAGGTAATATACTCCAAAATTCCTCCATTAGGTTGTCTATCTGAGAGTTTTAATGGTTGTTATAATATACAATAATTCTTTTACATTTGGAGATATGCATATTGTTTGTTTTTTAGATATGGATTCTCTTTTAGAATTGCATGTGAAAAATCACAACACCAAGGGAGCCTTCGTACAAAGATGAAATATCCTCCTTAGTGTCTTATTTTCTACTATTATTTTTATGATGTGGATGGCATCATTTGTGTGAAGCTAACATGGTTTGGACTCCGATTTGACTCACCAGATTTAGTAAGAACACTAGGGGCATCAAATGTAGGGATGCTAATATATATATATATATATATATATCATATATATATCACAAATTTTTTTTGAATTAATATTTTTAAAAAATAATAATTACTTTAAAACGTTCAAATTAAAAATGGCCAACTTATTTAAGGGTGTTAATCACCATTCATTTCGTGTGTACTTGGTACCTGTTGTGTCATTCTTTCTTGTTCTTGTGTATTTATTTTTTGTTCCTCTTTACACAATGAGTTGTACAATCACATTCCCATCTTCTAAGAAGAATCTATGTTGCAGCAATGGTTGAGTTCTCGTGAGTGCAAAGTTCTTACAAGAACAAGTAGCTTCCCACTCATTCTTGCCAAGCAGTAAATATTGGGTCTCGAGATTTGCATGTACCCACTCATTCTTGTAGCAATAAATATTGGGCAAAACTCCTCTCCCACTGTTTATCTCTATAAATATAGAGATTGCCACCAAGCCTTGTTAGTAGAGTACACCACCCCAAACCCTCCTTCGTATTGTTTGTGATGGCCTTATCAAATACTAGCATTGAAGTTGTTTTGCTGCACGTATTTTGAGGGAGGCCACCAATGTGGAGGTTACGCAGAAGACCATAGATCGTGCACAAGCATGGAAAGGTCTCACATCCTTTCCACTTACTGGTAATGTTGATGATATTTCTTAAGTGAAGGCCAAAGTGGTGGGCTTAATTGCGATATGGTGAGCCCACGGTTTTATTGCAAAAGTAGAGTACACCTCTCCCAATGTTTATCTCTATAAATATAGAGATTGCCCACCAAGCCTTGTTAGTAGAGTACACCACCCTAAACCCTCATTCATATTATTTGTGATGGCCTCATCAAATATTCGCATTGAAGGTGTTTTGTTGCTCGTATCTAGAGGGAGGCCACCAATGTGGAGGTCAAGCAAAAGACCATTGAAGCATGGAAAGTTCTCACATCCTTTCCACTTCTTGGTAATGATGATGCTATTTTTCAAGTGAAGGCCAAAGTGGTATGGCAAGCCCATGGTTTTATTGATGAATTGTCTGTGTGTGTCTTGCTAGAGGAAGTATGAAAGGGTACGAACACCGTTCTTTTACTTCGTGCCTTCACCTCGGAGGACAAGTGAGGCCCATAATAGTAAAGATGATGGTTTTAAATTTCTGTATTTGGAAGTTGTGCATGAAAAAGCTAGAAAGGTGTTGTACTGGTTGTCTCATTGTGACATATTTTATGATTATGTGCATATATATGATGCTTAAACACCTAAGAAGGCTTGGGACACCTTGGTGAAGATTTACAACACAAACACCTAAGCTCGAAAGATGCAGCTAAAGCAAGAGTTGCAAAATGTCACCAAAGGAAAGCTAAGTATAAATGATTACTTAGTGAAGGTTAAAGGTCTTATAGATGCCCTTGCTTCTATTAGATTACCATAGTAGATGATGATGATGATTTGGTGACCTTGAATGATCTTGGCAAAGAATACAGCTAGTTTCAGTCCTCCACCCCATTGGAGTTTGAGAGAACTTTCCTAATTTTTCAAGAACTGATTGTTCTTCTCATCCGTGATGGATAAGGAGATGAATATTGATTTCTCTTCTCATTCGTGAGATGAGGAGATGAATATTTATTGCTCTTCTCATCCGTGAGGAGATGAATGTTCAGGGAGATTCATCCTCTGGAAATTTAAATAAGTAGGCCTTCTACTTAGATATAGTAAGTACAGAGGGAGAGGGAGATCATCATCTAAAGGCCAAGGTGGAGTCGTTTTGGAAATAGAAATCATGGGCGACAACAACAAGATTCAAATGTATAAACATGTAGGGGAGACCACCCTAGAGGTAGGGGGAGCTAGAGGGACCGAGGTGGTTTTGCAAAGAAATCAAAATGCAAATAACATAAAGTGTTATTACTGTGGCAAAGAAATCATGGGCAGGCCTTCTACTTAGATACATGTATAAGTAGAGGTTGAGGGAGATCATCATCTAGAGACTGAGGTGGGGGACATTTTGGAAACAAAAATCATGGGCACCAACAAACAAACAACAAGATTCAAATGTACAAATAGGTGGAAGATGCCACTCTAAAGGTAGGGGGAGCCAGAGGGGCCGAGGTGGTTGGCAAAGAAATTAGAATGCAAATAATATAAAGTGTTATTACTGTGACAAACTGGGGCACATGGTAAAGGATTTCTATAAAAAGCATAATGATATTAAAAGTGGAAAGTTGTTAGGCAACTATGCATTATCAAGTAAACATGGTTATGATTGATAGAAGTGAGCAACTTTTTATGATGCAGCCTGCTCAATTCCACAACAGGAGATATGATCGGGTCTAGAGATGTTTGGTATGTGGATTTTGGTGCCTCTAGTCACATGACTAGTCATGGTGAGTGGTTTAGAGACATGGAGACAATGGAAAAACTAGGTTATGTAGAAACATGTGATGATATTATGCATCCCATTGCACACATTAGTAAAGCGTGTTGTCTATATGCAGGATGGCAATCTGAAGTACTTGGTAGTAGATATACTTTACATTCTAAATATTACAAAGAACCCAGTTTCTACTAGATAGATGGTTGAGCAGAGTCTGTAAATAAGGGAGGTTTAATCCTCAAGGATGTTTTGTGGGAAGACTTCAAAAATCAATGTCACCGCTTGGTTGCAATAGGGCAACAAAAATGGTAGGATGTTTACTTTGGATATGAACATGCATGAGGTAAAGGTAGCCATGTTTGTGCATAGAACAAGTGTCATTACAAATATTGACATATGGTGCAAGCACATTGGTCATGTGAATATACAGTAATTGAAGTCTATATAGGCCCAAAATATTATTGCAGGTTTGCTAAAATTTAAGGTTGATGGTATTCATAAAGTTTGTGAATCATGCTAGCTTGGTAAAAAGCAAGCTAAACATGCTTTCTTGTATGAAAAGCATGTCAGTGCTGCAAGGCCATTAGATGTTATACATTTGGATGTATGGGGACCAATCGAGATTGAACAATCACAGGTTGGTATTATGTTACATTCATTGATGTTTTATGTGGATAACTTGATTACAACTGGTGATAGTGATGCTAACATACATGATATAAGAAGGGTTTTGAGATGAAGGATTTGGGTGAGCTGCGGTATTTCTTAGGCATAGAGGTGGTGAGATCACCTCATGGAATTTTGTTATTATAGAGGCAATATGGCTTGGATATGTTATGGATATTTTTAGTTTTTTTTTTTGGCCTTATCTATTAAGATAATTTTGAGTGTGTGTGTGTAAAGCAATTTTAGAAACCAATGTGTTTGAGACTCTTTCTACATTTGAAAACTAATTTTACAAGGTATCATTTTTAAGCACACATCTCGAGGAGGATTAGGGGGTGATGATGACGAGAGGGAGGCACAAGATAGAACAATAAAGTGGGGTGTTAATATAATAATTATCTTTCTCCAAAAAAAAAGAACAATAAAGAGGAGGGGAAGCTAAGGTTAGTGAGAGGTAAGGTTACCTTAACATTACTTTAGGCTCCACCTATGGAGAGGGAATAAGTTTGTGAATAGGGCTGTGCAATGCATGGAAAATATTAGTTCATTGATGAATCATGAACTAATAAGGTTTTAAACCTTAAACATATCAAAAGATTGAAATTTCAAATTGAAGGAGCAACCATCACCTCCCAAAACCGTCTCTCTCTGTGGTTTATAGAGCATGAGGGCAAGAGGGCTGCGGGCTAGGTTCCACACTTTATCTTTCATTTGGGTAGGGCAAAGAAAACTTCTTGCTATCTCTTAGTATCTGTAGGGAGAGGAGAGGCCGTGCTCGGGATTGTTGGAAATGGGTGGTGAATGTAAGAGGCATCATTTTTTGTAGAGCATCTTCAATGCGCATCTTCATAGTATAAGTTTTTGAATTATGGATTTCCATGTATTTCCTTCTTTGTTTTTAAAATTCTTGATTATTGATTTCCATTTATTTCTTATTTGATTTAGATTGGCTACTGAGAGAGAGAGAGAGAGAGAGAGAGAGAGAGAGCAAGAGAGAGAGAGAGAGAGAGAGAGAGAGAGAGAATCGCTGTATAGAAACCCATTAAAGCACATCAAACTCAAGGGGTATCTTAGGAACTCTTCAATCCTCTACATAAAAGTACATGGGTAATAGGACTGTTTTATTTCCTAATGCTTATTATATATATGCTTAATACATATTTTATCTTTTTTAAATTTTTACATATTCTTTTCTTTGTTTTTGATGATGTAGCAAAATGTCAAAAATGAAAACAAGAGCAAGAGAAATACGAACGGGAAAATTTACAAACTCAAACAATCCAATTATTGAGGCTTCAAGCATCAAGCCAAAGAAGAATTGTGGTAGACCAAAGAAACTATCTAATGACGAGTCATTGTGTGATCAACCCAATGTGTTAAAGAAACTATCTAATGATAAGTCATTGTGTGATCAACCCAATGTCAACTTCAAAGTTCTTAAGCTAAGTGTAACAATATCATTAGGTGGTTGTGATATTGATGAAGCATTACTAAATAATCTTCATGATTTTATCACAAAAGAATATCTTGCTAGAAGTTACTCATTGAAAAGAGGAGGTACATTTTTCCATCTACACTATCAAATGGTTGTTAGAATTCATGTAATTTCAATTATTGCAGTTAATAAACTTATCAAAAAGTATCTTGGATGGGATAAGAAGAATCTTATTGGTGGGATTGTAATGTGTAGAGCTTTAAGGCAATGGGATGATAGATTGTTGTATAAAAGATCTAAACAAGCCTCATTATAAAAATGTTTCACATAATATTAGTGCCAAAGATATTTCTACGGGAATAGAAATTTACATGTAATATGGTGTGGATGATCTCAAGAACAAAGTTTGTCTCACTCCAACAAACATTTTTGATAGATCATTGATGTTTTAGAAGTTCTATTTAAAGCATCATTTAGGCAATTCATAAAATGATCAAGATTTGAAAGTACTACCCATCTTCTAATTGGATAACACCATATTAAGAAGAGGAATGGAGCTCCAAAAAGTTGGTGCTCCATTCAACATAACAATGAAAGATATTTATGATATTTTTATTTTGATGCTTCATATCCAAGATTAGAGGAAAAGTAATGAGAATGAAGTTGATGATTTGAGGAATGCGTATAATACAAATAAAATAGTAGAGAATGAAGTTGATGATTTAAGGTATGCGTATAATACACATGAAATAGTAGAAAATGTATACAAAACCAAAAGGCAAACAATTGAAATAATAGAGAAAGAGCAAACACATAGACCTGGTAAGAGATAGTGAAAGAGAACAACATTACTATAGAAAGTGAAAGTGATGATATTAACAATGAGGAGAACATCCACAAGCTATAATATATTCCTTTATGCAAAAAGAGGAATACCAATATTGTAATCACATAAACCTTGAATAAATGACTTTTTACAAAATTGAATCCATGGGAATTTTTTATGCTTACCTTTTTTAGTTGATAGATATTTTTTTAAAAAGAATGGAGGCCAATAGTAGATAAACCTTATTAAAAAACATTTCTAAACATTAGGTTTTGCTAATGCTTTCAAAACCTTATTAATTATGGTATTTCAAATGTCACATCACAATTTTCGATCTCTCCTACAAAGACAACATTTCTTTCTGATAGATTTAAAAAACAATTTGATTAGAAAGAGAATATGTCTTTCTCTCAGATGTATTCAAACATGAGAGAGACATTCATACACATCCAAACTCTCTCTCTCTCTCTCTCTCTCTCTCTCTCTCTCTTATGTGAAATACACACATGCACACACACACGCACGCACGCATGCACACATGCATGCACTCACACACACATGATAGAGAATCTCAAATCGCCCCCAAAAGCTCAGATGAGTCTATTAACAACCCTTTAAGAATTTTCCTCCATAGCATTTTATTTCTAACCATTTATAAAAATATATTTATGGTGATAGAGCCCTCTTTGTAGTGATCAGCAAGATGCTAAGAATTTCAGAATAGTAGAACCATTAGAGTAGAATTAAAAAATGCATTATTTAATGAAAGAAAGATAGTCATTGATGTAAGGTTTTGTTTATGTGTTTTTTTAAACCTTAAAATTTTTCATCCGTGGCATTTTCCCCCAATCTTGTGTGCGCGCACGCACACACACACACACACACACACACACATGAATGCTTCTTTGCAGTAAATCTTGTTTCATAGCCTTTTCCTCTCAAGCAAGCAGTGAAACTATCATATCCCCCCCGGAGTGCTAATATCCTGATCATTCTAAGAATCACAAGACAACACAAAACATTTATTTTTCTCAAGTCTGACAATGATTATGAGTATGCCTTGATCGCTACATCAAAAGCGCATGAGGGCTTCATAGAGATTGAGTTTCAATTTTCATAAAATTGTACAACTTTTCTTAAATATTTTGTGTGTGTGTGTGTGTGTGTGTGTGTGCGTGTGTGTGTGTGTGTGAGAGAGAGAGAGAGAGAGAGAGAGAGAGAGAGAGAGAGAGAGAGAGAGAGATTACATGTGAGAGAGATGATACTAGTGTATTTAGAGGCTGTATTACCAAAAGCATAGGTACAAAAATCATGTGTGAGAGAGAGAGAGAGAGAGAGAGAGAGAGAGAGAGAGAGAGAGAGATTACATGTGAGAGAGATGATACTAGTGTATTTAGAGGCTGTAGTACCAAAAGCATAGGTACAAAAATCATGTGTCAACTTAAGGCTATTTGAGTAGTCTAGTGTGTAGTTTGTACACAACTAACTAACTAGTGAGGTGCGTGTGTAGCCATATTTGGTAGTGATGTGTGAACACACTAGGACTAGCCGGTGAACTTTTTCCCTCTTTAGGAGGTTTTTTTTTCTTGTGCTAGTATACACCCATCTTGGAGTATACTTATCATCTTTTTATAGCACACGTTCATTATCTATCTATCTTCTCATTGTGTGCTGCCTTGAGCTTCTCCAATGTGTGTGTGCATTCATGCAACCCTGTTTCCAACATTTGGTATCAGACCATTCACTCCTCGCCCATGTTGCCTACCCTTTACCCCGAATCGCTTGTTTTCTTAAATCGAATCAAGGAGCCCTTATGAGATAAGAAAGAGAACCATGAAGTGTATACTACTTTGTACTCCAGTTTTGTGGTCAAATTTTCGTTCCTCCGCACATTTTGGGGGTTGGTCGTGTAGTTTTTAGTTTTTGTAGACATCTTCGAGACTGAATTTGCATTGTTCTTCATCAAATTCTGGAGTAGTATTATTAGATCTACTATAGATGGGTGTGTAGATACACATGAAAGCATCGTCAGACACTCACCTGCAGTTTTGTGGTCAAATTTTCGTTCCAGGTACGTTTTGGGGGTTGGTTGTGTAGTTTTTAGTTTTTGTAGACATCTTCGGGACCAAATTTGCATTGTTCTTCATCAAATTCTGGAGTAGTATTATCAGATCTACTCTACAGACGGGTGTGTAGATACACGTGAAAGCATCATCAGACACTCACCACACCTGATCTTGTCTACAGTTTAGCGACATCAATCTCTATATCTTACGAGTAAATTTTATACTCATTTTACTTTGCATTTCTTTCATACACCTTGCAGGTCTCCATTGCGAGTGGCCTTATTAGCCACCTTGGTTGCATCAAAGGATCACTTAGCACTTACAAGTTACCTGATTACTTTCTTGGATATTATAAAAAATGGCAGACGGTGATGTATTTTGAATGTTATTCATTGAGGATAAGCTTGGTGGGACCAACTACCCATTATGGTCCTATATGATGCAACATGTATTTGTAGCTAAAGGGCTATGTAGTAACGTTGTGGTTGGTATTGAGAAACATCTTGGTTTCTTTGATGAATAGGATGTAGAAGGCACATCTGTAGAAGGGTAAAGACAAGGGAAAAGCAATCAAGTGCACATTTTGTAAGAAGCTAGGACACACAAGAGATGCTACAAGCGGATGGTAAAAGAGAAGGAGAAATAATTTTTCTCTTCTACCAAAGAGAAAGATGAAGAGTTTGGAGATGCTCCAGAGAAGTCAAAAACCTCAACTTCAATACTATTAGCTCACATAAAATGGAGAGCTGGACTCACACACAGACACAATGATCAAAGACAAGAACACAAGTGTGTAGAGTGTAAGAGAGATTAGAAAACTTAAAGGAGAGAGATGAAGCCCTCTATAAGTACAAATGAGTAAGCTACCCTAAACTGTGAATGAGGTTACTTATGTGCTAGCTAACCCTAAGGTGCCTAGGCATTCACACTTGAATGGCCATGGGGAAAACCCCAGTGGTACAAGAGTCCATGACACAAGTGCATGAACTCACAATGCAATATTACCAAATAGCTAACAAACCTCCCTTAATACAAATGTGAGGTTTACAGAGATTATAGATCAATCTCTTAAAGGGAAGAGGCCTAAAGCTTTGCAAAAGGCCTCAAACTTTTCATGTGATAAGGCTTGAGTGAAAAGATCTACCACATTGTCATATGTACTACAATAGATCATGGCATGAAAGATAAGATTCTTTGCATTGCCATTACACTTTGAATGCTGGTGAGAATAGGAGTAGAGGTGTCTGACGGGACATAAAGATTCTCCATCAATCTTCTCAACCATACACATTTAATTGCATAGTGAATGTTGCTTTGCATTCAACTTCCCAGGATGAGGTTGCCATAGTTGGTTATTCCTTGCTTAGCCAAAATTATACATGAATTGCCAAGAAAGAAATAATTTTCAGATGTGGATTGTTGCGTATTATAATCACCTGCCCAATTGGAATCACTGAAGGCCTACAGTTCTAACTCACTCCCTTTGGCATAGAATAATCTAAGAGCTTGAGTACCTTACAAGTATCGAAAGATACATTTAACTGCCTGCCAATTCTTGCCTCCTAGGTAATGCATGAACTAAAAGTTGTGACACATCGTATTGGATGTATGGCCATGAATTACACAATAGATTAGGCATTCAACAATGCGATTAGAAGTGGTTATGCAACCAATGTTTCACAAGCATCCTTCAAACTAAGCTTTACACTAGGTTCCATTGGTGTAGAGATTGGTTTGCAACTTTCCATATTGAACCTCTTGAGCAATGCCTTGATGTACTTTGATTGCTTAGTGACTATACCATCATCTTGCCATATAAACTACATACCCAAGTAGTAGTGCAAAAGACCAAGATCTGATATCTCAAAATTTGAGGCAAGGTCAGCTTTGAAAGCTGTAACAAAATCCTTATTGGTGCCTGTCACACTAACATGGCATCTACATAGAGAATGACAATAAGAGATCTAGCTTGTCCTTTTTCACATATAAAGTTATTTTTGTATGATTATTTTGAAATCCTTGTCCAATCAAATAGCATGTATCTCTAGTACCAAGATCTAAGAGCTTGTTTCAAACCATATAAGCTTTATTAAGCTTGTACATACCTTCTATTCTTGACTAGGTTAGGCAAATATAGCTAGTTGACTCACATAAACTTCTTCTTGGTAAGTCACCATTCAAGAATGATGTATCGGTGCACTTTCTATTCATGATAGGCTACCAAAGCAATAATAGTGGAAGTGGGAGCGAAAGTTTCATCATAATCAATCCCTTTCTGCTAGGCATAACCTTTGGCAACAAGTTTGGCCTTGAATATGTCACAATAGTTCCATCTGCCTTTCTCTTGATTTTGAAAGCCCACTTAGCACCAATAGCTTTCTTCCATTGTGGTAGATCCACTAAGTCCTAAGTACCATTTTTCTAAATGGCATGAATTTCATCATGGATGGCTTTTACCCGATTTGGATATTCTTGAGCCTCTTCAAAAGACTCGAGCTTATCTACATCATATAGAGAACTAAGAAATGTTAGCTCAACAATATCTACTAAAGGAGTGGTTCAAGCATTAGATCTGGTTCTACTCTACAAAGGAGCAGAAAATTTACGATCTTGCAAGGTGATTTTAACCCATCTTGGCATAAGGCTAGATTCATTGATTGATGATCTTTCAACATTTACTACATCTTCCAGCTGATTTGAAGTTAGTGTATAAAATCCTTAAGCCCAAACCAAATATATCCAAAGAGTTGGCATAGGCATGTTTATTGAATTCCATCATTGGTGGGATAGACAGAATCCTTTACAAAAAATGACATCCCTAGTGACAATGATCTTCTTTGTGAGAGAATTATAGTGACGATAACCTTTGCTTTAAGTACTATGACCAATAAAAATGCATCACTGCCTTGTCATTAAGCTTAGTTCTACTTTGTGCTGGCGCATGTGCATTGCCAAACAACCAAAAACATGCATGTGTTCAACCTTAGGTTTTCGATTGAACCACACCTCATAAAAAAGGAGTGATAGTCTTTAAAGCTTTAGCGGCACACCTATTCTAGCACGTAGGTAGCACAAAGAATGGCTTCCAGCCAAAACTTGTGTGTGGAAGTTGACATTTAACTATGCATTGAACCATCTCCATGAGAGTCCTATTTTATCTTTTAGCAATACCATTTTGTTGTGGCATATAAGAAGTTGTACGCTAATGTTCTTAATGCCTTTTCATGCCAAAAAATCTTTAAATGCATTAGACATATATTCATCCCCTCTCTGTGAAAGGAGAGTTTGAATTGTTAAGCCAATTTCATTTTCAACCACAGAAACAACAAAGTGTTAAAAATGTGAAAATACCTTTGATATTTCTTTCTTCATAGGAGGGTAAGATCATGGGTTAAAGATCTAGTAAGAATAATCTGTTTTGTCATGTTCTCTGTCAACGAACAATGCATTTGATCATCTACAAATTCAACATTAAGTCTCCCCCTTGCTAAAGTGGGCACTAAAAGTAGATTCTTATGAAACAAAAAGCATATTTTGAAGATAAATATCCTTACCAATACCTTTGAGAACTATCTTACCAATACCTTTGTCAGGGAATGAGGCATTACTGTTACATATAATAGTGTGCCCACTTTGCACATTCTCCAGATGTTTGACCAAACTTCTTTGGAAAGTTATGTGCTTAGAAGCACCACTATCAAGAAACCAACTATCAGAGATAGTTACACTGAGACATGCATCCTATTCAAGATTATAACTACAAACAATCATTAGTGAGAAGTCTTGATGTGGATAACAATATTAAATCTAACATCTTTAACCATTTCAATTGCATGATCAATTTCACCTCTCTCAGGTGGTAAACCACTAGGTAAATCAGTAGGAAAAATATCTTTAAACTCAGCAAGCAATTTACTTAATTCATGTTTACTTTTATCATCATTACTCACACACGAAAATAAGTCTTTCTTTTGCATGTCAAAAAGAGAGTACTTATTTACAAGACAAGAGACTGACATCAAACCATATATATATCACAATATTGTCTTTCAAGAAGCTTTTGCAATTCAACAGAACATATCAAAGGAGAATTTGGCACATTGTGTTCATCTTAAATAACATAAGTTTTTTCCAGTGAGTTATGCCGGTAGCTTCTTTTGAGGGATGGTCCCAAACTCGATAACCACTCTCTACATAGGTCTATATCTACTCAATCCATATTCATGATTTGGAAATCAAGATTATATTTATAGTCTTGAATTTCAATTTCCAAATTGGATACCATAGTGTCCAATATTTTCTTGTCCTCTCCTTGCATCATGGAGGATGACATATTGATGAGCACTAGCAAGTTGGGAAAGCTTAAGCTTCTTGACAAGGGCGTAATTCACAAAATTGTGAGTGGCTGAGTCATCTATCATGACCCTAGCCCTTTCACCTTTAACAAACCCATGCATCTTAACTAATTCATGTGGACAAAAGGTAGATTTCCACATCGTAGATGACACACAACACTGATGTGTGATGTCCTTGTGCAACACCTCAACAGATTTATACTTTTTATTTCTTGTAATTGAAAGTGTTTGCACAACATGGATTTGCTTTTCCTTTTTTCCCTTATCCTTATTATCTTCCCCCTTTTTCTTTTTCTTAGGAAATTCCATGCAGAATGATTAGGTGAGAGACATGTGAAACACAAATTTTCTTTTTTGGCCTTTTCGAAGTCCTCTTGACTGAGTCTAGGGCCTTCAACAAATTTCTTCTTGAAAAGTTGTTTTCTTTCTTTATTAAATGGAAGTTTTCTTTTATTCTTAAAGAAAGATTTAGAGGTACTAGCATCTCTAGTTTTAGGGTTCGTCTCAGTGGGGTTAGTAGTATCACCCAAGCGTGCATGGTCCTCACAGATTTGGGCAAACTTAATTGCCTCATCTAGAGTCTTAGGTGCACTACATTTCACTTCTGTCTTAAAAGTTTTATCTGACCCCCTTATAAAACCCCTAGTCTTCTAAAAGTCGTCAATCCCTTGCAATTTGAGGATTATCTCGTGTGGTAGTCCACAATATAGGTGAGCAAAGGTCTTCCCTTTTGCACAACCTTATCCCAATCCTCCCAATTTCTCTCAAGTTCATTCTCAGGAAGAAATTCTTTCAGAAAGATGGTTTCAAATTGAGCCCAATCCTCTGGAATACTCCCAGTTTCCTTGAGCCCATCCACCATTTATAGGCTTTTGGCCCTAGCGATAAGCTAGCCTCAAGTACTTGATACTCAGGTGGAGTATTTTTAAGTCTATGAAGGTCCTGCCATTTTGGTAAGAAGGTATAGCTAGAATCTTTATTTCTATCTTTTTCCTCACCATTAAATTGTGGTGGTTTCATGTCTTTTTAGAACAGGATTTTCCCTTATTCTCATTACTTTTGGGGCTATTTCTTGTGAGGGCGTAGTTCTTTCTTTAGTAACCGTGCCACCATCTTTCGATGTAAAGAGCATGTTTGAGTCAATTGGTCTCAAAGCTTGAGCCAATTTCTCCTTACCCTTGTCTGTCATTTCAACTAACTTAGTTAGCTGAAGTTTCATATTGTCAAGGGCATCAAAGAAAGAACGAATATGACTTTCTAAACTGTCTACCCAATTTTCTAAGAGCTCATGCTGTTAACGGCGGGTAGGTCCCTCTTCTTCCCATTCCCATTCATTTTCTTGTTCTAGAGTGTTGTCTCAGTCATGATTTGATCCTCATTTATGGTGTCAGTGTTTCCCTCTATGGGGTTTTCTACATTATCCCTTTTCATAGCTAAGTTTCACACTGGAAATTGAAAGAGAAAGTAAAACAAATAGCTATTCAAAAATGTACACAAACAACTATTCAAAAATGTACACAAAAGCACAAATTCTACTTCCCGATTGGTGCCGTAGATGGCTTTGTGACAAAGCCAAAACGTCGGAAGCTCAGGCGTAGAAAGAGTCTCTGAAATCCTGCCGATCCCCGAAGATGGCTCTGTCAGCTTTCTGGCGTGGGAACGTCCTCTACTAAAGACACAACCAATCGGAGCATGGGTTATGTGAACCCCCTCTTGTGGCTCTGGCATGTTATTTGTCGTGTCGGCTTCTGATATGGTTGCGGCACGCACGATCAACTACTGTTGATGTGGTGGCAGTTGTTTGTCGTGTCGCCTTCTAATGGTTGTGTGGCACACGCTATTAAGGTTGTCATGGCTGTGGCTACCAATTTAATACGACTATGGTTGCGAATGAGAGAGAAAGAGTGGTTAACTGTGCGCCAGTTTTATATGCGCCCTTTACTGTTGCCTGCTCTGATACGAGTGTAAGCTAGCTAGCTATGGCGAGCTTTAGAGCTGAGAAGGAGAGTGTGGGAGGAGAGAAAACGTGTAGGAGCCTCTTGAATCTGTTCCCTACCACACACGAATACCCCCCAAAAGGCCCCTTCTAGATTCTTTATGATTGGGCCTTGTTCACAGGCTTCCACAAGCGTATGCTTGGTCCTGCCCCAGATTCCATGACTTCGCACGTTACTTCAAGTAACGTCACAAGTTGCCTTTTGAGATAAGCAATACTTGCATTATTTTTAGCCCAATACATAATTTCTAAAGTACTCCAATGAAGCATGGATGTTTTACAAGGGAGATGTGCAAAATAAAAGACCTTTTAATCGATAAGGAAATCAATGCCAAAGCTTGAGCATCATGTGAATCCCATCTTCTTTGGTCAATAATCATTTGATGAATTGATGCTGGATCTGTTGGCCTTGACCCCTTTGAGGAGCAATTATGCCAGTCTCACCACCACTGATATAACCCCATAAGCCCTTGGCAACAAGGATATTTTTTACCATAAATCTCCATAGGGAGTAATTTGACCCACCTAATTTATCCTCATTGAAAAGAATACCAAACAAATCACTTGCATAGTTGTTGGCCATGCCTGACTGCTGGGAGAATTTGAGAGGGAAGATACGAAAAGTAAGCGTGATTTGAAATCAGCTGGTTTTGATGAACAATAGACAAACTACTGAAAATTAGCAGTAGAATTGGATGATTTGACCAAGAAAGTTGAGTCAGACAATCCGAGAACGTGAAATCGGACAGTCCTTGAAAGCAGAGTCGGGCAAATCAAAGAACGTTGAAACGGTCGATCTAAGAAGTAGAATTAGATGATCCCAAAAAGGTAGAATCAAACAATCCTTGAAAGTGGGATATGATGATCCCAAAATGTAGAATAATTGGTCAATCCAAAAAGTTGAATTGGTCGATCCGAAAAGTTGAATTAGTCGATCTAAGAAAGTTAAATCGGATGATCACAAAAAGTGGAATCGCCGAGGTAGGATCGCCACCATGGGGAAGAATTGCTGGGGTAGGATCGTTGAAGTAGGACCACCAAGGTAGGATTGCTAGAGTTGGATTGCTGACAATTCAATCAACAAAATATGGAATCGGTCTCGAAAAGTAAAAACCAAGTAAAATAATTTATAAAAAGCTTGAACACATATAGATGAAAAACCAAAACTCAAGCTATGGAAAATCTTTACTCTGATACCACTATTAGCTCCAATAGAATGGAGATCTAGACTTACAAACATATAATTCTTAAAGACGAGAACACAAGGATGTAGAGTGTGAGAGAAATCGATAAGCTCAAAGGAGAGAGATGAAGCTCTCTATAAGGATAAAGAGAAGGTATAAATGAGCAAGGTACCCTAAATTATGAAGAATGAGGTTGCTTATATACTAGCTAACCCTAAGGTGCTCGTTCACACCTAGATGGCCATGGAGAAAACCCCCTTGGAATAAAATTGCTCATTGCATAAGTTTATGATCTCACAATGTAGTACCACCAAATACCCAACAAATACCTGAAAAAGCTTTTACTGCCACATTCTCTTATCTATCTCTCTCTGAGGTAAATGATGGATGGGATTTTTGAAGAATCTTTATGTTTGAGTCAAGGGTTCTCTACCCTAGATGTCTCCCGAAATTTGAATTAAATAATCCTTGTGTGTGTTTTCTGTCTTATATGTTTGTAACATCTTATTTTATAAAAGGCTCCATTCTTATATTATCTTTATTTTGAGTCATTGGGAGATAGTTTTGGAAGCTAAAGAATCTTATGTGTAGTCATGCTCCATTTGCAGACTTGTCACTTGACTATGATTTATTGTACCATGTCATGGATCCAAAGCTTGATAAAGGAAATGACAGCAATCAAGAGCAGATCATCAACCCCTAGTAGCCTCAACATTAAGTGCCAACGTGTTAGTAGCCATAAATGATAATACTGACACAAGCGACGATAACAAAATCCAAAATATACAGCTATAGGTAGAGCTAGAGAGAGAAAAGAACAAGAATGCTCAGTTGTTGATAGCAGGTTTTTTATAGAAAATTATTACAGCAAAGGGCAAGACATTTGTGCAGCAACAAAAAATATCTAGGCAGAAACTCCTTACTATGTCGATCAATGCTCAGATAGACACACTTATGATCAACGCTTATAATCAGCGAGTTGCATGATCAGTTATGGATCCATATACAAAAACTCCTTGCTTTGCCGACCAATGCTTAGATAGACACACTTATGATCCGCGCTTACAATCAATGAGTTGCGTGATCAGCTATGGATCCATACGTAGAAAAGTAAAGACAATGGGTGATGAGTTGATCTCATCAAAGACACATACTTAAAAGAGCCTACCATCATCACAATCAAAAAGCCCAGGGAAGCACTGAGTCCAAGAATTATAGAAAGAGCTAAAGGACGCTGAGGCAAAGCTCATCATTTGTGCATTTGTACTTCTGTAGGTGAGTTTGGACTCTTGTGCATTTGTACTTCTCTAGGTGAGTTTTTTTTCTTATATTGCATCACTTGTCTTGGAGTTTGTACTTGCACCCAATGATGACTTTTGATATTTCATGGGCATGCTAGAGTTAACAAGGCTTAGTGGTTGAGTTGCAATAGTTACGAAAAATAGGTTTTTAATAGGCTAAGGGTGTTCCTAAAGCACTGTTATGCATATGGTTGGGAAAGCCAATGTTTAAGTCTATCATCTCATAGTGTGCGTAGAGGCTTCTGCTTATGTATAAATACTTGTTTGCGAGGGCCTATGGTGATCCACGGGCCGAGAGGATCTTCCTACCTCTCTCTCTCTCATGCTCTTGCTCATGCCCGTAGGGAGCTCTCCACCATGGTTAGCTGTAGAAATGACTCCATCAACAAGCTGGTTGGGAATTAGGAATTAGCTTCATCTCTCTCTCTCTCTCTGTCTCTCTTTTCTAGAGCTACCAAAATTAGCTCCATAGGAATTTTCCTCTTTTTTTTGGCAAGTTGTAGGAAGTGGTTTTGTTGACATCGGATAGGTTGTCTAAGAAAAGGAAAAGGTGCCATTGATATTGATAAAATGAATCTTTTTTTTGACCAATATATATATATATATATATATTACTGAAAAAGAAAAAAACATTACATCCTTCACCACAGGCAGCCAACAAGAGCTAATCTTAAAAAAATAGGTTGGATCCACAAAAATGTAATAATTTGTTGCAAATCATGTCCATTGAGAATCATTTGAGTCACCCATTTGACATGGTGTGGCATTCTCTTTCGTCCATGTCTTTGCCCCAGAAGGAGATGCGTGGTAAGCTTATTAGGGGAGATTCCCAAAGCTAACACATCCAAGACAACAGGAGTAAGCTTAGGGCAGATTCACAAAGCTAACACATCCAATACAACATAGAGTCGAATCACATTTACCCAAGTAGTACTAAGAGTGTTCAGAGTACTGCCTGCCCATCGTTTGTACTCACCGGACCTGGGCACTTACCCGTTAGTTTCTAGCTCATCGGATTAAGGTTAGCTTAAGTGACGCAAATTACTCTAGGCATCGGCCAATGCCATCATAAACAATTCTGGTAGAGTACCGTTTAAGCAGATGAAGTGGGGTGTGAAGAGGCCCGGTTTCTTCTGATGAAGCGAGCATTGTTGTGTGGTGGGTAGACTAGCGGAGCAGAAACAGAACGAAACGGCTTGCTGAACCATGGCCAGAACCAAGAAAAACCCTAAAAAATCAACCCAAGTTGCATCTTCTTCCAATGTAGCCCAGCAGGAGGCCACAGGTTTTGACCACACTTGCTTTTGTTGTAGCTTTTAGGGTTTTTCTGTTGTGGGCAGATTTTGGGCGGGTTTCAAATTGTGTCTTTCTTGTTAACTTCGTCCTGTGAGTTCGGATTTTTTGCTTTCTTGTTTGCTTTTAGTGTTTTGAGGAGTTCATAGTTTTCCTTATGGGTGGTATTGTTCAGCTTTTGCTTTCTTGTTAGCTTTTGCATAAGAGGAAACCTTGGTCTTGTATGGCTTCCTGGTTCCAATTTTGCTTTTCTTTGAGCTGTGCGATGAGGCAAATTATGTCCTTAGATTTTGCTTTTCTGTTAGCCCTTGGCTTTTTCGTCAGCTTTTGCTTTTCTGTTAGCTTTTTGTTATGGAAGGGTGTGATGAGGTTAGAGAGGGGCATTTACTTATCCAACATGTTTTTTTTTTTCAAATGCAGGGAGCAGTAGACCACGAGGAGGGCGAAGCAGCAGTGCACCTCCAGCAACTCCAGCAACCCCCTCCAGCATGCCCCAACACCGCCAACGCAAACCCCATCGGTTTCGGCCTGGAACAGTTGCCCTAAGGGAAATCAGACATTTCCAAAAGACTGTTCACTTTCTCATTCACCCCCTACCCTTTGCCAGATTGGTAAGCTAAGAACCTGTACAACAGTGTCCCCTATGTTGCAAAGAAGGATCTAGCACAGAAAACCTGCAGACTGTATTACAAATTTATCTGCAATATTTTTATTTTTGTTTTCTCAAATTCAAGGCATTTCAGTTATATTCTAGCTCAAATTTATGTCATTTTTTGGAAATATCTACAAACATTTGAAGCTGTAAGTTTTATGGCCTGTTAATAAATGTTGTGGTTGGGGAGGAGGGAGGAAGAAGTGCCCATGTTTGAGAATGAACCTCCTGTAGTTACATGCCATCACATCTCACAACCTTGCACATAGTCTGGGCTGAAACCTTCGTCCTGGTTTTTGCAGGTGAGAGAAGTGGCTGCTCAATTTTCAGATATAGTATCCCGGTGGACTGCAGAGGCACTGGTTGCGTTGCAGGAGGTAAGGAGTTTAGGCAGCCCATGCCTGTTTGCTTTTTTGTTTTTGTAGTGGGCTTCTATAATGCAAAACCCTATGCAAATTCTATTCTTATATATACAATGAGAAGCTGCTGTATTGAAAGTGTGATGCTATTGCAGGCTACTGAGGACCACCTCGTGCACCTGTTTGAAGACACCAATTTATGTGCCATTCATGCAAAGCGTGTCACCATAAGTAAGCTTCCAATCCTGTGCCATTCACTCAAGACTAATGGGCCTTTTTGAAGGCATTTCTCTAGGACAAATTTACCTGTTTAGGATCCAACACCTTCTGCAGGTCTTGATTCCTGGGATTTAGAGACAAGTTGTCTATTTAAGTTCAGGTGACCAAGTTAACATGTGACATAATACCTCACATTCAGAAGCCTTCATAGTGAGCAGATCTAATGCGTTGCACGGGTGAAGAATGCTGGGTAGAAGGTGGGCAGCCTCTGTGAAGGGCAGGCTGTAAAGGGTTGACGGCAGGAGTGGCCTAGCTTTCACTGGCTGCATGTAAGAGCTCGCAGTCCTCCAGCAGAGCAAAGAAAGAGGAGTGTAGGTTAGAAAGTGGGCGGCCTCTATTAAGGGTTGCCAGTAGCTCCTCCTGTCTGCATCTAAGAGCTTCCAGTCCTCTAGCATAGCAAAGAGAGGAGTGCAGCCATTTGTTAAGCTAGAGAGTTTTCAAGAGTTTTGGTGTGTTGCTGTCATCGCAGCTCACATCAGCATGTACATGGTTGGTACTGTGAGTTGTTGCTACATGCATCACTCTCACAATTTTATTACATGTGTGTGGACATGACTAGTGGCTAGGGCTTTAACAGAGCCCAGAGCCCAGAGCCCCATCCAAAACTACAGGGCAGGGAATCAGACAAGGTGGTCGGTCTAGAGGACAAAGTGTTTCCTGCATTGTCCTTATGCAAGACGAACCAAGATAATGAAACTGAGAGAGGAAGTAGTGAGCTTACATGACACTTTTCTGATCTCCCAAATCTGCTATCATCTTGTTCCACCCTATATCTATCTATATGTATGCCTACACCAAGTGTAATTAGTCTTAGATACTTCTGTAGTCTTGGACTTTTTACTTGTCAGTCTTAATTGTTTTGTCAAGTTTTTAAACATGTTACTGTCAATGGCTTGTGTGCAGTGACAAAAGACATGCAACTGGCACGGCGCTTGCGAGGAAGCACACTTGACAGGCCTTGGTGAACCATGACTGCCATTGTTGATGGTGGTGTGATCGATAATTAGATGGTGATGACTGGATGTTGGATGTTCATGGATTTTACTGAGGTACCGATGTGAGGTGGTGTGCAACATGAGTTAAGGGAATGCCTGAAATGTTTAGGTTTTGTAAATGGAACGCCTTGCAGCTCCTCATACCCCCAGCCATTCATATGAAATGGGCACAGCGTGGAACATGAAGTAACAAAGGTAATTGGAATTTGGAATGTTAGGCTTTCCTTGTTCTATCCACAAAGCAAGGGCGTACATCTTATAATGCATCATTATCTTTGTAGTGTACCTATGATTTTGGTAATACGGCCTCTAATCTAAATACACTACTATCATGTCTCTCGCACATCATCCCCCCTCTCTCTCTCTCTCTCTCATTATGAAAATAAAGAGAGAGAGAGAGAGAGAGAGAGAGAGACATTCAAATTGTTTTTTAAATCTATCAGATAGAGATGCATGCTGTCTTTGATGGGAGAGATCGAAAACTGCGATGTGACAGTCGAAATACCATAAGAATAATTAATAAGGTTTTGAAAACCCTAGCCAAACCTGATGTTTGTAAATGTTTTTTAATAAGATTTGTCTACTATTGTCCTCTTTTCTTTACAATAAAATAAAATATCTATCAACTGAAAAAGACAAACATACAAGATTCAATTTTGTCAATAACTGCCTCCAAAGTCCTCTCTTTGTTCATATCGAAAATTCGCTTTCCAAAGTCTTAAAATGTCCTCCACAATCAGCTAGCTTCAAATCCTTATTTTAAAACCTCTCAAAACTAAGCAGCTTCTCTCAACTAACTGGCTGACAACAAAACCTCGGCTGACCAAAACCAATCAGGGACTAACTGTCTACCTACTTCCGAATTTTGATGGCTTATCTCAGTCCCCAGAATAGGTCCTCTAGTATCCTCTAAAATCCCCCAGCGTCAGGAAACAAGTACAATCCCAAGAACTTCCTAAGCCTTTTAATAACCCTTTGCGGATCTTCTGCGGACACTTACTTCTAGACCAAATGAGGAACTTATGCAGCAGCTTGATATAGCACCTCTCCTGATACAACTGCTTATTAGCTTGGACCTAAACTTCTCTCCACATATCCGTTGACTACCTCCAGCCCTTAGGTAACACTAATTTTGAAGAGATATCACCCTTTAAACCTTCTTCAATGTTTATGTGGTTACAATACTAATAAATATCTTTCACTGTTGTGTGGGATGGAGTGTCAACTTTTTATGAGTTCCATTCCTCTTCCTTTTAGGATCTCCATTCCTCTTCCTTGATATGGTGTTATTCAACTCGAAGATGGGTAGTACTTTTTTATCTTGATCATTTTATGGATTGTTATGTATAAATGATTGCCTAAGGATGCTTTAAATAGAACTTTCAAAACTTCAATGCTCTATTAAAAATGTTTGTTGGAGTGAGACTAGCTTTGTTCTTGAGATCATCCGCATCATATTATATGTAAATTTCTATTCCCATAGTAATATCTTAGGCACTAGTATTATTTGCAACATATATATATGAGGCTTGTTTACTTTCATACAACAATCTATCATCCCATGAAATGTGTGCATATTCTTTTGCCTTAAAGCACTACACATTATAATTCCACCACCACAGTAAGATTTTTCTTAGCCCATCTAAGATACTTTTTGATGAGTTTATTGATTGTAATAATTGGTTTCTTGAATTCTAATAACCATTTGATAGTGTAGATAAAAAACTATACTTTCTCTTTTCAATGAGCAACTTCTAGTAAGATATTCTTTTCTAATAAAATCATGAAGATTATTTAGTAATGCTTCATCAATATTGCTTGTCACCCTTAGCTCAAGAACTTTGAAGTTGACATTGGATTGACACAATGACTCATCATTAGATAGTTTCTTTAGTCTACCATGATTCTTCTTTGGTTCGATGCTTGAAACCTCAATAATTAGATTGTTTGAGTTTGTAAAATTTCCATCCCTATTTCTCTTGCTCTTGTTTTTATTTTTGACATTTTTCTATATCAGAAACAAAGAGAAAAGAATATGTAAAACTTTAAAAAAGATAAAATATGTGTTAACTATATATGTAATAAGCATTCGGAAATAAACCAATCCTATTATCAATGTGCTTCTATGTAAAGGATTGAAGAGTTTCTAAGATACTCCTTGAGTTTGATGTGCTATATGAGATTTCTATACATCGAAGCTAAAATAAAAATTTGAGAAGAGGGAGATGGTTGCTGAGACTTCACTGTAAAAATTTAGAGTGACACAAGGGAGATGGTTGGTGAGACTCCTCTGTAAAAATTTGGAGAGACATAAGGGAAAGTGAAATCCAAGCAAATTAGGGGAGGGGGCCATGCAAATGGCTCTATACGTGAGGATGGTGATCATGTAGCCATAATGTCACTTGGATCTGTGGAAAGCTTGGTGTTATGCTTCAATGGCATTGAAATAGGCTTAGAGCTTATTATACCATACCTTGACAACATGTCCAAGCCATACTACCTCTGTAATAACAGAATGCCATGAGGTGATCTCACCTCCTCTATGCCCAAGAAATACTATAGCTTACCCAAATCCTTATCTCAAACTTTTGCTTTAAAAGCCTCCTTATATCATGTATGCCAGGATCACTATCACTAATGATAATCAAGTTATCCACATAAATGATGAATAATATAATCCCTCTATCTATTCTTTTCACAGGTAAAAAGATACTCCCCGATCTTGTTTGACCATGCTCTAGGTGTTTGCTTTAAGCCATACAAGGCTTTACGTAACACCTGCATATAAAATTTGGGTGTGCATCACTCTCATAACGTAGTGGCTACATCATTTATACTTTTTCTTGAAAATCACCATGCAAGAAAGCATCATTTACATCCATATGATATAAAGATCAACCCTTCTATAGCTATGGCCAATGACAGCTCTCACGGTTGCCATTCTCGTACAACTAGGCTAAATGTCTCCTCATAGTCAATGCCATAGGTCTACGCATAACCCTTTGCAACCAATCTTGCCTTATACCTACTCATTGAGCCATCTGAGTTATGCGTGACCTTACACACCCACTTAAATCTATTTACCTTCTTTTCCTTAGGCAAAGGCACTAAATCCCATGTTGCATTTGCATAAAATGCTACCATCTCCTCATTCATGACATCTTCCCATTTTCTATTTGTTGCAAGTGCCTGCTCAAAAACAAGTGGGGTTCAGTTCTTGTATTGCTTTAACCATGTAAGCATAATGATGGGATGTATATCCATCATATCTTAACCCTCATAGACATTGGATCACGGCCAAGTGTCCTCAAAATAACCCTGGTTCTCCTCGTACCAGGAGTAACCACTAATGGAATGCCAAGCTCCTCATCAAGGCTTTGCTTAGAGTCACTAGATTTATCATCCACATATGAGTGACATGTTGACAGATCATGCATAAAAGACTGATCTACCTTTTCTGTCCCTTTGCATAATACATGTGTACCTACATCTATCCTCAACCTGCCTAGCCATAACCATGTTTACTTAATAGTTGCCTTGTTATAACTTTCCACTTTTAATATCATTCTGCTTTTATAGCAATCCTTTTCCATGTGCCTTGGTTTATCATAGTAATAACACTTTATGTTATTCGCATTGTGATTTCTTTGCTAACCACTTCGGCCCCTCTAGCTCCCCTTGCCTCTAGAGTGGCCTTGTCCACCTATTTGTACATTTGAATCTTGTTGTTTTTGTACTGCCCATGATTTCTATTTCCAAAATGACCTCCATCTTGACCTTTAGATGATGATCTCCCTTTGTCTCTACTTGTACATCTATCTAAGTAGAAGACCTGCCCATGATTTCTTTACCATAGTAATAACACTCTATGCTATTTGCATTTTGATTTCTTTGCTAACCACCTCAGTCCCTCTAGCTCCATCTGCCTCTAGAGTGGCCTTTCTACCTGTTTATACATTTGAATCTTGTTATTGTTGCTCATGATTTATGTTTGCAAAACAACCTCCACCTCGGCCTTTAGATGATGATCTCCCTCTCCCTCTGTCTCTACCCATATCTGAGTAGAAGGCCTATTCATTTGAATTTCCAAAGGATAAACCTCCCCCAACATTTATCTCCTCATGGATGAGAAGAGCAATCAATATTCATCTCCTTATCTCACATGGATGAGAAGAGCAATCAATTCTTGAAAAGCCAAGAAAGTTCTCTTAAACTCCAAAACGGAGGTCTGAAACTAGCTATATTCCTTGCCAAGATCATTCAAGGTCACAGAATCCAGATCATCATTATTATCTCTACAGGTGATCCAATAAAAGCAAGGGTATCTACAAGTCCTTTAACCTTCACTAAGTAATCTTATATACTCAACTTTCCTCCAGCGACATTATGCAGCTCTTGCTTTAGCTACATCTTTCGTACTTGGGTGTTTGTCGTGTAAATCTTCACCAAGGTGTCCCAAGCCTCCTTAGGTGTTTAAGCATCATATATATGCGCATAATTGTAAAATCTATCATAGCGAGACAACTAGCACAACACCTTTCTACCTTTTTCATGCCATGCTTTATATGCCTGCACTTACTAAGGAGTCGAATTTTCTTCAGCAATCTCTAGCTCCTTTTTATTACCTATGATGAACTCCCAATATATTTTCCTAAAAGGAAATTGGTCATCCTCAACTTCCATGCTTGGAAGTTATTCTTACGTAGCTTCTCACTCACAATCTATGTGTGATAGATTGTCAGACATCTTTACTTGCAACAACTTACCAAACAGTTCTTGCGAAAAAGCTTCTGCACTTGTAGAAAATCTATGAACTTCTATAGTGGTACTATAAATTTGTTATAATGCCACTGTACATGAACCAATCATGTACACATACATCCATCAAATGAGACCCAAAATGCACCCAAATCATACCTAAATGTACAAAAACATAGCTAGCTATGCACATAATATGGTCTTCTTCCTACACCTAGAAGGATGCCTCAATCTGAGACAATGACTTCCGTGTCTGTCTATAGGTCTCACAAGCTTGACTCCTTAGCTCTCACACGAATCAGAACTCTAATACCATAAGAGAATATAGGGGAGAGAGCTTGAGTTCCTTGTTTTGCAAGCAAACACACACACACACAAGAGAGAGCAAGCACAAGAGAGAAATGAATGGCTAAATTCTCTTCTATCTTCTTCTCTTCTCTTCAACCATTAACATAAAAGAGAGAAGAGTACATACTATAGGGAAAGTACTCTCTTGATATAGCATACAATGGCAGTCCATAGTGTGAACCTAACTATATGAGCTGGCGCTATAACTATGCCATAACTCTAGTACTCCAAAGTGGATGTCACACAGCTTGTCATCCATCGATGGCATATCAATCATAATCTCACCAACAATGCTAGTGGCATTAATGCTGATTGTATCACCCATGCAGGTCATTAATGTCTGTAGCTATAGTTGAGCTCGATATCTCAATAATATACCATTATAAGTCCAAGTCCACCACTAAGTGAAAATGAACATCAATGGACTTTATGTCCTTTTGTCCTCACATTCCCACAATAGATACATTGCTACAAGGGAAATCCCACCTTATGGAGAAACCTTAAGGATTGAATGTACACACATGTTAAAGAGAAAGCTAAGATTGAATCAAGCTCAAGCTAAAAAAATTTGCCAAAACTTGACATGTGTTACCATATTATAGTAGTGATGTGTGTGAACACACTTAGGACCGCCGGGGCACTTTTTCCCTCACTAGGAGGTTTTTTCCCCCGTGCATTGTATATACGCCCATTATCTTTTAGGGTTGGTTATCTTTCATTTTTGGCACTCATAATACACTACAGTGTTGTGCTCAAGCTTCCTCATCTTCTTGAAGTTGTGTGTGCATTCCTGCAACCCTAATTCCAACAATTGGTATCAGAGCAGGCTTCCTCCTCCCGGGCAGCATCACCGGCACCTGCCGCTTCATCTCCTCCGATTGCAACGAGGTTTCACGAGCGTCTGCAGGTTAGTATATGCCGTGGGTAAGCCCGTAGGGCTTGTTCGTTTCAGAATTTTGATCTGAAGTCATTTCGCCCTCCGTTTTTGCATTCCAAGTACTGCGCAGGCAAAATCGTCCTACTGTGCAGATTTTCTGTCAAGATTAAAATCTGCAGGACAGGTGCCCATTCGTCTGTTTTGGGCTGTGCTACATAGCACAGGTCGATTTTATACAGGTTTACCCCTTACAGACAGCATTTACATCTAGTAGTACAGTCATTGGCCATGGCTGACAACAATGATGTATTCCGCATGTTGGCTGCTGAGGATAAGTTGGATGGCACCAACTATCCATTGTGGGCATATATGATGCGACATGTATTGGTAGCAAAGGGGTTATGGAACATTGTGCAGGGTATTGATGCACGTCCTATTGTGGCTGGGAATGGTGCAAACACATCAGAAACAGGTACTGTTGATGATGGTGCAGGCACAAGTGCTGTAGCAGCTGTTCGAGAACCACCACTTTCAGCAGAGCAGATTCGTTGGGATGGTAGAGATGCGCAGGCTCATGCCTTGATTGCGCTGTCTGTCAAACGTACCATTATCCCACATATTCGCTCCTGCAGGACTTCTAAGGATGCTTGGGATGTACTTGCCACATTGTATCAGGCAAGAAATGAGGCTCGTGTTGCTTATCTCCGAAAACAGTTGGAGAGTGAGCATATGAACGAAGGTGATTCTATGGATAGCTTTTTGACAAAGATCAAGGATTTCAAAGAGCAGCTCATTTCTGCAGATGAAATCCTGTCAGACAGTTCACTTGTGCAGACTGTTTTGAATGGTCTACCAGATTCTTATCAGGGTTTTGCTTCCACTCTTCGCTTGATGATGAAAGGCAATCCCAATGCCTTATCATTTGAGGAGTTAGTTTCTGTTTTGCTGCAAGAAGACCAGTCAAGGCAAAACAGGAATATTATGCGTGTCGCAGATCAAGCTTTCGTTGCTAGTCAGAGAAGCGGGAAAGGTAAAGCTGGCTTTTCTTCTAGTAAGCAGAAATCTGCAAATGCTGCGCAACCAAAGAAGGAAGACAAAGATGAGAAGAAGGGTGACAAACAGAAGACATTTTGCAAGTACTGTAAGGGAAATGATCATGTCATCAAAGCGTGTCCTAAGCTGGCTGCGAAAGAGGCTCAGAAGAAAGAGGCTGGTATGGCTGTTGCAGATGCCTCTCCTTCTAACAATGAATCTGCTAATGTTGTGCTAGATACAGAATGGGCATTCAATGCGCAGTGCAGTTATGACCCATCTTTGCATGACACATGTATGTCTGCAGTAGATTCAGATGTATGGTACTTTGACAGTGGTGCCACTAAGCATATCACCTCGCAGCGCAGTTTATTCACTTTCCTTGAGTCTGCTCCCACAGGGAATACTGTCACTTGTGCCAATAACTCCTCTTATCCCATTGAAGGAGTTGGACAGATTGTGCTGAATGTTGCAAATGGCAACACCTTTACACTTTTTGATGCATTGTATGTGCCAGGGATCAAAAAGAATCTGCTGTCAGTCTCCGCATTTGCCAAAACAGGTTTGGTTGTAAAATTTGTGGATGACAGATGTACTGTTCATGATCTCTCTTGTGGTGACATCATTGTAGCATCTGGTTCACTATGTCGAGGGCTGTATAAGCTCAATATGGATGGCAAATGTGTAGAGGATTCAGCATGTGCTATTATGGATACGCAGGCTATTTCAGATGCAAAACTGTGGCATGCACGTTTTGGTCATCTGAATTTTGCAAGTTTGCTGCGCCTGCAGAAATCTGAAATGGTGTCTTCTTTGCCTAAGCTTGAGGCACCTGTCAAGCATGTTTGTGAGGGCTGCATATTGGGTAAAATGCAGCGTGCTTCCTTTCCCAAAGATGGATCAGTGAGAGCTGAACGTAGATTGCAGCTTGTTCACAGTGATGTTTGTGGTCCCATGCAAACTCCATCATTTGGAAACTACCTTTACTTCGTGACTTTCATTGATGATTTTACCAGGCATGCATGGGTATATCCTTTGAAGGCAAAGTCCGAAGTGTTTTTGTGCTTCAAACAGTTTTTGGTTATGGCTGAAAATGTGTCAGAAAGTAAGATGGGCACCCTCCGTTCAGATCGAGGGGGGGAGTATATGTCTTCAGAATTTAATGCATTTCTGGCTGAGCGTGGGATAAAACACCAATGTACAGTGCCGTATACACCACAGCAAAATGGTGTGGCTGAGAGAAAAAACAGGTCTCTCATGGAAATGGCAAGATGTATGGTTAAGAGTCAAAGTCTACCACATGGTTTTTGGCTTGAGGCTATCATGTGTGCCACTTATGTACTAAACAGGTGTCCCACCAAAGCATTACAGGTTGTCACTCCATATGAGGCTTGGCATAGCCGCAAGCCATCTGTTGGCCATTTACGTGTTTTTGGTTGCCTGGCATATGCATTAGTGCCTGTGCAACATCGCAGAAAATTGGATGACAAAGCTGTCAAATGTATTTTTGTTGGATATAGTGCTGAGAGCAAAGGCTATCGTTTGTATCATCCACAGACAAAGCGCATTTTGGTTAGCCGTGATGTTGTATTTGTGGAAGATGCAGTTCAGCCCTTGGTTTCATGTACTAAGGAGACAGATATCAGCTCACGTGATGTCTATGATACATTGTTGCCTCTTTTCAGTGGTGCACAGTCAAGTGCAATACCTCATGAGGCAGTTTTTCAGCCTATGCAGGTTTTAAATGATGGCACAGATCAGCCTATATCTGATGCAGATGTGCATGATGCACTTGAGGATGAGAGACAAGAGATTGAGGGCTCTAGGAATATGCCTAGATGGCTGGTGCAGACTTTGCGTGACAGCAAGTTGGATGCCCCTTTGTCTAGTCGCACTCGTTCTGGCTCTCATGGTGCCTCTTATGCGTCAGATTGTTATGCATTGGCTGTTTCTAGTATGTGCGATGAAAGTGAGCCTGTTTCATTTGATGAGGCACAAAGTTCAGAAAATTGGATGGCTGCTATGCAAGCAGAATACGATGCTATTATGAAGAATGGTACATGGTCTTTATGTGACTTGCCCCCTGGCAAGAAGGCCATTGGCACTAAGTGGGTATACAAATTGAAGCGTAAGCCTGATGGCACAGTGGATTGCCATAAGGCTAGGCTTGTTGCAAAAGGTTATGCTCAAGAGAAGGGCATTGATTTTGATGAGACTTTTGCTCCCACATGTCGTATGACCACTGTTCGTAGCATCTGTGCATTAGCAGCTCATAATGGTTGGAATGTACATCAGCTGGACATAAAGACTGCGTTCTTAAATGGAGATTTGCATGAGGAGGTGTATGTATCGCAGCCTCGTGGTTTTGTTCAAAGAGGGCAGGAAAACAAAGTGTGCAGGTTAAAAAAGGCTTTATATGGTTTAAAGCAAGCTCCACGAGCTTGGTATGAAAAAATACATGCATATTTGACTGCACATGGGTTTCAGAATAGTCCAACAGAAAGCACTTTGTATGTTAAACGTGTGGATGGTGTACATCTAATCATTGCTCTCTATGTCGATGACATGCTGCTCACAGGACCAAATGAGAGTCATATTGCTGATTTTAAGGCTGATTTGAATGCCTCTTTTGAGATGTCAGATTTGGGGCATTTGCATCATTATTTGGGGATACAATTTAAGCAGTGTGATGGAGGTATTGCTTTGTGTCAGACAAAGTATATTGAAACATTGTTGCGGAGATTTGGCCTTGAAGACTGCAAGCCTATTGCTACTCCAATGGAGACAGGTTTGAAGTTGAGTCTTCATGATGCTGGAGATCACTTTGATGTCACACTCTATCAGACAGCTGTTGGTTGCCTCATTTATGTATGCATTACGAGGCCAGACATTCAGTTTGCAGTCTCACAGGTGAGCAGATTTATGCATAGCCCAGGCATTAAGCATTGGCAGGCAGTGAAGCGTATCTTTCGCTATTTGAGTGGTACTCGGCATCTTGGGTTGTTTTATCCCAAGGGGGGATCATTGCCGCCAGATTTACATGTTTTTTCAGATTCTGACTGGGCTGGTTGTTATGACACACGCGTGTCCACGAGTGGTTTTTGCTTCATGCTTGGAAGCTCATGCATATCATGGTTGAGCAAGAAGCAGCCTACTGTGGCCACTTCTAGTTGTGAAGCTGAGTACAGGGCAGCTTTCACAGCTACGGTTGAGTGTGTGTGGCTCAGACGCCTTATGGCTGATTTGGGTGTTGGGCAGCCATCTGCCACCACCATCTTCACTGACAGTCAGAGCGCATTGGCAGTTGCGCGGAACCCAGTGTTCCATGCTCGTACGAAGCACATTGAGGTGCACTACCATTATGTCAGGGAGAGACTCTCTGCAAGAGAGATCAGTTTGGCTTATGTGCCAACACAGGATAACCTTGCAGACCTTTTCACAAAGGCTCTGCCTCGTGAAAAGTTCGAAGCTTTTCGCAAAGCTTTGGGCTTACTCCCTTTTGTGGATTCGTCCACATAGCTAGACACTTCCCTATACATGAGTGCTAGCTCTTGTTCACCGCATCACTCCAGGGGGGATTTGTTACCATATTATAGTAGTGATGTGTGTGAACACACTTAGGACCGCCGGGGCACTTTTTCCCTCACTAGGAGGTTTTTTCCCCCGTGCATTGTATATACGCCCATTATCTTTTAGGGTTGGTTATCTTTTATTTTTGGCACTCATAATACACTATAGTGTTGTGCTCAAGCTTCCTCATCTTCTTGAAGTTGTGTGTGCATTCCTGCAACCCTAATTCCAACAACATGGACTACCCAAAGTGCCCATTAATAATTAAGTCATTACTTTGAAAGAGTAATGAAATAAATGGACTCTAAATTTATGTTGTGTAGATTTTACATAACTCTTGGACACCTTGTGACCTCTCTTACTATTTATGTAAACTACTATTGTTGGTAAGTGTGAGTCATTATTATCCATTAGACCATTGTCTAGCCGATGAGCTGGTGAGTAAGAACCACTGCCAATCATAATATCTTATTTTTAGGCAGTAAGAACCTTGATCCCAAATCAAGTGATGTAACCCTTTGACCTTTGAAACTGGGTTAACATCACCCCCTTCCTAGCTTACATTCAGTCCCATGGTTGTGCAAGGGTTAAGGGTTGTGGATAAAGTTGAAACATTGTATTCCCAAGTTGGATTCAAGTTGGAAAAAATAAACATAATTACCCTTCTAGAAGCGGTTTCAATAAGTTAATGTGAGAATGCTCACCACTCTTGCCCATGCCCTTTTCAACCAAAATTTTGTTTGAATTGTAGGCTAGGGATTGTTTGAACTATAGGCTAGGGATAAGTTAATGTGGGAATGCTACCACTCTTGCCCATGCCCTTTTCAGCCAGAATTTGTTTGAACTATAGGCTAGGGATTTGATTGAACTGTAGGCTAGGGATTGTTTATTGCATTATCATGCTTTAACACAATTGAGCAGTCCACAATTGCCAATCTTTTCTTGCACATATTTTAGAGCCATTAAGTTGGTGCTTGATTTGTGTGGAAGGAGTGTGGAAGATACATTGGTGCTCGAGGCTTGGTTCTTTCGTCGTTGGGTAGATTCAAGGCATGAGATTAAAGTTTAAAGAGATGAGGAAGGGTTGTCAATGAAGTCTATTTAATTCTCTAGCATTCCTTGCTTTTGTTTTAATTCTTGTACCTTGGAGATTGTAATCAATCTCCTTTCTTGAGCATGCTTTAGCTTTTGTATGCTCTATGTATGGCACATGCTGGGTTTAGATTTTTAATGCCAATTTTACAAAGATCCATATTTTTTGAGGGGTTCTTTCTTCCAAGAATAGGCCTTGCTTCTTTTGCAAAATCTATATTGTGGATTTCTATTCAAGTTTCAATAAAATTATGGAATAATACATCAACATGTGTAAAGCACCTCTACTTTTAGTTATGTGCCGCATAACCTATTAAAATGATCTAGCATCTTCTTTGGCTTGGGCCCTAAATAAAGGCCACATTTACCATCCACTTTTTGACCTTCCATCAAGATTAGTGAATGGTGTGCTCTTACCATTTGCTTGGGTTATTGCACTCTGAACCAAATTTAAAGTTTCAATTCCCTTGTATGTAGGTGGCACGAGTTGTTACTTTTGGTCCATGGTTGATGGCATTTGAAGATCTTGGGGTTGAGGATGACCCTTACAATTTTCCATGAACCTTACATTTTTCCATGAACACCCATGGAAGGTCAACCTAATGCACGATCTCACTTTTTATCCTTGCACAAGTCTCTTGATTTGACTCTACCAATGAGGCTCACTACCTCAGGGAACTGAGCGACAAAAAGCTTTTTTATAGACCTATAAATCGGCTATATTGGGGCGGTGAGAAGAATCTGAAAAAATCATGTTTACTCACTTCAGCCTAAGGTTTTTTTTTCCTCCACTTTGGCTTAAAGTTTTTTTTTTGCCTAAGGTTCCCTTCTGCCAACTAACTAATTAATTGAAAATAAAATTTTGGTCCCATCATATTGAAGTCTTTTAAGAAGATCAAGAAGTTGTAAGGGTGTTGCCAAGAGACCCAAGGATTTTTTTTTTGTAATACAAGATTTTTTTTTTGTACCATGCAATTTCCTTATGAGACTGAGAGCTAGAAGTAAGACTCGATCACACTAGGCCTTACCCCAAACACACACACACGCTTCACCAATTTCTCTACCACACTAGACCCAAGGATTTGTTAGGCATAGATAGCCTTAGCACATGGGGCAATCGACCACCTCCGCGACGACCGGCTAAAAATAGGCTGGTTAATTTTGGGAATATTCTCCTATCGGTCGGCCATCTTGAGCACATGTCCACCGGTCAGCACTTGGTTCGGGCAGGTCGAGCAGCCTACTAATCAAGGGCTGGTCGGAGAGTTGCCGCTTGCGCTAGCACATGCACGCTGGTCAGCCACTAGTAAAACACATAGCATGTTATGGAAGACCCTGCAATAATGCAAGAAAGAAGGCAGTTACTCGTATGTCACCAAAAGCACATGTCTCGCCATATGGATGATTAATAGAAAACCTGCGAGTACATATGAAGACTTCAACATAATTACAATATTATTGAGAAGTACCACACATTGTAAAATTATGAGCTTCTTTTTTTTTGCAGTTGCTTACAAGCGTGCTCTACGGGGGATTCCACTTCGTCAAAGTCACCCGGGATTCGAACCCGGCCCTCTACAGGCAGATTCACATGGGAGGTGAATCATAACCATCAATGAGAGCCCACTTCATTGATGGAGGCCACACACAACCAAATCACATTGAGGGTGCCCATTCCTCCACACACACACACACACACACAAAAGACTTTTTTTTTTGGGGGTAACACATACACACAGACACATCCCTAGCCAAACAAACACAAATGCTGGCACACACATAACAAAACACATGACAAAACAAAAGCTCAAATACACACACACACACACACACACACACACACACACACAAGCAAAAAAAAAAGAATGAAAAAAAGGCATCAAATAGAAAGAAAATGATCTACCTGTACACATCCAACGGCCTCAAGATTCTTGCAAGTTTAATCGCTAAATCACGATTGCAACACTTAGAAGTTGTAAATTGTAGCACTTGGAAATCGGCTTGAGTTAATAGAAAATCTTTTTAACCATGAACTTTTTCAATTGGTTATGGATCCAATGTCTTTATGCGTTCATTTTGATGTAAACACTATTTCTATGGATGTTTGGGAAAGTAGTGTTAAATTCCATTAAGAGCGAATTTCAAGATGTATTTCCTAATGAATTACCTCATGGATTACCTCCTAAACGAGAGGTGGACCATAAAATTGAGCTAGTGACGAGTGCAAAACCTGTTAGTATTCCTCCATATAGGCTTAGCCAGATTGAGGAAGATGAGGTAGCAAAGCAACTAGCTGAATACTTGAGGATGGGTCAAACTAGGGGAAACCATTGTAAGCTTTGATGAGACAGTCTCAGTCCTCCATCAGATCTTTGAACACATTTTTTCCAAACTGACAAGTCCTTGCTCAAGATTTCTTGGTTCTTTGGATAAACCTCTCAATTCCAGAGTCTTTTTTTTCCTTTACTAGGTCTCTAAGAATCATATTTGCCTAGAATCCTTAGTCAATTTCACTTTGGAGGGAACTTTTTCTAGCAAGTCCTCTCTTGAAAATGTGACATTCTCTCTCTAGCACCTCCACCACTACCTCATCCCATCTCCTCCAACTACCTGTACCACCACCTCTCAGCCAAGCCCACTTTCTCCCCTCTAGCCCAACTTAGCTCCTCCGTTCTCTCTCTCCCACTCTCTTCCTTTCTCCCCCTATCTCCCTCTCCCACTCTCTTCCCTCTCTCTCTCTCTCTCTCTCCCTCTCCCACTCTCTTCCCTCTCTCTCTCTCTCTCTCTCTACCACCCTATTCCCTCTCTCCTTCCTTGCTCTCTCTCTCTCTCTACCACCCTATTTCCTCTCTCCTTCCTTGCTCTCTCTCTCTCTCTCTCTCTCTCTCTCTCTACCACCCTATTCCCTCTCTCCTTCCTTGCTCTCTCCCTCTCCCACTTTTCCTATGCATAATCTCTCCTTCTCTCTCTCTCACCCTTTCCTACTTAAAGTCATATTAGAGACCTTCATGATGACTTTCCCACCCTCCCTATGACTCTCTCCTTCCCTCTCTCTCTCTCTCTCTCTCTCTCTCCCCCTCCCCCTATCTCTCCCTCTTCCCCCTCTCCCACCCTCTTCCCTTTCTCTTTCCCTCTCCCACCCTCCCCCCCCCTCTCTCTCTCTCTCTCCTTCGTTTCCCTCTCCCTCCCTTCCTTTCACTCTCCCATCCTCCCTCTTTCTCCTTCTCCCACCCTCTTCCCTCCCCCCCCCTCTCTCTCTCTCTCTCCTTCATTTCCCTCTCCCTCCCTCCCTTTCACTCTCCCACCCACCCTCTATCTCTTTCTCCCACCCTCTCACCCTCTCTCTCTCTCTCTCTCCCCCCCTCCCCCTCTCCCACCCTCTCTATGCATAATCTCTTCTTCCCTCTCTCACACTCATCTTCAACCCTTATCCCTCCCTTTGTCCCCCTATCTCTCTTTCACCTCCCCTCTCTCTCTCTCTCTCTCTCTCTCTCTCTCTCTCTCTCTTACCTCATCTTCACATGCCTTTACATAGCATTGCATGTGAGTTTATTTTCTACATTTGTATTTTTACATTTGCATGGCATTACTTGCTCTTTATTATCCTTTTTCATGTTAATGCATGTATGTGCTATTACAATACATTGCATGGCATTGCATTTGGATGTTATTACATGTGCATGTCATTGCATGGTACTACTTGCCCTTTGCATAGTATTGCATGTCATTTGCATAGTGTTGCATATCATTTACATAGTGTTTCATGTCTTTGCATGTTATTTTGAAGCCTTTGCATGTGACTTCATATCATTGCATGCGAGTACAATTGACAAGGTGAATAATGTATACAATTATACATATAAGATAATTTCATTTAGGAAAAGATATCTAGTATACCTTGCGTACTCTTTCATAAAAATATTGAACAATGTAAAATTATTAAGGTTAATAATTTTATAATTATTATTAAGGTCATGGCATAATTATTTGAGAGAGAGAGAGAGAGAGAGCAAAAGGGAGTGAGAGAGAGAACAACATGACAACATTACATCTGCTTTTAATTATAAATAAAACCAAGTTCATTCACATACAACTCCCAAATACAACTCTTCTATCATAACTATTATTCAATTCCATCAAGAGTTCCATGGGCGTCACTTATCCTCCAAGGTGTAGGCATAAAGCAAGGGAACGATGTTCGTTACCTTCCACACTTCCTCTAGCAAGAGACGCTCAGACGCATCATCAATAAAACCATGGGCTTGCCATATAGCAATTAATCCCACCACTTTGGTCAGCATGGAGAAATATCATCATCACTATTAGGAAGTGGTAAGGATGTGAGAGCTTTCCATGCTTGTGCACCATCTATGGTCTTTTGCTTGACCTCTAAATTGGTGGCCTCCCTAACGATACGTGCAACAACAACTTCAATGCTAATTTTTTATGAGGCCACACAAACAATATGAAGGAGGGTTGTGGTGTGCTCTACTAAGAATACTAAGCTAAATGGTGGTTAACAAAGTTATATGGAGGTTATCTGTATATTTATAGTCATGGGAGAGGTGTTCTCTTCTTTCACCAAACAAAAAAAGATACCTTTCTTCTTTTTTAATGTTAATAATAAAGGCATCTTCCCTCAAAATCCTACACCCCAATAATGAAGGCATCTTTTCTTTATTTTTTCGGGAAGAGCGAGTATGTCATAAAGAACAATGAACAATACAAAATTGAATAGGATAATATAGTTGCCAATTGTGGACAAGAGAAAATTTTACTCTCAAAAAGAAATTTCATTTGGATCACATACTGTTTACTCAAAACAACAACAAACCGGAAATTTGACAAGGCAACTAATAAAAAAGACAAGGTGAATCATAGTCAAAAGATCACTTTATTCCAGAAAGGTTATTACATCATCCTCTAGGGCTAAAGACACCTGCATACTTATAAGGACTACAGCAATCAAACACTATTTACAATTGATAACATACCATAACTAGGGTTCCTACACCTATGTGCTTTTATGGGCTACTCTATTCTTCAACTCCTCTCAGAGGGGCTCCTCCTCCTCTTCGGCAATGTACCCGCAACTCTGCCACGTGCGGATAGCACTTCTTCCAATTTTCATATTCCACACATACAAATCTCTAGAATTAATAGGCTCATCTGCTAGCATCTTGCTCCAAAGATTACGGGCCTCTGTCATGATTCTCAAATGTTCTACTGCATCTGCCCATTTTGTTGCACAAATCTTTACAAACACCCTATCAAGTGTATCTTTCAGAGTATAGTTGGAGCCATTAGAAGAAGACATAATTGAGATCAACAAAGGTTAGTTGATGATGGTGAGGGTGACGATTGTCAAGGAAGAGAATGATGGTGGTGAGGGAGAGAAATACAATAAGAGGGAGAGGGAGGCAATAAGATTTGGAAGGGAGGACTCGAGTTAGAGCTAGGGGGTCATATTTATAGATACACAAAGCCAAGGAATTTTGCATGGATATTTCCTAAAATTAAAAAAGTAGATGCATGGATATTCCCTAAATTTAGAAAACTAGATGCATGGCTATTCCCTAAATTTAGAAAAGTAAATGCATGGATAAGTGTTGTGTGTAAAAAGAGGAATTGCATGAATAAGTAATATGTTCAAGAAAATCTACGTAGACATCAACATTGAGAAGACCTTGAAATAATAAATGAACATATTCTAGCCCCATTGACAAAAAACCATATTGATTGTCTTGCTAAAACATTTAAAAAATGAAAAGTAAATGGACCTTGCTAGAGAGTTGATATAAAGGACATTTTATTATTGCAACATGAAGGACCTTTTCAAAACTACAGTACAATGTCATCAACAATACAAGGTCCTTTTCAGATTGTTCTCTTGCTAGCTGAACATTCTCATAGGTCCTCCTTTTTTAGAGTGGGTTGATGTATAAACATATAATTCTCATCTAACCCAAAGATACGTAAATATACAAAATAAAGGTGCTTGCAACACAATATGGTCTACTAACACCTACCCTGATTTGAAAATCAGTGCATGTGCATGATGGGTTCTTTCCCATAGTCACCTGGTATTTTTCATTGCATGGTAGGGATTCCTCAATCTCAATTACAAACACCTCTATCTGTCTAGTCTTAATGACCAAATGCTCAAAGACCGTAGTAGCTGTGTTTGAAATTGCCAAATCTATTCTCTTGGTTGCCATATCCGATATGCCACTTATGTACTTTGTTGATTGATCGGCCACATCATTTACTTCTTGGTGTAGTCCCTTTTATAACACAAATCCACCAGCCTCTAATGCTCGAACCTCATCATAGTAAGGTTTGTACCTCGTATATAATTAGGGTCTAGCCTAGCATGTGATTGACAGCACATAGTATTGCATACTCTCCAAGTATGATCCACGTTGCTGTTGTAAAACCACATGAACTGATGCCTCTACCCCCCTGACCACTCTCTCATATCATAAAGAGATGGAGTTGGACCACCTTACCTATAGTTCTTAATGCTCTTCTTTCCCTCGCCATCTTGGCCACCAAACCATCCTTGGCAACAAGTGACCTTGTTGTGTAGAGGTGTTAGACATATAGCCCACATTGAGTCGTGTATGTCATTCTCCAAAATTTCATGCACCTCTGATTCAATAGCTAATCTCTCTACATTGTGACCACCTTTAAAGGAATAGCAGGTGGAAAGTAAATCTCCTACCTTGTTTCTTGCGTGGTTGGTTTTCTGTGACATACTCCGGGCGATGTGATGAGTTATTTTCCTCAAGATTTATAACTATGGGTTTTTGACACTGGCTAACTGTAATGTTATTACCAATATAGTTTGGTTGTACATGTATTAGAGTGCCACTCACTGCTTCCCCCAATAATTTGTTGGTGCTTGACGGACTTGGAGCTTTTGATGTTCTGGCCTTCTTCATCAACTTTGTTATTGTAGGGCCTACTCCGTGATATTTACCTTACATGAATGCATGCTTCTTCATGGATTATAATAGTGCATTAACGAGATTTGAAACAACAGCATCATATAAAGAGATGGTTCCCTTGAAAGCCTCTCCTGCTAACCAACTTGCATGTTTCGTTTTTGCTAGATTGGTGGTCGGCATGTGTGACAAAGTAGCATCGTCCACCTCAATAGGCTCCAACCACATTCCACAATAAAAGACTAGATTTACAATTCATATTCCAAATGCAAGCTATTGGTTTTCAAATCTAAGAAAGTTATACTTACCCCTACAAGGTGCTTCCTCTAATGGGGATATCTATATATGGGGATATCTAGTATAGGGATATCTAGTATACCACCAACTAAGTCAACAATCCATGGCTAGTAAGTTCATATCAGAAACTTTACTATTCATCCACCACCACGATTTAATGTGTCTATATTTCAAGAGTTCCTCTTCTTCACTCAATGCACAATATCACTATGACGGCATAGTCACTTGTGCTCTTCTTGAAAATCCATGACTACATATTGTACTGTATGGATGTTCAAGCTTTGTTCCCAATGAAAAAGACAAGAATGTTCATGACCTTCCATTATATTCTCTGGTCCATTATTATAGACTATCTTGGCTACCCTCCAGTATATTCTCTAGTCCATTATTATAGACTGTCCTGGCTACCTTCCATTATATTCTCTGGTCCATTATTATAGACTGTATTGGCTCCCACCTCATCAACCATGAAGCCAAAAAATTCAGGTTTGGAAAAACCTTTTTGCACCACAACATTGTTGATCATTTCCTAGAAAAGAACATGTGCCACTTTGCAATTCTCTTTCATTTCACAAGTCATAATTGTCATGAGCTCTTTGTAGGCTACATGCCATCATATAATAGTTGGAAAGTAACCAACATCAATTTCATAATTTTAAAGAGTTTGATAAGACTAAAATGTACCATGGATCATATACATGTGCAGCCATCATTGTCCATCCCTGTATACGACTGGCATGACCAAAACAAAACCCAAGCCCTCCTCAAATCACCGTCTCCTTTTTGGTGCATACAATTTACCAGATCCAAACCGATGCGGCCCCTGTGGTGTGGTGACATTTTAAATGCGTAACACCACTCTGACTCGTCCAAATCTTGCCCAGGAAAACGGTTGGTTAGCACTTTGAACATGTAACACCGCTCTAACTCGTCCAAATCTTGCCCAGGAAAACGGTTGGTTAGCACTTTAAACATGTAACACCGCTCTAACTCGTCCAAAGGTCGCCGGGAAAATGGATACCATGGAAGAACTCAAAAGCGCATTGTCTCTTCAATTCTAGCATACTAAACTCTGCTCCTTGCACTAAACCGTTGATCCTAGAAGCACGTTCCATCCTCCTAAATCTACAAGAGAATTGGAGAACTTAACAAACTATGTAAACTTAAGTTGAGAAGAATAATCAAAGAATTTATGGAATACGCATTGCCTTTGACATTGAATTAGGGAATGCATGTGTTCCAATAATAGCGACAACTCCATGTTGCTAATATTTGATCCATCCTTCATATGCCTCCTTGACAATTGCATCTAATACAAGTTGTTTTAGTGATATCCATTTGTATCTTCCTTGGACCACTTGTAGCCACCTCTGAAACTGCCTCTTGCACAAGTTCTCTTATCTTTTGCAATGCATGTCTTGATGTGTCCCTTTGCAGCACATGCAAATGTTCCCCTTGATGTATCATCAATCTGGTCATGTGTGGGTCAAGAGGCATACAATAGTACACCATAGCACCACACATTCTTCTACATACAGGTTTGTTCTGACAGTAAAAACAAGCTAGAGAGCCATATCCATCCGTTGTTAAGCCCAGCATGGACGGAAGCTTCTGTGTGAGCTTGCCTATTATTTGAAAAAATACAAAAGTCCAATAAATACTCTTATTAATCATGATTTACTAAAATTGAGCCAAGATAATAAGCTTACCAATCCATAGTTTTGCTTCCACACAAGGTATAAGTGCACTCAAATAAGCCTCCACAAGAACTCTTTCGTACTACTCCAGGAAACTTCACATGGCTCTCCGCGTAGGTTTCACGCAACGATGGCCATCATGTGCTTGCTCCATTCCTTGCATTGGAGAGGCTTAAAGATCACGTACATTCCGTAACACAAAAGCTACATTGCCATTATAGATTTTAGGAATCTCTTATGCCTTCTCAATATGCGTGCTTTTGCCAATAACATTCTATGAAGAACACCTACATGAGATTCCTCATACAATAAGTATATGACCACACTCTTCTCATGTGGTGTACCTATGGGAGAATCTTCCATTGTAAGATCAATAATGACTTGCTTTGGTGTACTTGTTGTAGTGTTACTTGACTCTCCTATTATTGGAACAACCAAGTATTCAGTTGTTATATTTTTACCAAATATATAACATGGTTCCTCTCCAGTGGGTCTAGCTAATTGGATAGATATAAGATGATCTACACCATCATCTTGTGGTTTGATTGCAAAAACCTTCAATCCAGAATGAGGATACAACAGTCCATCAAAATCATTAGATTTAGTAATACAAAAACACAGTTCTAACAATAGGATCATTCTCCAAACCTCCTACAAAAAAGGAAGAATTTGTGTTCTCCATGTCAATGAAGAAAAAAACAGACCAAAAGAAGATAGGAAAGAAAAAGATCTCTATTTGTCAAGCACTATATCTCACAAAATCAACTCACAAACACACAACAAACTAATGAAAATGAACTCGAATTTTAAACACTAAATCTAAACATGTTAGACTTAATTTTAAAATATATTCATTTAAAAAAATTTGACAAACATAAAAACATTCTTCAATCATTATAAATAGTGTCATTAATGTATGAAATCTAAAATCCATTTTCAAGAATTATATTTAATAATAAATACTTACATAACTAACTCTCATTAATAATTACTTTTCTAACTACCTTTAATTTTCATGAATACATATAATTTATACGTAATGATCACATTGTTATGATTAAAATCATGATTTTGAATAACTATCTATTCTATTTAATATATAAAATTTATATAATAACATCTTCTTTTTTATAATACTTTTTCCTTTCCATATTATCAAATATATCCTTTTTTCTTGTAACCTTGATTAATCTAATAATAAGTGGAATGTGAGATATAATAATCATTTCTCTTAGATATAGGCATAATCAATTCTAATAGTGGGATAAAATAATTATTTCCAAGTGTAACAATCATTCTTTTGTAACAAAATTCCAAGGGAAATGAAAGATTTGATTGAACAATTTTTCAGCGTTAAAGTTGATTACCGCCCCACAGAGATAATAAAAATGGATCTAGAAGGCATAGCACCCAAACTAGAGAGAGAGGAGCGAGAGGTGGTTTATCGAGAGAGAGAGAGAGAGAGAGAGAGAGAGAGAGAGAGAGAGAGAGGGGGGGGGGAGGGAGGGAGGGAGGGAGAGAGAGATAGATAGATAGATAGATAGATAGAGAGAGAGCGAGCGAGAGAGAGAGAGAGAGAGAGAGAGAGAGAGAGAGAGAGAGAGAGAGAGAGAGAGAGAGGATGAGCATGGGGAGAGAGAGAAAGAGCGAGCGCACGAGAGAGCGCGGGCGTGCGAGAGAACAAGAGAGAGAGAGAGAGGGTGCGAGAGAGCGCGGGCATGAGAGAGAGAGAGAGAGAGAGAGAGAGAGAGAGAAGGGGGCGCCTTTATGTCGCCCTTAGTGAGGGGGTAAAGGGACCTGTCCCTCTGCCCGCACACTCGCTCTCTCTCTCTCTCTCTCTCACTCTCTCTCTCTCTTGCTCGCCCGCACTCTCTCCCTCTCTCCCTCTCTCTCACTCTCACTCTCACTGTCACTCTCTTACGCCTGCCCACTCTCTCTCTCTCTCTCTCTCTCTCTCTCTCTCACCCACTCGCGCTCTCTCACTCTCTCTCTCTCTCTCTCTCTCTCTCACCCGCCCGCGCTCTCTCACTCTCTCTCTAACTCTCTCACTCTTTTAATTCTTTCTTCCTCTCTTTTAATTCTCTCTCTCTCTCTCTCTCTCTCTCTCTCTCTCTCTCTCTCTTAATTCTTTCTTCTCTCTCCCTCTCACTCTCATCTCCTTTTTTAAAAGAGAGAGAGAAAAAGAGAGGGATAAAGAGAGAGTGGTGGTTTAGAGAGAGAGAGAAAGAGAGACCCTCTCATCTCCTTTTTTAAAAGAGAGATAAAGAGAGAGTAGTGGTTTATCGAGAGAGAGAGAGATGTAGTCACAACAGAGTGAGAGAGAGATGTGGTCATGACAGAGAGAGAGAGAGAGGCAATGGCCTTAAGTGAGGGGAGGGCCCCCTCACTCAGGGCGCCGTCATGCCCTCTCTCTCTCTCTCTCTCTCTCCAACACCTCTCTTTCTTTTTGTTCATTCTTTTTCTCAAACCCTAAAATTTATTTTCTTAATATTTTTTTCTCTCTATTTAAGCTTTCTCCCTATTTATAGCTTTTTTTCTATTTAGATCTTCTATTTAGATCTCTTATTCTTTTATTTATATCTTCTTAGTTTCTTTCTTTTTTATTCATTCTATTTGTTTGGTCTCTTTCTCTCCTCTTCCAATCTCTTTTCGATGTCCTCTTTTTTATATGGCGTCTTCTCAACTTGAACGAGGGACACAAGTGTTCTTAATGTTCAATAGCACCAAAGTAGCTACTGGGACCATTTTGCATGTAAACCTTACTATGGATACCATCCATGGAATTCCTTTGCTCGTTGGTCATATTGGTGTGTCGATTGAGGATGTCGAAGTGGGAGAAGTACCTCTTCCTTTTCCTCTTGAAGATGGTGACATCAACACGTTAAATCAGACCATAGGCTACATCATTGTATGGCCAACAAGAAATTGCACAAGTATTGTTATATCTCTCTTGCTTTTGCAATTATGCTCTTTTTTTATGGTGACTCTAAAAATTGTTTGTAGCAAACGATTGTGTTAGTGGTTAAATATCTCTCTCCCACCTTTGCAATTATGCTCTTTTTTGGTGGTTTTGTTTTGAGAGTAATTTGTAGCAAGTGATTGAGTAATTTGTCTTGTATATGTTGATGTATTTAGATTGATCCAAACAAATCAAAGAAAACCCCACATCCAAAGCATGCACAATGCTTAAAGAGCACACCTGCCAGACAAGCAAGCCAAGAAGTGACAAGTACGAACAAGAGGAGGAAATAGTGCAAGAAGATGATGAAGATTATGCTCCTCCTTGAAGAAATCCACTACACTCTTCAAAAAAAGGTGCTTCTTCAAAATCCATGAAAGCAACAAAGGAAGTAGGAGAGGTGGAGGAGGGAATTGAAAAAGAAGGTGATAATGAAGACCACTTCATGATGACATATGCAACTCGTTTACGACTAGAACTCCTACAGGACAACCTAAATAGAGTAAAGGTAATTGTTATCCACTTTTTACCACACCTTGCATAAGGTATTTGTATGGCTTCCAAGCACAACTTGTGTGTGTGCATTGCAGGTGCAGAAATCCACTCCTTTGCCACCTAGTCCCTTGTGCAGACTTGTGCCTAACCCCTCTATAAGAAGAGTGCAGTTTAGGTACAAGAAGCTGGCAAGGGAATTTTATACAAATGGCTATGTTGCTGATCGATGTAGTCTCATTTGTTCTATCTTCTCATCCCATAATCCTGTTAGAGAAGTGACACAACATGATGTTAGTGCATGAGATGACATATAGTGAATGAGAAATGAGGAGTTCAAGAATGTGATCAAAGGCACAGAGTGGGAATTTATGAGCAACAAGATGTTTTATGTGTGGGACAGCAATCACCGTGTTGTGGCATGGATGGAAGAGATTAGTAAATGTGAGATCTTAAATTTCTTACTTTTTCCATGTGGTGTTAAGTTGTTTAAAATAAATTTGAGACTAATTAGATTCATACAAATTGTAGCATTCAAGAATGTTGTATCAAGACATCCATGTATTGATACTATCCTTATTGACTTCAATGAGGATAGCGAGGGGGAGGTCCTCACAGTCATAGCTTGCTTAAACATGTAACAGAACATACACATTACGAGAACACGCTATGTTTCTTCGTCTCTTGTGCACAAAGTGTACCTTATTAGGGCTCTTAGATTAGCAAATAAAGAAACAATTATAAGGCACACTAGAACGATGAACAAGGCATGGATAGAGAAGCATGCCTCGGCATAGAAAAAAAGGGTCACCCGTCCTAATATAATTGGGAGCTTTCAGAACTTTCCCAAATAGTATTCTAGGTAAACCTTCAATCTTCTGACACTTGCAATATATGATTAACATTTACATATTATCAACTAATGATGTAACATGTGAATAATAGAATGAGTACCTCGCAGCCACTTGAGATAGTGACCCCCTAGTAGATAGCTTGCCTGCAAATGAGTTCGAAGAGAAATGAAGAACTGCATTTTATAAAGATGAAAGAAAGTGGAAGCATGCTACAAGGCGGCTGGTGGTGATTGCAAACCCTACACAAGGGGAAGGTTTCTTTGAGTAAGAAAGCCTGCACTCTTTCCTCTGTCTATTTGGTAGGCAACAATATTTTATGGTTTTAATGTTGCAAACCCTACACAAGGGGAAGGTTTCTTTGAGTAAGAAAGCCTGCACTCTTTCCTCTGTCTATTTGGTAGGCAATAATATTTCATGGTTTTAATGTTGCGGTTTAATTTTGGTGTTGTGTTTGTGGACGACTAGTGCAAGTTAATTGGGACGAGAAACCGGATTGTTTAACAGAGGATAGGCTATATAGCTTGGCATCTAGCTCATTGCCAAATGACTAGAAAGCACAGATTTTAGATATTTTGATTGATGGCAATTCGCAGAGGCTAAAGGATTCACAAATTCATAAAAATAAGTAATAATTACTTTCCCTTTCTTCTTGATATATGCAAAGCACTGTATTTTGTTTGGATAACAATTTCAATGGCAACACAAAAAATGCAAGTTTATTCAGGGATTGGCTTTGAAGAGAAGTCATATAGCATGAGATTGGAGCACAGGGTGTGGTCGTCCTTGCTGAAATATCAGAAAAGTACAAGATAATTTTCCCAGATACATTTCAGGAGGACCTCGCCGATCTTAAGAGACTATATTTTGGGAAGCTGTTCGAGAAAATGGTGGGATCCTTGAAGAAACAAGGCATGGTAGCTTCAAACCCCACTATCGTCAAGGCTACCAAGCAGACTGTGTTTAGGTGCGTAACATTCTACAAAGCTTACTTACTACTTAATTGTGCTCTTATATTCGTAAAGTGAACGAAAACAATAATGTGTAGATGGATTTGTAAGTGCCATGCGGAGAGATATATTGCAGATGTGCCTGTAATCTTAAAAGATTGGCATAATCCACAACGTGAGAGCACTATGTATACACAACAAAACAACTTTGAGACCTTTGGGATGTAGGGACACAAGAGATGCCCATTGTTCCTTGACTTTCCAAGTGGCAAATTTTCCAAAAACGAGAAGGAGATGTATACTCGGGCCTGTAAATCGAAGCAATTAACCATGGTATGAACTATACAATTAGATATTTCAGCTCTTTTTTAATATTGTTTCTTATATCTTTTCGAATCATGATTTCTATTGTGAAGCCTAGAAGTCTAAAGGGTAGAGAGAGAGAGAGAGAGAGAGAGAGAGAGAGAGAGAGAGAGAGAGAGAGAGAGAGCAAAGAGAAGGGTAGAGAGAGAGAGGGAGGATAGAGAGGACAGAGAGAGTTAGCAAGAGAGAGAAGGATAGAGAGAGAGAGAGAGAGAGAGAGATCCAAGAGAAGGTTGAAAATAGTTTTTATCTAAACCATAAGGATAATCCCTAATACTTTAAGCCTTAAAAATTTTAGGTACTCTATTTGAATAACCTCTAGACAAAATATCCAACAAACGTAATGTGTTCAAAGGTTTTATTAAGTCCACATGTATCTAGCTGAATTTATACCTAAGGTTGACTATAAATAAATTACAATAGGATCACTTTATTAATGTAAACAATTTAAAAAGGGTCTATGGTCCAAAAGGGTCCATGGTAAAAAAGGACATATGTCATTATTTATTGTCTATAGAGAGTTCTAAGATCAAAGACATTATTTATTGTCTTAGTTAATTTACAAAGAGTTCTATGGTCAAAGAAAGGTAAGTTTAAAAAATAATATTTCTTGTCTCCTAGAGCATAAGTATGAAGAAAAGGACATATGTCATTATTTATTGTCTATAGAGAGTTCTAAGATCAAAGACATTATTTATTGTATTAGTTAATTTACAAAGAGTTCTATGGTCAAAGAAAGGTAAGTTTAGAAAATAATATTTCTTGTCTCTATTAATTTTCACAGAGCATAAGTATGAAGAAAATAATTACACGAAAATACAAGTATTCAAATGCAAAAAAGGACTCATGTACTTGCAAAAAAATATTTTTTCAAAGTGTTTGGGGTACCTACTTAAAATGAGGTTGAGTTAGTGATGTGCAGGCTTATTGGGGCTGAAGAGAGAAGCCCTAAATAGCTTGAAAACTCCATGAATTTCTTCTCCTCAATTTCACTGCCCAAGTGCCCTCGTAAAGATGTGGGAATAAACAAAAGAAAAGGCCTACTACTACTTAAGCTAGAAAGTACTTCTTGTACTTGCGTAAGAGGGGTTGTAAGGTGAATATGATGACATAAGGAGCTTTAAAAAAAATCATGGATTTCTTGCTTGGGAAGGAGGTTTTTACAAGTATTCTAGCCCATGCATGCACCACTAGTGCTCTAGGAGTTAATGCTTGGTTTTTGGTGGCTCATGCATCATGCACACATGCAGACCTCCCATTTTGTGGGCTGGAACCTAATACTTACTATTTGTTAATGAATAGAGACAAGCATGACACTAGTTTCATGCATCCATGCACTCATAAACCATCCATGAAAACCATGGATTGTTTTCCACGTTCCAACCTAAACCAAGAGTAGCTAGGTTTTAGCACTTACTTTTATAGTCATTATATGATTTTTTTTGGTGTTGTTTGGTGGCACTTGCCAAATACCATGTGCATATTCCTATTTATTGATTTTTCCATTTCCACTATGGTTTTGCCATATAAACCATGATATTGCCCCTTAATCATTTAATCTTAGCCCAATTTAATTTATTGTACACACACTTTGCCTTTTTCCAATTTAATTAATTTTCCCTAAGGTGTTAAAACCATATTTTTGACCAAGCATTTGGCTCAAGGGTAAATTATATATTTCGGATTCAATTAATGGGCTCAAATTTTACAAATTCTTTATGGTCAATAGACTCACACACATGTGCACATACGCACATGTGCATACGAGCATCACTATTGACCTTTGTTAATTTTTCTAAGCAGGTAAACCTTACTAATTAAAGCCATTTTTTATTATTTCAACCCAGTGAAACTTATTCCCAAGGCTTTTACCCAACTATGAGTAAATTTATATACGTAACATTATTTTTACACATTTTCTTCCCCCTAAAAATGCACAATTTTATCAATTTATAAGCTAAAAATTCTTTCTCTAATGTTTTCTTTCACAAGGAGGAGGAGGGATCTTACAAAGATGGTCAATGTGAATCAATTTGGATAGTTCAATTTTTGTTTTCTTGTTCTTTGTTGCATTTTAAAAGGCCAAGATTGCTCTAGGAAAGTCGAATGTCATGGATTTAATGGACTGAAGTGCATGTTTCTATTTTCTTTTTGAGTGATGATGTTTAAAATGATTGCAAGTCAACTTGTTAAAACAAAGTGTTCACACTAAAATCTTTGGAAATGTAAGCGGATACTCCATTATTGTTGATCTAACTAATCACTCTTGGCCCATCTCATTACTTTTGGCACACGTCCACCCCTCTAGGATTGCCAAGCATCCTCTCCATCATCAACCTTCTCCTCGACCCATCCCCACGTCTCAAAAGACCTTATAGAAAACAAAAAGATCTTCACCCTCCCCTTTCCTCAATAATACGCCTCTAGTTGGTTAGCAGCCTCACTATGTAGCACCTTTCTTAAAAAAAGCATAGAAGGTGCATGCACAAGCAAGTCATGGCACCCGCTCGTCAGGTTTTCATTCGAAAAAAAAGAGAAGGGCATATAGGCCAACATATTCTTCTCTCTCAACAATATTACTCTTACTCTTAAGAATTTATCATTTCTTCCTTAAAGGCAATAAATCTCTCTCTCTCTCTCTCTCTCTCTCTCACTCACTCCACACACACACACACACACACGTACGTATGCACATGTCAAAAAGTAATTTTATCGCCAGCCGATTAAATATCATGCAATATTATCATGGTTTGGTATTTGGCAAGCTCACAAGGACCGGAGCCAAGAAGACTATTCAAGAGATCTCACTAAGGAGGACTTAAGTGAAAAGGACCCTGTGAGACAGAAGCTACCGCGAGAATCCTGCTGCTGCTTGATAGACTAACACATACATTTGTCTCATGTGATCGTAAATATATACATTTATTTCTGTTTCACTTAATATAATAATTAAGTTCCTCGCCAAATAAAAATAAAAATAATGCAACCTTTGGGCGCCTTAGGTGTGGGGGATCCCGACCCAGGACTGTTGTTGAAGGTCGAAAACTTGGGTTCACGTCCGAGAAGAGTTTTCATGAACAACCTCTCCATGGCAAATCTGTGCCTCATCTGCGTCCTCCTCCTGTTTTGCCCATTTCTTACACCGGGGGAGGATGTCAAAGGTCGTGTTCTGGAGCTAACGGATGCCACTTTCGATGCCGCCATCGCCAAGCACGACCACATCCTCGTCGACTTCTATGCCCCATGGTGCGGCCATTGCAAGAAGCTCTCTCCGGAGGTAAGCTCCATCGCTTTTTGTCTGCTCAATTGTTATTTGGTCCATTGATGCTCCTCTGTACTATTAATTGTACGGGAGGATGTGTACGGACATACCGTTCATGTAGATCTTTGTTTTCAACATCGCACGAATGATGGTGCGTTTTTGTTTTTTGAAATCAATAGAAAGGGGAGGCTTGAAAACCTACTCCCTAGTATGTGTAGGAGTCCATCACCTCTACTGGTTCTCCTTTGTATGTGAAATTATTCATGTTCATTTATACGCAGAGGTATGAGAAATGAGATCTAACTTCCTTTTGTCCTGAGAGCTTTTGAAGCCCTCATGTATTTGCACCATATCATTTGCGTACAGTAGAATAGCATTAAGAGTATCTCTCAATAGAGAACCATCCCCTCCTGACTTCTCAATACAATTAGTCACCTCATCAATGTGAAGACGAAACAGAGTTGGGGATACAGACAGCCTTGCTTAACTTAGACATCCTTGGTGCAGTTCACACCATTCCCAAATCAGCTAACAGAGCCTTTGCAGCCCAAATCAGGGGCAGATTTATTGTAGCCGAAATCAGCTCATAGAGTTATTGCAGCTTAAACGAGTTGATCTGGAAATCAAAAGCATGGAGTCAATCAAAGAGCTTTCTTCCCAGAATAGTATCAAAACCCCAGAAAATGGCAACATTAGACCAGCAGGCGCCTCCTTAATAGCTACCGCCAAGTTGAAAATGTGATTTAAAGTGGAGTGATTATATCATGTCGTTTGAATCTCTGCAGAAGTTCTTATCAAACAATAGAGTGCTAAGGCTAGATAATATGTTGTCTTCAAAAAGCATAATCAGACTGGTCTGAGGCCCAGTTTCTCTCTCTTACTTGCCAATGCTTTCTTTCTGATTCATTCTGCCTGCTGGATAAGCACATCTTTCTCAACTTCTTTCGGATGCTGGACCTCGTTGTCTTGTTTTGCTGCTCCAAATATTTGGTCTAACATAGTGTTCTGCGGGTCTGAGCCGTTCTAGTGCCATCTGTTGCTCTTGGGCTTTGATGAGCTCTCTAAAGCTTGTAGGCTTGTCTTTCTTAGTTGAACGTAGCCCTGTTAGCAGTCATCTCCTGTCTGTACCATAGTGCTCACAGAGGGCCCTTGTTGTGGGTGTGCCCCCCCAGGAGCTTTGCTCAGTTTCTCCCATTTTTCCATATATTTTTCCTATTTTACTGGTCGTGGGTGGCTCTCCGTTCTGGCCACCTGTTTTGTACCTGGCCGACTGCCTGTATGCAGTTGTGGAGATCCCCAGCAGCCAGTCGGCTGTCTTATGGCTGACCGACCAGCATAGGGGGGTATAAATACCACCCCTACCCCCACTTCAATATGTTGTACCAGATCTATTGTATATAGCAGAGTTTATACAGCTTCTCTCTCTCTCTCGTCTGCGTTTGCTCTTCCACACTCAGTTCTGCATTTGCAGGCTGGTGGTTCTCTCTTGTGTTTGCCCATCTTCATCGTGGAGTCTTGTTGCGTGTGCTCTCAGTTGTTTGTCTCATAGCCGTTGCGTATTCCGACATGGTATCAGAGCCCCAGGTGGCTTGAAGGTTGGAGACATTGGAGAGCTTGCGGGACTGTTTCTTGAAGACCTTGGAGAGCTTGCGGGACTGCTAGTTTTTTGGTGCTGATTGGAGATCTCTTGGGCTGTTCTGGACTTGGAGATTGGGTAGAAGGCTGTTGGACAGCCACCTTGCATATTAGTTGCAGCTTCTTCTTCATTTTTTTTTTCCGCCCTCCCTCCCTTCACAAAACCAAAGTAACCCCCCCGAGATGGCAGACTTGCTTTAGATGGCTGAGAAGCACGTGAAGATCCCTACTCTCCCCACGTTTCCGATGGATCGACAATTGGATGGGACCAACTATGGCATCTAGAAGGGTATGATGGAGTCTGTATTTGAGTCTTATGACTTGGTTGATTTCATTATTGTTGGTGTTCCATGGCCAGAGTTGGAGGATGGGGAGCTGTTCCCCTCTACTTGGAAAGAACGGGAGGCTCAGGAGGCACAGTTGTGGGATCGTGTCAATGCCCATGTGCGTTCTTTCATCTTCCTTAATTGCACACCACAGGTGATTAATCATATAAAACATATGACGCTGGCACAAATCTGGCGCGACAAATATAAATAAATATGTCCTGGTCTTCCTATGGAGTGACAATCCCATAGGTAAGACACCATCCTAGTCATACACGGGTGGCACCAACAGGCTCCCGTCCATATAGCACGAAGCAAATCACACACAGGTGACACGAAACTGGTTCCCGTCCATGTGACGCAGCACTAATCGCACACGGGTGGCATGGATCTGGCTCCCGTCCATGTGACACCATAAAACTGGCCCTTTAACATGGGACACTGGCCTGGCCCCATGTGAACATGGCACAAATCTGGCCGCTCTATGGAGTGACAGTCCCATAGACCTCTCGTCCTGGCCTCTTCCGAAGCCTAGCTTTCTTAAATTTCAGCAATACCTAATCACCTTCCTTGACTTGCATCTCTTCTATGCTTGTGAGCAACCCTTTTATGCTTATCTTGTGACCTTGCAATGGCTGTCCGCACCTGAGCAAAGGTTACATCCAAGTCACACACATACTCATTAGCTGCAAAAATCTCATCTTTGTACGAAGGATGGGTGGCAAGATCACTCTGCCATAAATAATCTCAAACAGGGCCTATCCTGTGGAGGCATGAACTGTGTTGTTGTAGGCAAACTCTACAAGTGGAAGATACTTCTCCCGTGCAGTCTTTTGATCTGCCACATAACACTTCAACAAATCCAACACGGCTACATCATTCCCATGCTGGGATCTAGGCAAGTCCATAATAAAGTCCATAGTAATACTTTCCCATGGCTGCGAGGGAATAGGCAATGGCTGAAGCAAACTTGGAGGCTTTTGCCTGTCAAATTTCACCTTTTGGCAAGTAAGACATGCACGTACATATGCCTCAATGTCTTTATGCATGCTTGGCCAAAAGAAATATCTCTCAATCATGCGTGTAGTAGGCATGATACCTCGATGACCAGCATAAGGTGGAGCGTGACATTCTTCCATAACCTTTGGACGCATATCCTTCACTACACATAAGCAGTTATCCTTCATAAGATAATCCTCTTTAATCACATAAGAGGCATGTGAGTGACCAGCCATCAAATCAGTCCATATATGGCAAAAATCAGCATCCAAATGATACAAATCTCGCATGGTAGATAAGTCCCCGTGAGAGGCCACTGAAATTGCAGCCACATAAGGCCCCCTAGATAATGCATCTGTCACCACATTTTTCTTTCTCGGAGTATATACAATTTGAAAATGAAACATGGAAAGAAAGTTTGCCGTTCTCATCTGCTTCTCCGAAAGCTTTGTTTGAGATAGAAAGTATCTCAAGCTTTGATGGAGTCCTATGCTCCTGCTCATTCTTGGAGAAAACCAAGATGTCATCAAAGAATATACCTGTGAATTTTTGATGGGGTCAGAATATCCTATCCATCATACGATTGAATGTGGCTGGGGCATTGGTGCGACCAAAAGGCATCACCAAAAATTTATACAATCCAAAAGCTGTCCTGAATGCAGTTTTGTGGACATCCTGTGGCACCACTCGTATCTGGTGATAACCACTCTTCAAATCATTACGGCTGAAACAAGCTGAGCCATCAAGCTTATCCAAAATGTCATCAATACGCGGGATTGGAAATCTATTCTTGATGGTGATCTTATTTAGAGCTCTATAATCCACACACATGCAGAATGACCCATCTTTCTTTTGAACAAGAAGCACGGGAGAGCAATAAGGAGAGGAACTTGGCTGAACCAAACCTTTCTCCAAAAGCTCATTAACCTGCTTCATGATCTCTTGTTGTGTGGCACTCACACGATATGCAGGTTTGTTAGGTGGAGAACTACCTGGCACAAGATCTATGCGATGATCCTCGGGCCTTTGAGGAGGTAATGCTCCTAGCAATGCATCAGCAAAACAATCTTTGTATGCATGAAGAAAATTCAGCCTATCTTGAGCATAGTTTCCAGAAACGCCGTTTTTGGCCCACCGAAAACGTTTCGGAAACGTTTCCGTTTTTGGAAACGGCGTTTCCAAGGTGTTATTTTTCCCAGGGTTTAGAAACCCGCGTGCTCTCTTTCGCCGGCATTTTGCGCCTTGTTTCCGCCGCCTGTTTGGAGCTGCTCTACCCATCTACCTTGCCCTCTACTCCTCTACCTCCACATCAGCCCTCTACCACGCCCTCTACCTCTCTACTTGGGGCCTCCACCTTTGCCATCTAAGCTCTACCAAGCAAGAAGGAGTCGCACCTTGCTCGCAGCCTGCAGGACCAGAAAAACAGCCTCCACTTCTCGAATCTCTCCGAGTCTTCCGACCTCGAACCGCACAAGTAAGTTAAGTAACATGGCTCGGACTCCGGATCCTTTTTGGCAGCATGTGGAGCAAGTGGGGGGTTATGCAGGATCTGGTGGCTCCAGGAAATGGAGATGTAAATATTGTGGGTTGGTCAAAACGGGGAGTGTCACCCGTGTGAAGGACCATCTTGCTCATGTTCCAAACAAAGATGTAGGGCCATGCCCCTCTGTTCCTATAGATGTTCGGAAAAGCCTTGAAATGTGGAGGCGAACGCGTTTGGCCATTCCCGAAGAGGAAGTATCTACAACAATGGGTGGTCAAGAGCATGAAGCTGGTTCAAGTCAAGCAGCAGCAGCAAAGAGGGCCAGAGGCAGAGACACAGGATCAGATTTCTCCTCTACCTCAGTGTCGGGTATGCATGCAAGGAGGACTCCTTTGCCAGGTGATGTATCACATTCACAAGACACCCCTCCAATAAATACTGTACAAAGGGCTAGCATCCAAGCAGGATTTCAAAAGCAAGCAATTGCAGAGGCAACTAGGGAGCTCACCCGGATGTTCATACGGTGTGCCATTCCCTTTCATGTGGCCAAGACAAATCAATGGAGGAAGACCATGAGGGCCATCAGCCGCATTGGATGCGAGTGGGATGGCCCTACATCTGAGGCTCTGCGAACACGAGAGCTAAAGCGGGAAAAATCATGCATAGAAGTGCAGCTAGAGCCCTTGAAGGAAACATGGAAAAAGTATGGCTGCACTATATTGTGTGATGGGTGGTCAGATGTACGCAGGAGAAATGTATACAATGTTTTGGTGTCATGCTGCAAAGGCACTATGTTTTTGAAAGCCATTGATGCCTCCCTCCTAGGTCTCACAGTTACAGGTGCATTTATTTGGACACATATAAGGGAGGCTATAGTGCAAGTTGGGCCTGAGAATGTTGTGCAGGTGGTGACAGATAATGGAAGTAATTGTAAGTCTATGGGCTCTATGCTAGAGGATGAATTTCCAGCCATTGTGTGGACCCCTTGTGCATCACATAGCCTCGACTTATTGATTGAGGACATAGGTCAAATACAATGGGTTGAAGCCATCTTTTGCACCGCACGAAGCATGGTGAAGTTTGTGAAGAAGAGGCCAAAAGTCTTGAGCATGTATCGGGCCTACAGCACTCTTGAGCTATTGCAGCCTGCAACCACTAGATTTGCATACATGTTCATTGTGCTTGAGAGACTCCTGTGAGTTCGCAGAGAGTTGGTACGCATTGTCTACTCAAATGAATGGCTAGAGTGGGATGAGAGAGAGAGCCCCAAGGCAAGAGCTTTTGTGCGTGATGTCATGAGAGAGGAGTGGTGGGTAGAGGTTGAGGGGTTGATCAAAACTCTCAACCCCATCTACACAGTGTTACGCATTACAGACATGGAGGGCAGTACTCTAGGCCTTTTATACGAGTACATGGACAAGATTGGGGAGGCTCTCAACAAGCAAGACTACTTGAGAGCAGAGCAGTAAGTCTCCTCAGTCATGGCTACCCTTGCTTTACTTCTTATCTTTATTTTACTCTTGAGTCTTTACATTGGTCTCGACTCTTGACTCTTGTTTTTTGTCCTTTTTTATCTTATGGTTTGATCTCTAAAGGGTTGATGAAATCAAGGCTGTGTGGAATCGGCGATGGGATTGGTTTCACAGGCCGATTCATGCAGTAGCACATGTATTGCATCCTTTGTGGCGAGATGAGGAGCAATACGAGAACGAGGAGCTAGAAGAAGGCTTCATGACATACATGAGGAACTTGACATCTGGTAATGTGCACATGCTGAAATGTATAGAGGATGATCTCTTGGCCTTTCGCAACCAGACAGGGAGCTTTGGTCGAGAGACTGCAAAGCTTCGAGAGACTGAGCTACAGCCTGTCTCATGGTGGGAGAAGTATGGAAATTGTGCTCCCACGCTGGTAATTCACTACCCTTAACTACAGTTTACATAGTACACTGTACAATGTGCATCTTTCTTGTTTCCACTTAGTTCTAATTTCTAATTGTATGTGCATTTCAATAACAGAAACGCATCGCCATTCGAGTGCTCTCACAGGATTGCAGTTCGGGTCCATGTGAGAGGAATTGGAGCACTTGGGCCCTCTTCCATACAAAGAAGAGGAATAGGCTGAGTACCGCTCAGCTAGAGCGGTTGGTGTTTTGTCATTGCAACCTCCAGCTCCTTGAGAGGAATGCCCGACATCCGGAGCCTTCGCAGGTGAATGTGGATAAGATCGACATCAGGAGGGAGAGGTTCATCCCAGAGATCCCACGGAATGAGCGTGATCTGTACACCTTGCTTTATGAGGAGCTGACAGTGCCGAGCCACAACACCCGCTGCACCAGAGGCAGAGGGGGGGATCCATCGCTTCCACTTCAGCAGAGGCAGAGGACCACGATCCTACCATTTCTTCATCTGAGCCTGACTCTCATGAGTCGGAGGATGATTCCTCCATGGATGATCTTGATGAGTGATTTTTGGAGCACTTAGCTCTAGGATTTTGTCATGCCAACAGCTGCTGCCAGCCTGCCAGCCACATGGATATTTTTTGATCATGGATGATGGATGATGGATGATGGATGATGGATCTTGTTTTGTATTGACTCTTTTGAGGCTTGAGCCTTGAGCCTACAGTTGTCATTTCTGAATTTTGATCTATCATTTGAGTCTTTGACATTGAACTTGAGCAAAGATGTATTTTTCAAGCTTTTGTAATGTTTTTATTAATTATATATGTATGTATTAAACCCTAAAACCGAAACTCCGTTTCCCCGTTTCTTCCCGAAGGCCGAAACTCCGAAACTCCGTTTCCCGCCGTGCTCCGCACCCCCGTTTCCGAAACTCGTGGAAACTATGGCCACGGTAAAGGCAGTTGAGACTTTCTTTTATTGACCGACCTTGAGAAGAGATGTTGATGCTTTTGTTAGGCAATGCATCGTATGTCAAAAGACACCAGGGTTACTTCAGCCTTTACCTATTCCAGATAGACCATGGGAGAGCATTGCCATGGATTTTATATTTGATCTTCCGAGGACACAAATGGGGAATGATGGCATTTGGACTATCATATGCAGGTTCAATAAGCAGGCTCATTTCATTCCCAAGCGTAAGACGATCAAAGTTGATCACATGGTGAAGTTGTTCATGGCAAACATCTTCAAGTATCATGGCATGCCTTCGTCTATCATTAGTGACCGTGATCCACGGATGACGAGTTATTTTGGAGAGGGTTGTTTGACAACATGGGTACAACTCTCAAGTTTTCATCTTCGTTTCATCCACAAACAGATGGTTAATCGGAAGAGGCTAATTCTACAGTGTTAGATCTTCTTAAGTGTTATGTGTCAGAGCACAAGCAACAATGGGAAAAGTATCTTCCTTTGGTGGAGTTTGCTTATAACAACACCGTCCATACCTCGACGGGTAAGGCGTCTTTTGAGATTGTGGAAGGAGGGAAGAAGGTACCACCTATTTTGCACATAAAGGATAAGATCTTTGAGGCTGGCCAGTATGTGGAGAACATGGATGAAGCTTATCGGAAAGTTAAGTTGGCACTCCAGAAAACTCAGCAAAAGCAAAAGAAAGCAGCAGACCGTCACAGACGTGCATTAGAGTTTGCATTGGGTGATTGGGTTCTTTTGCGATTTGAGAAAGCTAGGCTCAAAAAGATGAAGGGTAAAGAGCGCTTATTCCCTAAGTTGAGCATGCGCTATTATGGACCTTTTCAGGTATTGGAAAAGATTGGTGAGGTGGCCTATCGTTTGAAGCTACCAGATCACTGGAGGATTCACAATGCATTTCATGTGAGTCTACTTAGACCTTTCGGTGGGGATGTGCCTGAGGATGTATCAGATGAGGCTTAGCCGGAAGTTGAGGAACTTGATGAGGTTCTTATTCCAGAGCAGATACTGGCACATAAGGAAAGAAAGGTACAAGGTAAAGTTTCCCGTCGCTATCTTGTGAAGTTCAAGAACTGTTCACCGATGGATGCGAAGTGGATGGCGGAGGGTGACTTAGCAGATTCACCTCAGGTGTTGCAGCTTTATCTTGATGCCTTTGAGTTGGAGCCGACTCTTGTTACGGCTCATTCAGGTTTTGTGACATGTGAGAGCTTATGACCGTCGTAAACACAACCTTAGTCTAGATAAACTGCACTTAATGATGTTTAAGAGAGACAAATTGGTGTCAATGCAATGCAGCTATATTAGATGAATGAATGCGGTTACAATGAGATCCAAATGGATCTGTACTGCTGAATATGCTGCCTATATGCTGAATATGCTGAATGAATTGCTGTCCACTATCTTTCCCTTGTTTCCTGGGAAGGAAAAGCTCAAGGGAGGCTTTGGAACAGATACTGAATGCTGACCTGGTGATGAAACGCAGATGCGATTGCAGATCTGATGGGCTGAACTGAATGCGTTTGCTGATGATGATGCTGAGGATGATGTGTTTGCTGAATGCTGATGCGTTGGCTGGTTATGCTGCTCCCAATGCTTCCTGGAGGAGATGCGTTGGAGAACACACTGCTGAATGCTTCTCTGATGAGCTTGCTATGCTGAATGGAGAGGCTCTTCTATTTATATGAGTGAGGGCTGCTGGTCGGCCAGCATTAATGCAGTCGGCCAGCTAGTGAATGTCCACGACTGGGCATAAATACCATAAATGTCATGGCCCTGTGAAAATGGAGCAGGACAAGTGTGGGCATGGTGGTTGCAGAGTCAAAATATTTTATGATTCACATGGGGGGTGCCCGGACAGAGTTTAAGATGTGTGGACATCCCTAGGTGTGAAGGGGGGAACTAGAAACATTAAGTTTTAATGTTTATTGAAGTTTGCCCCTAGGCCTTAGTGGCCCTAGGAACTTATTAAAGTTTGGGGCCCTAGGGATTAATTTGGGGAGGAGTGTTTCTCTCTCCTCTCTCTCTCTCTCTTCCCTTTTTGGGAGTCGTGGAGTAAAAGTGGAGGAGTTCTTGATGCGCATGTTGACAAGCGTGGAAAAGCTCAAGAGAAGGCAGGCGACTGCTGCACATGTGTGCTTGCTGCTGTTTTTCTGAAAACTGAGTGTTGAAGAAGGCTGTACAACAGCCGTACACCTCTGTACGACTGTTGCACCGTTGCTGCAGGCAGCGACGAGCTGAGGAACAGAAGCTGCTACAACAGGCGACTGGTCAACAGAGGGCAGCAGGTTCAGGTACAGGCCGTACAGCCCTGTACGACAGCTGTACAGTGTACGGACAGGGCTGACGCACGCTTTTCAAAGTTCAGTAGCTGCAGGCGGCGACTGTCAGGTGGCTGGACAGACCTGAATACACAGATTCAGGTTGGTACAGGAGAGGACAGCAGGCTGTTCATGCAAGTACAACTCCTGGCACGTATCCCGAGGCGGTACAGACGGGTACAGTGCTGATTTTCAGATCTGTATTTTCAAGGACAGCATAAGAGTGAACATCAGGAGGAGGATACAGGCAAGAACAAGCACACGTGTGAAGCAGGGTTGTGGATACAAGTGCCTGCAAGTACAGATTGGTGCTGTTGCTTCCTCCAGTGTTGTTTCACGAGCTGAACTTGGTAAGCTCTGTTTCTGTTCATCTATCTCTCTTTCTACTACTTGATGTCTGTTGCAGATATGTGTTATCTGGCCCCTTGTGAGAGGAGGGGTATGGCAGATTGACAAGGGTTGAGACAGAGACTGGACAGCACATGTATGTTTGAGCTGAGAAGATGTATCATGCACTTGAGTTATGCCAGATGTATGCCCATGGCTGGTCTGCTTAGTGATCTTGGCTGATCAATTTCTCCAATAGTAATACAATTTACTTAAGGGAGGGGTCGGCTGTTCCGGCTCATTGTGTGTCTCTTGTCAATTCAGCAATTTACTTCTTGTATATGAGTAAGTGTCTTCAAATCTTAGTGTATTTAAGTGTATTGATTAGCAATTGTGTTCAACCAAGTTACACGCACCCAGCCATCTGCTCTCTACAATCCAGCCAATCAGCGTGTAAGTGCTGTCACGCGTGTGGTGATGAGTCCACTATACCTATTCGTAGTGAGGGCAGGTTAGAGATCGTTCTCGATGACAGAGGGGGGAAGCATTACGCCCAGGTTCTTTTTGTCCCATCTCTTGGTTTTCATCTGTTGTCAATGCATGAGGTTTGCAAGACTGGTGTAGGGGTGGAGTTTGATGAGCATTTTGTTGCTCTACGGGACAAAGCGACAGGCCAGGTTGTATGGGAAGGTGGAGTGGAGAATGGGATTTACAAATTCTCAGCACTCTCTCTTACAAGTTCTCAGTTAGGTGATGTGTGGCAGTTTCATTGTGACCACTTGAATGTGGATATGTTGCAGCAGGCTTTCTGGGACCAGATGATCGATGGCTTGCCAGATGTTGGCAGTAGTAGGCAGGGACATTCTAGTTCTTGCATTCGTCAATTAGAGGAGCCTTTATAGGTGAACTATGCTTTGATGTCTCATATCATTCAGGACAAGGAGCCTCCTGTAGTTGAGGAAGCTCTTTCCCAGGGGACTTGTAGGAAAGCCAAGCAAGTGGCGGATGGTGACTTGCAGGAGGTGGTTGTTGAGGAACCTCCAGGCTTTGAGGTTCCGGGTTCAGAGGGGGTGATTTACAGGTTCCGGAAGGCCTTTAATGGTCTTTAGCAGGTTCCCAGGACTTGGCATACCAAAGTTACAGTTGATGATCCTTGTGAGCTGGTTGATGCCTCTTTGTTTCGGAAGTAGTTTGGTTCATTGATTTGGTTGCTGAACATCAGATTGGACTTGAGCTTCCCGGTGGGGCCGTTGAGCTCATTCATGCAAACGCCTTTGAAGACTCAGTGGGACGCAAGATTGCGGATCTTGCGGTATCTGCAGAGTACGAAGGATCTTGGACTCTTCTATGATACTAGAGAGGGAACGATGGATGGAGTTAGACTCCAAGGTTGGAGTGACTCAGATTGGGGAGGAGATCCAGACACGAGGAGATCTTCATTAGGCTACAGTTTTACCCTTGGCTCAGGAGCTGTTTCATGGAGCAGCAAGAGGCAGCCAACTTTTGCCTTGTTGTCTACGGAGGTAGAGTACCGGGCTGCTTGTGCTGCTGCTTCGAGGTTGTGTGGCTGCGGAGGTTACTTGGCGAGATTGGGTTTTCCCTGGAGGACCCACAGTCATCCAGAGTCACTTTGTTCGTGAGAAGATTTTTGCCAATGACATCTTGCTAGAGGTTTGTTCGACAAAAGACAATGTGGCGGACCTCTTCACGAAGTCTCTACCTCAGGCGATGCTCCGGCAATACTCCAGCTCACTGGGGTTGGTTCCACATCTAGGAGCTGAGAGGGGGTGTTAGTAGTCATCTCCTGTCTGTACCATAGTGCTCACAGAGGGCCCTTCTTGTGGGTGTTCCCGCCCAGGAGCTTTGCTCAGTTTTCCATTTTTCCATATATTTTTCCTATTTTACTGGTCGTGGGGGGTTGTCAATTTTGGTCGTCTGTTTTGTACTTGGCCGACTGCCTGTATGCAGTTGTGGAGATCCCCAACAGCCAGTCGGCTGTCTTATGGCTGACTAACCAGCAAAGGGAGGTGGTATAAATACCACTCCTACCCCCACTTCAGTATGTTGTACCAGATCTATTGTATATAGCAGAGTTTATACAGCTTCTCTCTCTCTCTCTCTCTCTCTCTCTCTCTCTTTTGCGTTTTCTCTTCCACACTCAGTTCTGCGTTTGCAGGCTGGTGGTTCTCTCTTGCGTTTGCTAATCTTCATCGTGGAGTCTTGTTGCGTGTACTCTCAGTTGTTTGTCTCATATCCGCTGTGTATTCCGACAAGCCCTTCCACTGTTGCATGATCTACATGTTTAATTGCTGGCTTTCCATCATCTGAAGGATGGAATTTATCATCAGGTCTGATGGGGATTAGTGAGAGATCGGAGCTAAGGCACTGGATAAGCAACGGTTCCTCCTCAAATATGCTCCTCGTCATGCCATGGAGCTGCAAGTGGGCGGCTCGGCATGTTGGTATGGGATGCTAGGCTAGGGTCATCTAGGCTTGGCAGGCTTGCGACAATCTGAACCCAGGCCTGGGTGTGATTCAAGGTATTGAACCTACGGTTGGTCGTTGAGTTGTATAAGGTCCCCCTCTTCCTAAATAGGGAAAACCATAAGATAGTCTACTAAGTCTAACTCGAAAAAAATTTCCTACTCGTCGACACCTTGACCATGTAAAGATACAAGGATACGATTGATAGGTAAGACCTAGTTCTACCCCGCAAGGGAAGCGTAGTCTTCTAAATGACTCTTAAAATCGAATCACCCATAGAGTGATTGATCTTAATTTGGGTAACCTCCATTCTTGATTCCTAGAGACAACGCTTTTTTCCCCATCTATGCGAGGCACAACCGTTGACCTAATCCTCTAGAGTAGGGTTGCCCAGGGACCTATTTATCTAGCGCGTAGTCTTCAATTAATTTGTTGGAAAGCTATCCGATTAATCGGGTTCACCCATTCATAGGATGGTGCCGTTAGGGCATTCCATCCTTCCGCTTTTCACCCAACTCGTGCATCAATTTTGTTTTCTAATTAATCCTACCACATTGTTTGACATAAATAAACAAGTTCCTTAATTAATGACCTTCACAGTGTTCGTTTAAACAGCCTTTAACAATGATACAATAATACTAGCAAACAAGGGATTTAAAAAAAATAAATACAATGTTCAAAACTATCCATAGCCAGATCCAGGCTCTCTTATTTCTTTACTTTATGCTGCTGATGATCTAGAATTCGGCCTTCTAGCCTCTATAGATTGAGCAATCCCTACGGGACCATACACCTCGTCATCAGTAGCTAGTGAGGACTCAAGCCGGCCTGTCGTTCTCTCAGGCTTCATCGCTTGATCCTCCCGCTTCTCAGAGGGATGTCTACACGCTAGGGTGGGCTTATTCACCGCACTAGCCTAGGCCTGCAGAACTAGGCAGCATCATAATACTTGCCTAAACTGGCGAATCTCATCTTTCCAATGGTAGGAGGGATACCTTGAACCGACTCCGAGCCTCGCTAACGTCGTCGTCGGCTACACAGCATGGAAACGGGGTCAACATTAAGGCAGCGAGAAGATGTACTTGTACTTTTAACTTAATCAAGATAACAACACATTGCTTGACCAAAAAACAACATCATTTCTCGAGAAAGCAACGTTTCACAAGAATTTTGGTATTTTCAAAGCAAGGAAAAGTAACCACTTCTTTCTTACATAATTAATGTTAATATTAAAAATCAATCAAAAAACCTCTTTTTTAAACGATTATTAAGCTAACTTGGCCATTAGTTCCTTGTGGGACTCCCAAGGGGGGAGTTGGGACCGCATTTGGAGTATTCCCTCTAGGGTCGTCATTATGCATGCTCTTCGAGGTAGTATTTTGGGGTCTTCGTGGAGGAGTCATTCTATCCACTTTCTCGCAACCCGCGTCACAGCGAACTCAACGCTTCAGCCGGATCACGAATCAGAGTTCATTTGCTCACTTTATGAGCATAAAACTCTTAGGTGGGAATCACCTCTAAGAGCCAAAGAACCCTTACTAAAGTCACCGCAAATGTGGGGGTGTCACGTGCATCCCGCACTTGGATGCCACGTGGACATTCTGTACAGTAGGTGCAGGACCTGGGATGGTGAACTGGTCCCATGTGAGCCCAGTCCGGGACGAGTCAGCCAGGGATCCATCTCAGTCGTCCGAGGTCAGGTGTGCATTGTCCTGCACATGAAGCAGTGCCAGTCCGCGCTGTGAGTCTCCCTCTGGAATGATGTCAGATGTGCTGTGTATCTGGTTTGCAACTGGATGCCAGACATCTGAAGGCATGTAGTTTGCATGTAGAGATGGGGTCAGCCCATAGGGCTACCCCAGGGCAAGGTTTTGCATTGGCATACTTAGCATGGGCATGGGGGAGGTGTAGAACCACCCCCAAGGGGCCAGGAGGGCCCAAGACTTTGCCCACCAGCCAAGGCAAGGGCTGGAAGGACAGTCGGCCAGGCCTAGGGCTGCTGGACAGGCAGCCGACAGGGGTAGAAGCCCTGCCCAGCCAGTCGGCCAGGTGTGGGGGGCAGTCCCCACACCCATGCGCAGATGCCCAGCACCCTGGTGCTGTCCCAGAATTACATGCGCAGGCTGGACAGAATTTATTATGGTGTGAATTCATTTATTGCACAAGACACAGTCGTGAGGCTGTCCTGAAGACAGCCGACTGCAGGATATGAGGGGTATAAAAGCCCAAGTCTTAAATCATTTCTTCCATCTCATAATTCACCAAGAGCCTCAAGCATTCAAGGGCCAGGACAGCCAAGGGTTTGCTAAAGCTAAGGGGTGAAGGACTGAAGGTCAAGGGCAGGTTTTCCAGCCAAGAAAAGGTCAAGTACTTTGTATTTGTTTCAGATTTACATCATTCTAATAAAGCAAATACACCATCCGTGGTGGGGGCCCTACAGAGGGTAATTGGGACCCAATACTGTGTCCTTCTCCATCTCCCCCTTCTCTCTCTATTTTTCTGCACATCGTCTTTCAGTTGTGCGTTAATTCCGTCGCGAAAAGAGTGCTGTTTTCTGAGTTTTGAAGTACCGATCCTTCTCCGAAGCTTCCGCATATTACAGTGGTATCAGAGCCTACTTCAAGGACGAAGATTCAGCAAAGAAAGCCAGAAAATTTTTTCGCTCGTGTGGTTGGTTTTTAGACGCCGGTGGACTACCCCTTTCGGAGTGACTCCTGTCCCTCGAAGGACAGTTGGTTTTTAGCCTCCGGAAGCCTTCGGAAGTCTCCCACACAGATAGTGGATGGTCAGATTGCGTTCCGGAAAGGAACTGCATTTTCCCGCTATGGCGAACTTTGGCGACGAGAGAGAACCAGAACCATGGGACCAGAGTGCACCAGGCAGCCCAGCTAGGGCACCCGGCTTGAGTGTACAAGACATGTTCCAGCAGATGATGCGAGCAATCGCAGACCAGACAACCAAGTTGGACGAGCAGAAGGCGCGGATTTTGGCTCTGGAGGAGCGTTCTCGCTCTCCAGCGTCGCGTTTTCCATCTCCTCCTCCCTCTCCTTCCGTACCCCAGATACCAGATCCTCGTCACAGGGACCCTCTCGAGGGGTCACAGCAGCAGTCAAGCTCCTTGCTTGAGATGCAGATACGGGCATTGGAGATTCGACAACGAGAAGACGAAGCCATGCGACGAGTGGAACACGAGCGTTACCTCCGAGCTTTGGACGCCAGATTGACACCGGGGGCGCCCTCGAATCATTTTCCCGAGAAAATGAACTTCAGTAGGTATAATGGTAAACTCGATCCCACTACTCTGTATTCATGGTTACATCAATTTGAAGCTTACTTTGCCGCAGTTAGGAAATCAGATATTGACAAAGTGATCTTAGCCAGTTGGTATTTGGAAGGTGAGGCCATTCCTTGGTGGACTCAGTGGGCTCATGCCCACACCAGATCAGGTATGGCAGCTTATGGGTGGGACGAGTTCGTCGGTGACCTTAAGCAGCGGTTTTTACCGCCCCACTACCTTGAGCGACTCGAAGACGAGTTCAGGGGTGCGCGTCAGAATGCGCAACCAGTCCTTCAGTTTGCCAATAGAATTTCGACCTTGTGTCTACAATTAGGCTTATCTGATGCGGACAAGAAAGGGCAGTTTTTGTATGGCTTGGACACGCACATCCAATGGGAGGTGCGTATGTTTAGACCAGCCACCTTTGAGGACGCACTCTCGCTTGCGCAGAGTGCAGAAATGAAACACAATGGTGGCAAGCCCAAGACTTCCCAGCCGGCTTCTCCCAAGGCTAACACCTCGGGGGGCAAAAGCCAGAACCAGACGGGGTCTTCCCCAGGACAGAGCCCGGGAGCCTCTGGCTCCAAGAACTCGAACAATGCGTCTAAGCTTACTCCAGACCAGAAAGCGGAGGCAGGCAAGACAGGTGGCAAGTTGAGTGCTGAGGAGCTTGCTCAGTACAGGAAGGAGGGTAGATGTTACTTTTGTCACACAAAAGGACATACTTCTCGAGATTGTCCGAAGAAGCCTCCAAAGGCCGCCGCCGCCTCCACAGCTTCCGTGGTGAGCACAGCTCCCACACAGACCCCAGTGGCTACCCCTAGTTCTTCAACCCCCGGTGCTTCAGTTGGAGCAATTATTAGCCGGGAGCTCGAAGATAAGCAGAAGGGCGCCCATGACCAGGAGTATGAGCGCAACGAATTGCTCAAGTCCTTTGGCTACATAGGTGGCCAGAGAGTCGTTGTCTTGTTTGACAGCGGCAGTACGGAGGATGTGATCACGGAAGAGGCCGCTAGACGTGCCCGTTTCGAGCTCACTCCGGTGGACAAACAAGTTGAGGGTTTTAGCACAGGTATGACTACGAGCGTCAAGTATGAAGCTCTAGGTGCTAAATTAGTCATTCAGGGCATAGAGTTTGTGCGTGATTTTATGGTTGCCCCTCTTGTAGGAGCAGACATAATTTTGGGTATCCAGTGGTTTCACAAGTTCCTTCCTGATGTCAAGTGGGACAAGCACACGTTCCAGATTGATCGGAATGTGTCAAACACCCCTGTGACCATTAAGTGTGAGCCAGGTATTCCAAACTTTCCGCTCATAAGCCACTTGCAGGCTAAGCGAGCAGTCAGGAAAGGCGCACATTGTGCGATGATTTACGTCCAGACAGCCCAGACGGTGGCCAGTGCTTCCGAGAAGTACTCGGTTCTCCATGAAAAGTTCCAGAAGATTTTTCTTCGGGACAGTCTCCCTCCCCAACTTCCCCCGTCCAGACCGGAGGATCACAAGATTGACCTCCTCCCAGGCTCGGAACCCCCGAGCAAGTTTCCATATCGCCTTTCTAAGGCAATGGAATCGGAGTTGGACCGCCAACTCCAAGAATTGTTGCAAGCTGGTTTCATCCGCCCCAGCGTGTCGCCATTTGCAGCACCGATCTTATTTGTCAAGAAGAAAGATGGGTCTTCTCGGTTGTGTGTCGATTATCGTGCACTCAACAAGCTGACTATCAAGAGCAGATTCTCGATGCCTCGAATTGACTATATTCTCGAGAGGCTGAATGGAGCTAAGGTGTTCTCTAAATTGGATTTAAAGAGTGGGTACCACCAGGTTCGGATTGTTGAGGGGGACATCCCCAAGACAGCTTTCCGTACAGAACGGGCCCACTATGAATTTGTGGTCATGCCATTTGGTTTGACGAACGCCCCAGCTACATTTAACCGCATGATGATGCGTATTTTCCGGGAGTTGATTGGAGTGTGTGTGTTCATATTTTTGGACGACATACTCATATTTTCAGCTACCGTTGAGCAGCATGACATTGATGTGGAGAAAGTCCTTAAGTTGCTGGAAAGCAACGAGCTCTATATCAATGAAAAGAAGTCAGAATTTTATCTGTTCCAGGTACATTACTTGGGATATATAATCAGTGCCGAAGGCATTCGACTTGATCCGGCTAAAGTAGCCGAGATTGTTAACTGGGAAGTACCTCAGACCGCTTACGACATTAGATCATTTGTGGGTATATGCCAGGCATATTCCACCCACATTGACAAGTTTTCTGATCTCTCGGCAGACCTCACCGATCTGCTAAAGGGAGTGAAAACAAGGAGGCAAAAGATTCGAATGACTCCACGAGCGTTGGAGGCATTCCAGAACCTCAAGGTGGCTTTGTCAGAAGCGCCTTGTCTAGCCCTTGCCTCGTGGGACGAACCATTTCAGGTGATCACCGATGCGAGTAACATCGCAATTGGAGGTGTATTGCAACAGAATGGTCATCCAGTAGCTTACATGTCTCGTAAGTTATTGCCCGCCGAAAAGAATTACTCAGTCTACGATCGTGAACTCCTAGCAGTCATTCAGGCCTTGAAACATTGGAAACATTTCTTGTATGGCCGTGACTTCGAGGTTCGCACTGACCATCAGGCATTGCGCTGGATTCAGACGATGCCAAGTGCACAGTGGAGTGATCGACAGCACCGCTGGAGTCAGATATTCCAGCAGTTCGGTGGTATGATTGAGTACCTTCCAGGAAAGGCCAATCCAGTGGCCGATGCTTTGAGCAGGAAGGGACAAGTATCTGCGATTCAGACCACTAGACTGGACCTTGTTGGTACAGGACTAGAAGACATGAAGCACACGTACGCGGATTCCGAGGAATTCGGTACACAGTGGGAACAGGCATTGGATGCCACAGGACCATGCCATTTTCTGATACGCGATGGTTGGCTTTACTACAAAGGCCGACTGTGTGTCATGAAATCATTCCGGGCAGCTCTTCTCCATGATGCCCATGACGCCATTACAGGTGGTCATAGGGGCATGAATTCGACTCTGGAGAAGTTAGAACGGCAATACTATTGGCCAAAGATGAGGCGTGATGTGTTTACTTATGTACAACGCTGTGACATTTGTCAAAAGGTGAAAGCTCCTCGTGGAAAGAAGATAGGGTTGTTACAGCCTTTGCCAATTCCTGAGGGTTCTTTCCAATCGATGGACTTTGTCACAAATCTGCCTCCCAGTCCGAGTAAGCGTAATACACAGTGTTTGACTATTGTTGACAGGTTCAGCAAATTTGTGATGCTTATTCCTTGCAGGGCCAATGTGACCGCCGAGGATGTTGCCCAGCTATTCATTCGGCATTGGTACCCGATTGGTGGGATTCCTAGGACCATAGTGTCAGACCGAGATGCCAAGTTTACCAGTCATTTTTGGAGGGCATTGTTTGATAATTTTGGTACTAAGTTGAATTTTTCCAGTGCATTCCACCCACAGACAGATGGCCAGACAGAGATATACAACCAGTTGGCCTTTGATGTGCTGAAGTGTTATGTCCACGATCAGCAAGGTAAGTGGGAATCGTTTCTGCCTTTAGTTCAAGCTGTGTTGAATGACTCTTTTTCTTCAGCTATTGGCAGGACTCCATATGAGGCAGCGTTTGGAAGGCCTTTCCAGTCGTTGTTAACCAGGACGTCGTCTTCAGTACCGGAGGCGAACAGAGTGACGGAGTCTTACCAGGAGATCCTAGAGTCCGTCAAAGACAGATTGGCTAAAGCGCAAGATGCCTACACTCGACAGGCCAATAAAGACCGAAGGGACATGAAGTTTTCGGAAGGAGATTGGGTATATCTTCGGATTATGAAGCAAAGATTAAAGCAAGTGGGCAAGCGATGCCCAAAGTTGTCTTTCAGGAGCTTCGGACCATTCCCCATCCGGAAAAAGATTAATGAGGTGTCTATGCAGTTAAAGCTACCTCCGAGTTGGACTATGCACGATGTATTTCATGTCAGTTGGTTGAAGCCATATGCAGGTCCACCCCCTTCAGAGGTCAAAGACGAAGCGGAACCAGACATCATTGATGAAGCAGAAGTAATGGTTCCAGAACAGATCCTTCTGCACCGTTTCAAGCATGGCTCCGGCCGAAGACTACGACAGTTCCTCACGAAGTTTCAGGACCGAGGAACTCATGAAGCGGTATGGCTCGACAAAGAATTCTTCGAAGACTATCCGGCTTTATTGACGGATTATTTGGAGGCTATGCAGCTTCCGTCAAGTTAAGCAGAAGGGGATGTCACGTGCATCCCGCACTTGGATGCCACGTGGACATTCTGTACAGTAGGTGCAGGACCTGGGATGGTGAACTGGTCCCATGTGAGCCCAGTCCAGGACGAGTCAGCCAGGGATCCATCTCAGTCGTCCGAGGTCAGGTGTGCATTGTCCTGCACATGAAGCAGTGCCAGTCCGCGCTGTGAGTCTCCCTCTGGAATGATGTCAGATGTGCTGTGTATCTGGTTTGCAACTGGATGCCAGACATCTGAAGGCATGTAGTTTGCATGTAGAGATGGGGTCAGCCCATAGGGCTACCCCAGGGCAAGGTTTTGCATTGGCATACTTAGCATGGGCATGGGGGAGGTGTAGAACCACCCCCAAGGGGCCAGGAGGGCCCAAGACTTTGCCCACCAGCCAAGGCAAGGGCTGGAAGGACAGTCGGCCAGGCCTAGGGCTGCTGGACAGGCAGCCGACAGGGGTAGAAGCCCTGCCCAGCCAGTCGGCCAGGTGTGGGGGGCAGTCCCCACACCCATGCGCAGATGCCCAGCACCCTGGTGCTGTCCCAGAATTACATGCGCAGGCTGGACAGAATTTATTATGGTGTGAATTCATTTATTGCACAAGACACAGTCGTGAGGCTGTCCTGAAGACAGCCGACTGTAGGATATGAGGGGTATAAAAGCCCAAGTCTTAAATCATTTCTTCCATCTCATAATTCACCAAGAGCCTCAAGCATTCAAGGGCCAGGACAGCCAAGGGTTTGCTAAAGCTAAGGGGTGAAGGACTGAAGGTCAAGGGCAGGTTTTCCAGCCAAGAAAAGGTCAAGTACTTTGTATTTGTTTCAGATTTACATCATTCTAATAAAGCAAATACACCATCCGTGGTGGGGGCCCTACAGAGGGTAATTGGGACCCAATACTGTGTCCTTCTCCATCTCCCCCTTCTCTCTCTATTTTTCTGCACATCGTCTTTCAGTTGTGCGTTAATTCCGTCGCGAAAAGAGTGCTGTTTTCTGAGTTTTGAAGTACCGATCCTTCTCCGAAGCTTCCGCATATTACAGGGGGGGGGGGGGGGGGGGGGGGATGAAAGGTGTCCTTAAATTGGCATTTGGGGCAAAAGGCTGCACCTAGAGGGAGAGAAGGGAGGTTCTTTCTCAAGTCTATTCACACGGGGGCGGGGGAGGGGGAGAGAGAGAGAGCAGTAAAGGACACTCTCTACTCAACCAAGAGAGATGAATTTTTTTTGGCAGAGGCTACTTGGAGATGGGCTGAAAGGGGCTTGTTGGGAGAGAGGGCTACAGATGGCTGTCAGGTACAGTCCCGCACAGAGTGTCGGGTACGGAGTTCGAACTATCGGGTGCAGTCTTTGCATAGAGTATCGGGTACGAGAAGTGCAGGGTGTCGGGGTGTGGACCATGGGGGTGCTGGGGGGTTTATATAGGGGCTCGTATGGGTACAGGGAAAGGGAATGGGAGAGCAAAGTGGGGTGCAAAGGATGATGTACGATGAAAGTACACTGATCTGTGGCTATATGAGTTTGGGGAAAGGGATGGTGTCTGTGCGCGGACAAAAGATGAGGTACGCATGTACCTTTTGGGTTAGTGGCCGCATGGGTGTTCACGTGATGGCCAGTTGGGACCGTACGCTAGGGCGGGCGGCCTTTGGTCCTTATATGGCCGTTGTACAAGCGGCCAGGTATGTGAACGTTATCTTTTTGGAACGGGGATCCCTTTTTTGGGACGCCGCTCTCGATATGCGTGCCGATGCGTCCGGCGGTTGCAAAAAAAATTTTCAGCGAGAATGTCCGGGATGTCTCCCTGGTCATAGGGGTGTAGTTCGTTTGTCAATCGGGCACCCGAATATGCATTTATTAAGGTGGAAAATTTACCATACTTTAACTAAAAATCTACGTAGAGGCTTATTTCGGTGTCCGTTTTGAGTGCTGTAAAATCCTATCTCAGGATAAAATCGCGTGCAGATTCCAAATTTGAACTCAGAATTTTAAGATTCCAAGGGAAAATAGTCAATTATTAAAATTGATCATTTTATACCACAAAAAAGCCATAAATTCATTTATTAAATTGACATATATTATTATTGAAGTTTGGCTCACCATTTATGGTCGAGATGTATGGTAGTGATTTAGCTATTTTATGAACCCCATAGGATAGCAATTTTATGAACCCCATAGGATAGCAATATGGATACATTGAGAAACTTTACATGTGATAGATCCTAACATCCCAAACCACTAGGATATACCCCATACAAAATTCCCTTTAGATGCATAAGACTGAGTGGAAGCGATCAATCCCTTCTCAGTCCTTGTCTTGATGCAACTAAACTTCCCCTCAATGTCATGTTTAAACCTTTAGGTTAGTTCCACATCAATCCGCCTCAATCCAGCATTCCCCGTACTATCTTTCTCAACATGATTTGGATTGCTCGTGGTTTTGCATGAAGAAGTATTTATGGTTTCACCAAATTTTGAATGAATGATTTTTGGCTTATTTTGCAAAACCGTTAGGCACATTGATCGATTTTTCGGCATTACGTCTAGATGCACGCATATATATGACCTAGACTCGGAGAATGATAACACTGATATTCTAATCAATGGTTTGATCCGATAGATTTTATCTTCCGAGATGATACAATTTGTGTGTGGGGTGTTGTTTTGGAACGGGCACTCATTACATTCCCGTACAAAGGTAGGAGTGTATCAAACAAATCCTGTGGGCATACCTCTTGTTGTTTTTTGCATGTAAGCATGGGCTGAATCTGAGGTTCCTTCCCTCACCCTTGAAAAATCCAAGTTGAGCTTTATGTAGGGCCTCTCGTGCATCATGGTCAAGTGCCTTATTATCATCTAAGAGATTAGCCTGGTTGCAGTTGGCGTGATTCATGATTCCTGTCCAAGCAAGGAGAATTCATCTCGATTTAGCACATAATGCTATTTTAGCACAATTTTATATTTTGGCATAGTGATTGTCAAGAACTTGAAGATACTGGACACTTCAAGCAGTTAGTGGTTGATTGGTTCTTGTTGATATCCTCAGTTGGGAAAACAAGGGGATGATTCAGATCTTGGTTGAGATGCTGTATACATCCGTCTCCAAGGATTGGAGAGAGAAATCCCTGTGGTCGAAATTTGCCTATGATGTACTAAGCATATGCCTACTGTTAATAGTTAGGTTTTGTTTGGTATGGCTATTATGCAAATTCCTTGCAACTTAAATGATAGATCTTAGAGGTATGTATCTAGGCTTAGCTTCGATTTCCTTGTTGGATTACATGAGATTGGAGCTCATGCTAGACATTCTATCAAAGGTGTTCACAACAGGGGCATGATAGGAGCATTCTTCGGGGAGTACTACCTGGAATGAGGAAGCTTGCATATACTCTTGTATTGAAATACTTGATAGTTCTACAATTTTGCGAACATGGAAGTTTTATGTTATTCCGTGGGTATTGTGATTTACCAAATTGTGATGTGGACAGGTAATTTAACTAGGAATGACTCCGAGGATTCAAGTTCACGATTTTCCAAGTTTGTTGACTCGAGGAAAGATTGAGATTGAGGGTTTACCTCAAGAACTTTTTTTGGTTAAGGCTTCTTCTTTTTTTGTTCTACTTGAAAAGGATCTCACATGGGATTTTCAGGAAATCGAAGCTTTGAGCTAAGCTTGTATATGATTGTTGGATTGTGGAAAGATAAGACACTCTCGACCTACTTTGGGGCCAAGGGTTTCAGGGATTAGGAAAAGTAGACTGATTATAAGGGCTAAGGCTTATAAGTAATCCACTCACAATTGTCTATCCTTGAGGCAAACGGTCCAACTAGGGCAGGTCCTGGTGATATGGGATGCCAGGGTTGATTGGTGTGGTTGGTATGGACAGAGACTTAGGCCCTATGCTCAGGGGAGATCTTGTGTTGTATGGGATCTATTGGTGGGTGGTGAGCTAGCCTGTGGAATCTTAATCTGGAGTAATCTTGTGCTTGTTCTGTGTTTAGGTGATCTTGGAAGGATTTTGTCGAGAGAATCCTCGGTGACACCTTAACCTCCTGGGTGGGCCCTATTAGCCCCCATTCCTGGCTAAGCCCTAACCTAACTCTCGGGTTAGCTTTTTAACCCTAACCCTTAGGCTTAGCCAATTGTGGGTTAGTCCATTCCCTTTAACCCTAGATCTTGGACCTGTGGTTAATACTGAGCTAAACTGAGTTCGGTGACAATTGATCTTAATGTGCCTGCATATAGACCCCAAACATGGGTTTTTTTTTATAGCTGCCTTTCAGCAAGGACCTTAACCTCCTTCAAAATCATTCGCTAAGAAGAACCTTATTTAAGTATTTCACATGTTTCTCAAGAAAACTTTGTACTTTTTGTTAGTTTCAAAACAAGGTAAATGCAACTGAAGGTACTTGCTTCAAAACAAACTAAACACACAACTGAAGGTACTTGATTTTAGAGCTTACAAAGTCTTGAGGCATGCACTGTAATTAGGGACAATGGAGGCACCGGGTAGTTTCTTTTCCAAAATAACCTAGTCCTCATCTTAGCATTCAGTCTTTTGAGGAGAGAAGGCAATGTTTATACAGTAAGTGGTAATGTTTTGTATAGTTGGATGTGGCTGCTCCTGGGCTTGCAGAAAAAACCCCACCAATTGTCCTTGCAAAATTAAATGCAGATAAATATACCAAAGTTGCATCAAAATATGATGTCAGGTACAATTTTTTGATCAAATCTTGCTTATATTGCTTCTAATTTTGATAATTTTGTCTTTTGATAGTAGTGTTACTCAGACTTAACTAGTGCACGTTCTGTTTTTGTTCTAGTGCATACCCAACACTCAAGTTTTTCATCAATGGTTTTCCTATAGACTATAAGGGCCCTCGCAAAGCTGCATCTCTCTCATCTCATCTTCAAAAGCTCGCGAGTCCTGATGTAAAAGTGTTGGGAAATGAGGTTGAACTACAAGATTTTATGCAGAATGCAGATGATAGCTTCCCCTTCTTTGTTGGCTTTGGGGTGGAAAGTTCTGCCATCTCAGAGCTGGCAAAACAACATAAAAGCAGAGTTTGGTTTTTGGTCCTAGAGAGCTTCTCTGAGAGGGCTATGGAGAGTTTTGACTTTGACAAAAGTCCCGCTCTTGTGGTTTTACGTCCGAGCCAAGGAGAGCAAGAAGTGTATTATGGACCTTTTGAAGGTATGTTCTTGATGCCGGCTACTTTTAGTGCAAATTGGCTGATACTTTTTGTTTTGTTTCTATAGCCCATTTCTATAGTCAGCACATTAGGATTTAGGCTAAGGTTTCGACTTACTGTTATAAATGGGTTGAGGCCATCAACTTAGCTAGAGGATACGGCTGTGGATGTATTTTGCTATTCAGCTTTCAGATGATATTTGATACGTAAGATTTAATACTTCCTCAAGATATTGCATGAGTTATATTATTTATTTCTATAGCCCATTTCTATAGTCAGCACATTAGGACTCAGGTTTAGGTTTCGACTTACTGTTATATATGGGCTGAGGCCATCAACTTCGTTAGAGGATACTGCTGTGCTGTATGAAGGGATGAGCAACTTTTTGGCTAACTTTAATTGGAAGATGTCATGTCCATAGGATCATAACTAAGAAGGCATTTTATGATGATGTTAGACTGATGGCCCTGGATAGGGAGAAGAAGGGCTTAACGAGTAGTTGTCCAAGATTTGGCACTTGTGAGGATCTCTTGATTGGACCGATGTCAGAGAGTCTGGCACAAGCGGTTTACTTTATAACAACATAATTATGTATTGAATTGATTAAACAACAGAAAATAAATCATGAAAAATGGACGAGACACTGCACTGGGTCCCAATGCTAAGGACCCCCCTGCTTCCTGCCTCTGTTGTCCTCTCTGGTGGAGTGTTTGCTTTACTGGTGTAACAATAAAATGCAATGGCTGAATGTTAACTAATACATTATTGTGCACTCATGATTACCAAACTGGGAACTCTTTGAAGATTTCTCCCCAGGTATGTTGGTCCATTCTTGTCTGGTTCCCTTCGTCTGGCTACGTCAGCCGGGTTTTGTTTGTCTACACCAGAATTCTATTAATTTCCATCTACCAGGCTGCTCTAAGCTCTCTGCTGACTGCGTTTTGCTCTTACAGTCACGTAGTTGACCGTTTCTTCGTGAGAGTTCCTAATTGTTTGTTAAACCCAATCTCTTCTATGCTACCTTGAACATTTCCTGGGTTGTCATGTGCACACTCTTTTGAGGTGTGATGTGGACATGCTTCTACCCATTGGCTAGCTCAGAGGTCGAGTGCGTGGCCAGATTCATGTGTATGTAAGGGCATTTGTGCTAGTTCATGGTATTCTCGTCCATGCACCCGATGAGCAGCCAAGTGCGGACATTATTATTATTATTATTATTATGAACACCCTAGGTCAGGGTTTTTAGCCAACTAGCCCAACTTTCACTATGAAAAGAGGTCTATGGCTGAGGGTCATCTTCATTCATCATTCATTCAATCATGCATTCATCATTGAGTCATTGAGAGCAACACCTACTCAAAGTCTTGAACCCACGCACATACTTCTTCTTCATGCATGATACACAGTAGATAAAGAGATGACCTAACCAACGATGTAATCATATGCATGACTTATTTACAATGGAATAGAGAAAGTATGTGGTAGCACAACTCCTCCAATCTTCAGATTTATCATGATAACTAATCCTAAACCACTTTCGCAAAGCACCCATGTTACAGAGAAAGGGCTGCAATTTCCCCCCTCATATAAGGGTGCGGAGATTCATCGTGAAAAACCCCATCATTATCAACGTTTTCACCTGAGGTTTGCGTTTTCTTCATCAACATTGTGTTTTTACAAATTTGTATCATATAGCTCTTGTGTGTGCAAAGGGTGCTCATCCAAAGCGCAAGGAGGAGGGCCAAACGCACCATGTAGAGAACAGATTTAGCAAGCAAGGCAAGGCAGAAATTGGTGATTCCAATGCAACCAAACAAGGGGTGAAGAAGCCACATCAAGTGCTATGTACCTAATACCCCAAGGATTAGTACCTAATACTAATCTTTGGGATTAGTGGCCTAATCTGGCTGGCCAGGTCAGGGGAGCTGTGGGATTAGGGAAAGCAAGCTGATAGGGGTGGCTAAGGTGGATTATTAGTAAAACCATATTTACTCGCTACTTATGACTATTTATAGCAGCAGCAATCACTATATAAGTGACTTATGGGTTTATTATTAATATTGTTAACATTTGTTGACAATGGGTGTGAGCCTAAACCAGAGACTCCCGCCATGGACTTGGTAGATGGGAGTGACCCTTAGCCCCCAGCTCGGGGGTGGTTTGCAATCACAAACATAAAGTCGGGAGGTGAGCTAGCCTGCACCCCTTCTATTTGGTAGAATCTTGTTGCTTGTGTTTAGGGAGATCTTGGGGGGATCTTACTATTGGGATTTCGGAGTTAGTTGGTGTGAACACCCTCTAAAGGTGTGAACAGCCCTTATCGTCTAGGTCAGAAGATGAGGCTTGAGGCCTTTAAAAGCATTGTGCATGGTGGAAGTATTATGATAATGCATTCATCATTGTGTTGTGCAATTACTCTCTCTTTGTTAATCCCTTTGATGAAATGCTGTTAATCTTTGTGCATTTGCTCATGACCTCTCTCTCACTTTTCATTTGGGACCTTCACTTTGGAGAGCACCATGTGCTTGAGGCTAGACCTACACTGGGAAAAGCTTCTCACCCTATTCCTGGTGGTCCATACCACCATAGGTTTCAGGTTCAAATCAGGACTCTGCACAGATCCCCACCCGAGGAAATCTGGATTATTGATTCTGACTTTAAGGGTAAGTGTTCTTTGCTTAATGTCATTTGCACTCACACATTATTATTTAACAACGTTTAACTTGGTAAAACCTTCCAAAGGAATAAAAACAGCCAACCCCGAAAAGTGGCAGAAAGGAGGATCTCAACACGATGTCATCATTCCACATTGTAGGGTTAGTTTTGTGAGGTTTAGAAAACTAATGTTTTTACAATTCATGGATTTTAATGTTTATAATAAATTTACATTTTTTTGGCACACATGCATGAAACAAAATAAAGTGCAAGAAGACCTGGTAAACTAAAGCTGAATACAAGTACATGTCTGATAAGAATAAAGGGTTCTCTGGTAAAGAATTTTCTTCCAACTTATATACGTCTATGATGGATAGGGGATGATTTGGCACAGTTTGTACGGCAGAACCTTTTACCCCGTGTGAACCTGGTCATGGCTGAAAGCATGCGAAATTTACAGGAGGATGGGCGGCCCATTGCCCTTGCCATCTTGAGAGACGATTCATCTGAGCAATCAGTGTCATTCATCAAAAAATTGAAAGCTGCAGCTCCTGCTAACCGGGCTTTCGTCTTTGCATACGTTGATACACTCAAATGGCCTTCTTTTACTACCACTTTTCACATTGACGAACAGTCAAAGGTGCCAGTGTTTATCGTATGGGATGGTGACTCCACATATTTTGTAGTAAGTAGCGCATCTTGTTGCATTTAATGGGAAAAGCTTTTAGAACATTTGTAATCTTCTCCTTGCTGTTCCTTGGTTTGTACTATCAACTTCTGTCTTGCTTTTCTCTAATATGGGAACTCTATGCTGATGTTTCAGAGTGCTGAAGGTTATGATTTTGGTGGTGAGAGAGCAGAAGCGTACATCACATTCTTTCTGCAAGAGTTCAAGGAAGGGAAGGCCAAAAAGCTGAATGTGAAAGGACCCTCTTTTCTTGAGTTTGTCCGGTCGCTTATCAGTATGAAGAGTGTGTACATCCTTTTTTTTGTCGTGGGAGTGATCATCTTTGCCCAAAACATTTGGGGGTCAGACACAGGTGATATCCGCAAGAGGCAGCAGGAACAAGTATACAGCAATGATAGTATGGACAAACAAAGAAGCCCATCAAAGTATTCTAGCAGTGAGAGCAGTTTAGATGTCCCTCACACTATGGTTAAAGAAGATTAAATTCGAACTTTATCAGAGCTTATCTTGTGCTTTTCACTCTGCTGCACCTTGCAAGTACAAGTGAAGGTAAACATACCACTTGCATAAGTGGTATGTGAAAATACAGGTAAATACCTATACAGAAGTCAACATCTTTCACTCTATCTTGCACATGAGAGGTTGCATGTTCTTTCATTCCCTCAAAGCACCCACTTGTAAAGGGGAAATGGGACACTTTAATGCTGACTCTTCCTCTTATCTATGTTGGTCAGCACTCTTCTTGAGCATTTTGACAGTGCTGTTGGTCTGATAAAACAAGCTGGCATTGGTTAGCTTAGTTTGACAGGCTAGCTCTATTTTTGTGCTCTTCAGTTTTAAAGGGCCTGGTAAGACGGACATGGAGTAAGAAACATGGTCGTATTGTCTGTTAAGGTTTCTTTTGCTATTTGGGAAAGAGGTCTCGATGCGTAAGTGTGTGACATCTAATTTACATGTTTTGCTGCATCCGCTGCAATTATGGCTAGGTTGGTGGAGAGAGAGAGAGAGAGAGAGCTGGCTAAAGTGGCTTGTGCATATATTCTACTAACTTAACCCACTTCACCCACCGTACCAAGTAAAAACCATATGACCATGTTATTTTGAAACTAATATAAACCTTGAAGACTCTTCTTATGTTGTGTGTGTGTGTGTGTGTGTTGGGGAGCGGGGGGGGGGGGGATACAAGATGCGTAGCAGACGGTTGACAGCCACATATACTAGAATTGAAAATCTTTTGCTTTTATGTAGTTTGCAAGTTGTGTTTTATGGATGAGTCACTAGCAAACAGGAGGATACAAAAGCCAACTTCCAGCTGCTCATTAGAGGAAATGGAGGTGGTGTCTGTAGCTGATTTCCCTCTGAGAGGGAGATCACAAGTGTGTGGTAGTACCACCTCAAGTTGCTAGGGCCTCCTCGAAGTAAGAGGTACGAAAGGACCAGATGTGTGAGATCAGAGGAAACAACACAGCATGAAATAGGGGAGTGAGTCTATATATAATGGTGGGTGAACATATGTACAAGAGTCCTTTGATGTGAGGTGACTGTGAGTAGTAGACCAGTGCAGAAGTAAAGAGCATGTCGGAGCTGAAGCATGATCAATGACGAAGGCTCACGTTGATGTGAGGCAAAGGAGTTCCGTGAGGTGGTCGGTGTCGAAGGCTCATCTCGGGTGCTGTGGTACCTGAGGGGTAATGAAGAGCAGAGAGGGCTGCCGTCTTGGGTGCTGCAATACCTAAGGGGTGGTGAGGAACAAAGAGGGCTGCCGGCAGCCGTCCTGAGTGGTGCAAGCTCTGGTGTCAAGGGTGTTGCAATACTTCAGTGAGGTGAGTAGCAGAGAGGGCTGCCATCCCGAGTGGTGTCGATGGTACCGTCCCGATGAGGTGAGATGGTGAGCAGAGAGGACTGCTGTCTTGTGGGAAACAGTAGAAGAAACACGATGGTGTGCTGTACACAGTTGCATAGAAACGCGTTTCATACACGTTCGAAACGTACGAAACGTTTCGAAACGTTTCGTCCTGTATGAAACGCGTTTTTTTCATCATCCAATTTTTTTTTATTTTTTTTATTTTTTTTATTTTTTTATTTTTTTTTTGTGTACAATGTAGAGACGGATTGCATTGAGAGTTCTCTCCCAGGATTGCAGTTCAGGGCCTTGTGAGAGAAACAGGAGTACATGGGCTCTTTTTCACACGAAAAAGAGAAATAGACTCTCCTCAGCACAATTGGAGAGGCTCGTCTTTTGTCATTGCAATCTCTGATTGCTAGAACAAAAGGGTCATCCCATTGAGCCTCGCCAAGTGAATCCAGATAAGATTGATATCATGAAGTGCAAGGAGATTCCCGACATTCCTCAGGAGGAGAGAGACATATATTCTATGCTCTATGAGGAGATCATGGCTCCGGCTCGCACTACACGATCTTCTCGAGAGGCTAGTACTAGTGGTGCACCTGCACCTCTAGAGGATGAGGCATTTGAGGACTCGGCTACCGGCAGTGACCTTGTGAGTGAGGCTGCAAAGGCAAAAGATGCAGATGAGGATGAGCATGAGGATGCAGATAGTAGCTAGCAGCCAGTATCATTTTATTTGGACATGTTATTTAGTTTGAACTTTGGACATGCTATTTATTTTGATCTTGGATTTTGAGTCATGACTCATCACCCACGTGGTGATCCTTTTGATTTCTACTTAGTCATCAGTGATCACCCACGTGATTTGTGATATCATCATATCTTACATGTATTTTGTTTTTATTGAAATGAATTCAATGTGGTCTCAAGGGGGCTGTTGGTCGGCCAGGCCAGAGATTGTCGGCCAACAGCCAGACACAAAAAGATGGAAAAAATCTAATAAACCTAGAATAATCTAGATAAATCGCCTTTTTAGGGCTGGACAAAATGCCATTTTCAGACAGGGCCTCCTCGAAGTAAGAGGTGCTTATGGTAAATGCAAGGGGTTTCTTGATGTCAAGATAACACTATGAAGAGTCCCTCATTGGTACAAGTTGCCTTGTATGTGCTCTATTTGCCTTACAACAAAGTACAAGTGTCAAGAATTGGTTGGTATCATAAGGAATAGGGTTGGTATCTCATGGGTTTTAGATGAAGGGTTGGGGTTGAGTCAGTCTACACCTCCATAATCTTAGGCTCAAGTATGCACACGAGTCTTCCAATGTGAAGATCCATGTTCTACTCATGCATAAGGGCCATTCTTTTTGGGGGTTGCGAATGCATCAAGTTCCTACTAATAATTATGATTAACCACACTTAGCTTATCGTAAATACAAAATTTTTAAGTGCTTCAATATATATATATATATATTTTTTTTGGGGGGGGGGGGGGGGGATTGGTTGCAACAAAGCCTATTGAAAAATGCCACCACACTTTCAAATAAGTATGCATTCATTGTATTCAGAAATTGTGAAAAGTTATATGCATGGGCATGCAGTACTTAAAAGTCTTCATGACATGTCATAATATCTGTTGTAATGGAATGGAAGCAAGGTGATCACTAAAAAATCCATCTGAGCAGAAAAAACAAAACATAATCATTATGTATGCCTTTGATTTGATGTATTGCATCCAAGAACATACCGAGATGAGTTTTCTCCAACAACTTGAATGTTTTTACACTAGGAAAGATGAGGGATATCCCTTTCTCATAAGTATTGCGTATTGCCAGAACTGCTGGGTACTAGGTAGGCTTTAAATCAGTTGTGTTCTAGTGAAGTGTGTAGCATAATGAATGGTTGATCCATGAATTACACCCTTCTAGTCAATTTACAAGAACCTAGCATCAGCCGTGTCAAATGCTTTAAAACAAGAAAGGGGTAATCATTTCAATTGTGAGCCTTTAAAGAGGATAACTTTGGTAAGATGAAGGGCAATGCTAGGAAAAGTTTGATTGAAGAAACACCAAAAGAGGACCGAGTTGAGCAAGACAGGTTGTACAAACAAGGTGGATATAAAAAAGAAATAAATCCAACTTACTTCAAATCTAGAACTAATATTATCCCTTCATAAGACTTATTATTTCCTGGGTCTCTGTTTCTGTGATAGAAGTCACGGAGTACTATTGTAGTTACACCACACAGAAAAATTGACTTTAAAGCTTCAGTAAGTCCCTGCCAAACTACCTTGACGTGTGAGAAGTGATAATCAATTGTTGTAAAATTTTCAAAAATGGGATTGTGTAATCTTGGCCTGCATGTGATCATATGATTGTGAGTAGTTTGTAAACTTAGGAATCATCATGTCATCTAGCCATTTGTCTCGATTAGATGATGATAACATGAAGGATAAAGTGGGAAATCATTCTAAAGAGAAGACATCCAGTTGTACTAAAAGCTACCCATGCAACCAATTCAGTTCTTCCTAAAGAGCAACTCCTTGCTCAAGCTACCCATGCAACTAATTAAGTTCTTCCTAAAGAGCAACTCATTGCTCAGATGTCCACTGACAAGCTAAGTGTAGCTGCGTTCGAGAAAATGGGATCAAAGCTTAAAGTTGGTGATGCACAAGATACTACAGGTAACACTCGGTTGTATTCTCATAGTATTGTAGTATAATAATGTGCAATTTTCCACTAAAATCACATAAGTTTAGAATGCCATCACTTGAGACAAATTCCCAACTTGTATTGTGCCAACAGTTTGCATTAGGTAATCATGATACCAATATACCAACAGAAAGCATGCTTGCTTTACCAACCTTGCCAAGGACAAAGTCAAATTACAACTATCACATGGACTAAAATGCCAGTTATAGGTGTATTGAACAACCAAATAGGTATGTACAGGGTGCATGAGGTTCCTTTACCTTCACCTGCATTGCCACTACAACCTCTTGCACACCTAGAGCTAGTCTAGTGAATCAAGTTTCAATTGAGAAAACTACTAAATCTAGAATATGAAGTGGAGTTAGAACCAAATTCACCTTATACGGAGGAATCTCAATCTTCTTTGCAAAGCTATTATTAGAACCATGGAGGAGTTCTGATCCCAGTGTTTACAGTGGGTGTTAAACCAGAGGCAGAGACATAAACACAATAACGTGTAGAGATCCTCTACAATGTTATCATTGCAATGGACCTCATAGAGTTATAGAATGCCCACTGAAAAATCCATCAAGCTTACGAATCCCAAATGCCTCCGATGGCTCCTTATTGTAACTAGTGTGGTGCGAAACATTTCTTTAAAGATTGCTCAATGAAAGCATCCACAATTAGTTTTATGGATTATTTTGTTGATCCAGCAGCTACGTTTATTATGCTGCGTTTCCAAAAAGGAAAGGTAACTGCTATACCTTTGTATGCCATCACTAGAAGAAGTTGGTAAACATGATGAAAGAGTTCTTGTTCAAATTGGCTCTCTACTACCTCTTGTACTAACTTTTTTAAAACAAACCCAATAGTGGAACATATTAAGCAAGTTGCGAGCAAGGCCAATGGGTATAGCTGATGGCATACAGCTACAAGACCAATGGGTATTAAGTGCGTAGTCTTAAGATCAAGAACTCTTTATTCACATTTTTTCATATATGCATGGTGAACTTCTTGAAAACAACCAAATTCATATGATGTGATTTTGGGAAGACCTTTAATGAGGGAGCCTAGACTGGTGCATGACTGTTTAGCTTATCACAGAAAGGATGGTCAAACCTTCAAGGTTAATTTTAAAACATGGAATGGGTTGTGGTAGATTATTTTGCAGAGGACTCTGATAGATTATTTGTAGAGGCCTCTGATACAACAAATAGAATAGTATCTGTTCAAGTATATCAATAATGCTAAGAAAGAAAGAGATTATAGATGAATCTGTTCTCTATAAGTATCGCTGCTTTCCTTTCCGAACCCAACTTTTGTGAGAAAACTAGATGCATGTGTTGGGAACCATTGATGTCATACCCAAAGTAGGTGCAAAATACTTAAACCTTGACCCAATTGCTAAATTGCCCTCAACTCTTGCAAATGTGCTTGGTGTCAAAAGAAGTAGACTTGGTGTATATGATGATCATAAGAAACATGATTTGATACTTTGGAAGTCCTTTGAACAACCAAGTTTGATTTCGATATGTGAGAATATTCCATTTAAGGGGAATATGCTACACTTCCATGCATTGGTTATGTATATTTGGGAACTAATCATGTGGAATGTAGAATATGCATGCATGTGTGGGATGAGGTAGTAGAATTATAGAAAGAAGTGATCCTTGGATGGTAATGGATTGAGGAAACTCAATCTATGGTGGATGATCCTACCCTGTTCTTAACCCCTGAACTAAATAGAACTCACCTGGTGATTCATCCTAAAGAAGAAAACTATGTCCCAATGAAGACCATGTTCTTAAACCTTACCTTAACAGAAGCCACTTCAAAGTATATATCCTTATCATTAGAAACCAATCATGCCAAAGATACAACCTCAATTCTTAAGTCCAAAGAGTCAAAAGTGATAAACAGCTTCTTAACCGTTCCCAGACTACTAAATCCTCATCAACAAAGACTATTAGCCACTGAGAGCACCCATGCACATCAAGTCCTTTGTCAGCATTTGGAAGATTTTCAACACCATCTCCTGGAAAAATCTAACCAAGCCACCTCGCCAAGGTGTTTACACTCATGTGCAAGTACAGAAAGCCTCACAACAGTGGTTCCAATGATGATGTTCCGATCCCTAGAAGATCATCAAACTAAGCAAGGAAGCAGCCCAAGTGTCAACCTACCAACCCAGAGTACCTACACTGAGTGGCTTACACATCATGTCAGAGTACTCAGACACTGATTTGGAACAAGAGAGGAGGGTAAACTCCAATGATGAGGAGGAAGCCTCTACTCCCATCACCCCTGCCAAGAAGCTCAAGAAGAGGAAAGGTATGTTTGAATCAGACCTAGTTGATGAGGTCATGGAGTAGTTCCATCACACAGGAACATGATCACTGCAGTGAAGGAGAACATTACAATCATGCTGGCCAATCACTCACTATAATGTTACAAGGGTTTTCAAGACTCTTGAAAGTTCAAGCTACAATGTAGAAGACCGGCGTAAGGCAGACGATAGATACAAGATGTAGATCTCAATAGAGTAGTGCAATATGTGTCTGCATACGACCCAAGTACCAAAGAGGCCATTGTTAAAGGAGGATGATAATGACAAGGATCAAGCTCAACATTGACATGGTACGGCTCTGAACCTGCCAGAGTAAAATGATAAGTTCAAGCAGAAAAAGCAAAACAACCAGAAAGGATTTGTCTTTGATGATCTCAAGCCCAAGTACAAGGTACTAGAACAAGGGCTCTTCACCTTATCACCATAGGGAAACCCATGTACAGATAAACACACCATGGCCAAGGTTCAAAATCCACAAATACTCACAGAAGTCATTTATCATGCTTTGAAAAAGGAGCTACCAGCACCAAAGAAAGAGCTCAGACTAGAACTCTCACACAGTACCTCAGCCCCATGTGACTAGGAAAATCTTTGGTGTCATCTAAAGGTCAAAGGAAAGACAATAGGAAGAGGGATCAGACCTTAAAATCCTATAAGGACCAACAAAAGTAAGCAAGATGTTGACTTAGATGTCATGGAGGTGCATCAAACTATTAGGGACCACTACCTCAGACTATGCTCCTCAAAGGACTATTGTCACAACAAGAACCAACACGAGGGCTAGAGCTACAGCCTTAGCAAATCTATTTCTCAAGGAGGAAATGATGTATGCAAGATACACACACTAATAAATTTGCTAGGGCTGACTCCTGACAAGATACCTGAGGGGACAGCTCCACAAGGAAGGTGCACAAGAGAAGGGTGAATCCAGCTCAACACCACACTAACCACTTGGAGACAAGCTTAGAGCAGCCTACTCTTATACATCAAGGATACATATGATAGCTATGACCCATGAGGCTATGAATTATAAGCAGCCAATTTTAAGCTCTGGAAAGCCATTGGATCTTAGCAGATGTTTGATTCCACTAAAGAAATGCACCAAGCCATAATCAGGGCCACTCAAAGGCAATTAGAGGAGCGATGATCGAGAAGCTTCAGTTAACAAAGGCCACTGTGATGAGGATCCTAAGGAGGGCCAGTAAGAAGAGGGAACAAAACAAGAAGAGGGGTTTAAGGAGTAGGTAGCTAAGATCCAAGAGGAGTTAGAAGCAGCCCAAGTGGCCAACAAGGAAAAAGAAGGCTTACCAATAAAGTAACAAGTATTCAAGGGTTAGCAAGAGCAGATTAGTTCTTTGTTGGCAAAATCTAACACGGTGGCTGGCAAGCAAAAATCTCTAGAATATGAGCTTAAGGCATTTGCAGACTTACAGAAGCTGAAGATAAATAAAGTGTATGAGAAGTTGAAGTCCAAGTAAGAGGCCCATCTCAAGCTATGCAGAACTCCAACAAAAGGCCATAGTAGACAAAGATGCATAGATCTGGCAATTACATGAGGAGCTAGCTAAGGCCATGGTAGACAAAGATGTATACTTACATGAGGAGCTAGGTAGGGCTACAGCAGGACTGCTAACAAGGCTTGTACTCGGCAACAAGACACTTAAACAGAAGCTTAATAAAGTAATGAGGCAAGAAGTAGGTATTGGTGAGTTTCCATGCTCTCCAAGGTTGCTATCCCAGTCGGTTAACCTTGCTTCTTCATTATTAACATGCTCCTTATAACACAATACTGACTGCACAAAACCACTACCACCAACCACATCATGTTACATGCCTTGTCATCACAAACACCCCATACATACATCCCTTGGTGGCAATGCCATTCTTCAATGGCACAATAGGATTAGAAAACCTATGAAACAACTTTGAGTTGCCCCCTTCATCCAATGGTACTTAACATTATACTATAAGAATCTCAAGTACTAGCATTTAAAAAAAACCCTTGAGGGTAGTCTACATTGGCCTTTGCCACCAATGGATGGTTTGCAGCCATCATGAGAAAGCATCTAGAATCTACAATTTGAGGGGTATTATCCTACTATACTAAAGAGAGTTCCTATAAATGCAAGATAATTTGACAGGGAGGACATATTCCTTTGATGAGTCACACATTGTTTACCTAAGCAATTTTTTGAGCACCATGAGCCGCCATCCTTAGAAGATCAAGACAAAGAACAAGAGAAGGAGAAAGCCTTGACCTTGATAGCCAACATGAGTCACAAGTGGTACACCAACCACCAGCACTGACACACAAACTGCACCACAATTTTCATAATCACTGCACACTACTTCCTGCACCTATTAACTCTAAGGTAGCCTTAGTTGGCATCTTACTTACCTCTATGTGTCAAGCATGAAGGAGGATAAATTCTTCTACAACTCAACAAAGATAAAAGGGATAACCAATAGTCTTTGCCTTTCATTTTAAGTATGCTATATTGATTGCCACCCATCTTATCTATCACAACTTATCATCGAAGTTCTTGAGGATGGAACTTGCTTTCAAGAAGGAAGGCATGTTCAATCATTTTGGACCCCATTTACATTTGTTGATCCATTTCATCTAACATTTGCTTCGACACTTCCACTCTAATCAATGGATTGGACCCAATTCAATGTGGTTACACAATCTTGTTCGTAAAGTACCTTAAATGGAATCATCTCAATGCTTTGATGATGAGATACATTATAAGCGAATTCTACCAAATGAAGATAGTTCATCCATCTTTTGGGCTCTTGTCCACAAAATGCTGAAAGAATATCTTTGATTACCGGGTTCAAGAATATCTTTGATTACCGGGTTCACCCTCTCTTTCTGGCCACCATCAATCTTTGAATAATAGAAAGTAACAAGGTCTAGAGAGGTTCCCATAGCCTTAAAGAATGCAATTCAAAAGCTCGATGTGAACTTCGCATCTCAATCACTGACAATCCTTTTGGGCAATCCATAGAGTCTAAATATTTCCTTTAAAAAGATTCTAGCAACGTCAAGAGCTATATAAGTCTTTTTCACTGGAACCAAATGAGTGAAAGTGATCCCCCATAACTAAGATGAAATCGTATCCATGTAGTAATGAAATTCATGCTTATATACACTCCCACTTCGTCAAAATATCTAAGAGATGCAACTTTCATTGCATTTTTATCCCTTCGTCTAAAAATCTTATGGCAATGACGAACATGTTATAGTGCATCTTTCTTAAGTCTGAGCTCTAAGAAACTCTTCTTTATAGCCATGGAAGTCTTTACATAGCCAAGGTGTCCTGCTACTATAAGGTTGTCATGAGAGCTTCATTTAAAATTCTTCTCTTAAAATCATTATCTTCAGGAACACACAACCGATTATTAAAGTATAGGCATCCATCTTCTAATCTAAAGTAACCTTCAACTTATTAAAAGCACTCTAGCACATCACAATCCATCGGATTAGAATATCCTTCTTAAGAAGTGCTATCAATGGAGAAGCTATGTTGACATCTTAAGAAGTGCTATCAATGGAGAAGCTATGTTGACATCTTGGGGAATAAAAATTCGATACCACCTTATCAATCCTAGAAATTCACTGACTACCTTTATTGTCTTTTCTTTTGGCCAATCAAGGAAAGCTTGCACCTTTGCGCGATCAATTGATATACCATCTCTCAACACTATAAAACCTAGATATTCAATTTAGTTTGGTAAAGAAGGGATGCTTACTCTTCTTAGCAAAAAGTTTGTGCTTTCTAAGGGTCTCCAAGACTTTACGCGCATGCTTCTCATGATCAATAATATTCTTGGTGTAAACCTGAATAGCATCAAAAAAGACTCAAATGAAATCATCTAGATGCTCTCTAAAAATTTCCTACATCAATCGATTAAAGGTAGCATAGGCATTCATGGGAAAGAATCATGGCCTCTTGGCCCACTAGTTTCAGACACTTGGCTGTAATCTTAGTCCCAATTTGTCTTCGACTTAGGCATACCGAAATTTAAAGGAGCTAATATGAGGAATAATGAATATAAGAAATAATACTCCTTTTCACATGAAAAGTGCCACTAATGCATGTGCATGTATATCCCTACCATTTCACCTTTCTTATTCCGTTGTGGGAGGTGTAGAGGCGGATGCCACAGTTACATTTGAACTAGTATCACCATCCACAGTACATTGCCTGCCATTTTAGCTTGCAAATAACAAACCTCTAATACAAAATAAAAATATCCCAACAACTTGCAACTATACCATGCCCATGGAGTGCAACTGAGATGGCTAACGAGCGAAGAGACTTATAAAGTGTATGAAAAGTGGTAGAGTGTAGAAATATTACTCACAATGCAAAAGTTGATGTCAATGATGAAAATGCTAATGAAGCTATTGATAATGAGATTGAAGATGCAATTTTGATGAGACGACAGAGAAGTGGCGACAAATGTTTACACACCAAATTTATGTTGTTGCACGGTTGAAAACCTAAAATCAAACAAAGATAGTTCGAATTGATACTCCCTCGGGTTCTCTGTGGAAACCTTACAGCATACAAACGGGCCACCTTGAAACACACATGGAAACAAGCCGCCTGAAGGTTTGAAAGTCACAAAAACTATGTTAGCATCACACTATAGGGTAAATCTTCTTAATCTAAGAGGATATCTCAATATGAGATAATTAGAAAAAAAACTCAAGGAGGTGATGAGAACGAGGGGGTGACGGCCAAGAGAACCTACTCTGATACCAATTGTTGGAGTGGAGACAAAGGTAGCAACACCCACGTAGATGCAGCAAGCAAGCAGAGATAGAAAGATGCACCACTCAAAGTAGATTGATGAGAATGAGTGAAGTACAAGTGAAGGGACATGATAAGGCCACTCAAACACTCAATCATAAGAATGAGTGAAGTACAAGTGAAGTGACATGATAAGGCCACTTAAACACTCAATCATAAGAATGTGTACACACACTTGGGAGAAAAAAACCTCGTGATGAGGAGGGAAAAAGTGCTGCAGTCAATTCCTAGCGTCATACATCCACACATGTCCACACATCACTACCATATAAATGCCTATGTCCACACACTAGTACCATAACACCACTACCACATAAATGACCGATTTCCACACATCACTACCATATAAATGACCAATTTCCACACATCACTACCACATAAATGACCGATTTCTACACATCACTACCATATAAATGTCATATGGCGCCACACATCATTACCATATAAATGGCTACACTTGCACATCAAAGTATTAACTAGCATCAGTCTTAATGAAATTAATTATTTTAACCATGGGGAAGCTTCTTTCATGCATGTGTGTGTGAGTAGAGTAAAACAAAGAAAAAGACTATACATAAGGTATATCTCGAGGAAGTATCACAAGTCTCCCCTTAAAACTATATTTGTTTTTTTCAGCATATTTGTGATGCTCTTCTCTTGAAGGGTTTTGGCATGTATCACTCAATTTCCTTGTGAAGGAGTGGCAAATATATTTTTTGAACCCTTTGGAGTGGATAAGTGGCATCATGATGTTTTATATACGGGATGAATACTCTCATGGGTTTGTATGAGATAAACACAAAGGCACAAAAGATGCAACACAAACAAGAGTTACATGGCTTAAAGAAGATCTATATGTCCTATCAATGAATATGTGTAAAAGGTAAAGGATTTGATGCATTGGGTATTATTGGTTCTCCCATCGATGATGATCTTTTTGTTGCTACATTAAGCAAGCTTAGTAGAGATTACAATCCCTTTGAAACCTCTATTCCAAGTGAAGAGAATTACCTAGACTTTTGGAGCTCGTTCTCTTCTCACAAGTGAAGAGATTATATTGGGCTTCTCCCAGTAAAGTGGCAATGAGCAAGTAGAGGTGAACATGCTTTAGAGAAGGTGGTGCGATATCAATATGGTAGAGGTGTAGTTGAATACGGTTCTAGATCTAGGGGTGCAACAAATCCAACCAAGAGACGTTAAATTTAAGATGCTTTTTATCATGGGAAACATGGTCACATGTAAAAGGATTGTTGGAAGGAGAAAGAAGATATGAAGAATGGGAAGTTACAAGGAAACTATGCATCCCACCAGTGGAAAAAATGAGTAGTAGTGTTATGGGCTACCACACCTCCAAGAGGGAACTCAATGCATTCACCTAAAGGATGCTATCATAGGGCACTTACCAATGCTTCGAACTTGAGTCCCTTGAGGCCTCCAAGCTCACTTATTAAGCTCCACCTTCACGCTGTCACCATAGAGTCATTCGCACCATCGCATAAGGCAATCACTCTCTCTCACTCTCCCACACAAGCATGAATCATACAAGCATAGAAGAGGAACAATGCTAGAATGCTCTCTCTCTCTCTCTCTCTCTCTCTCTCTCTCTCTCTCTCAATATCTCTCAAGACATAAGGAAGAGATCTCTATAGCACAAAGGGGATTGTGTCTTTTCATTATGAGAAAATGCGTTATATGCCTTATATACATTTGGCTCTTATTCACACTTGGGTGCCTAAAACTTACTTAACTAGGCCTTGGGTGGCCAATATCTCATAATGTACAACTTTTATAGTACCTTTTTGTACCACTTATTAATGTCCTCAATTAGAGGATCATGTTTGTTAATCCAAAATGGGATTAACATCCCCCCTTCCTAATATAGGTTCTGTTCGTAGAACCTGTTACTGAGGTCTAAAGAGCTGGTCACCAAACTCATGTCGGTAGAAATTTCTTCTTGACTGGAGCTTTCTGAGTGTGTGTCTGAACATGCTAAGTGGGATTGCCAAAATCATGTATCCACCATGACTTCGAATGTTACATGAATGTGGCCCGGAAGACATCTTAGACGGGGGTAGTAGAGCATCATGCCCCTGTCAGATGGCCCTTGGTTCATGTCGAACTTCAATTGAATCAGCACCACCAGCAATTTTAAAAATTTGACGGTAGCCACGATTGCTGGGTCTGGAATTCTTTGCCATGCTTGTATCCATGTAAGTATTTGGCTGTCTTTGCTCCCGTATGTTTGCAAATGTTGCTGGCATGAAGATTGGGAAGTTGTAGCAAACATGGGAGTCACGCCTTTTAGCTTCCTGAACCTCCAGCGGTGTCCATCTTCTCTTAATCGGCATGTATAAAGGATCAACCCACTGTGTTGGTGGCGCGTCCATATAGATCTGGCTGTACTTTGGATTTGTCAGGGGTACTCCTTCCCCCAGTTTGGTTGTATGCCAAAATCTTCCAATTTGGGTTGCCCTTCATCGGTGACAATGGTGGCATAGCCGCCTCTTGTGTGTATAGGGTGTGCCTTCCTCCACCTGCAGAAGCAGTAGCTGATCATGAAGGTAACGATCCTTATTTCCAGTAGGTCACCTGACTGGGGGTTTGCCAACTTTGTGTGCTTTGCCACATTTACCCATAATGTACCCTCTCCAGCCAAAGAAATTAATTCTTCTAAATCAGGGCATGGAGCTCGTAGAGGGTATGGCACATTGTGCTGTTTTGTTGGGGTGATCTCAGAGTAGGCTTCTGGCATGATTCGTCGAGTTGGCTCAAATGGAATGATCTGCATGAGGACCTTGAACATCAATTTTAGCTTTAAAAGAGGGTTGCCACCAGCGCGTGAATGAAACCCTCGTACTCTACACCTGACAAAGATTCAAAGTGAAGGCTTCAATATTATCTTGTGGAATAGGATTTCTACCTCTTGAGAGTGCCATTGTGGAGACGGGTGAGGTGCTAGTATATCCTCATGGGTAAGAGGGTTAGTGGGAAAATCTATCTGTGTGGGGAGGAATGAAGGTTGCTTGAGATGTCTTAGTAGGTGGCGTGTTAGGATAGGGGTTAAGTAGCTTACTAGCGACATTAGAATAGACAGTGTAAGTTGATTTTGAAGATAAGGAACAAGATTCTTCTTGACCCTGGTGGGTGTGGCTACCCCAATGGAGTTGTAAGAACTTTTCTTAAGCATTGCGTCCAGAGGCATTTTGTTGAATGCATGGGCGTGGACCTTGACTGCTAGCGGGAGCTGCAGAGAGCATCCCGTATGAGCTTTTCTGAGATGAGGAGTTGCTCTTTAGTGCCATTAGCCTTTGTGATAGTGTCACGTAGGCTGTAATGCCTATGACCGCGGATGGCTATATCCGAGGTTCAGTGGGAGAGGACGCCCATGCAGAGTCATGGGCGGCCAGGCTAGTGTGGACGGCAAGCCACACACTATATAGCCTGGGGGGATGAGGGGCAATCCTCATTCTTCCTCTATGGCTGGGTGGTGAGCCAGAGGCCGTCCCCTCTTGTGGTAATGCCCGTATAGCGGCGTTACGGGAATGTAACACTGGTATCAGAGCGTGGTTCGATGGGATTGTCAGAGCCCGCGCGTGACCGGGGGACCGGAGCCCACTCGATGGTTTTCGACCATTCGTCTCCTTATCTTTATCTCGAATGGAGGGTGTGGAGGGAGGCAGCCATGGAAGAATGGAGGGGAAGAACTCTCTCTCTCTCTCTCTCCCCGTCACACACAGCAAGTAATGGAGGTAAGCGAAATTCGTTTTGTTTTGTCTCTCTGTTTTGTTTTGTCTCTCTGCGTTGAAATTGTGGAGCGAGAGCCCACTACTGTGCGTGGGGGCGAAGAGCAGCCACGCTTTGAGACGAAGCTGAATGGCTGCGTGGCCAACCTTGGGCGGCCGCGTGCGTTGAGAAGCGAAGACTAGCTGCTGTGAATAGACCACGTCGTGGGGGCGTAGAACCCAGGAGCTGCTGCTGAAGGCGAAGAAAACAAATGCGCCCGTTGCTATGTTGACCAGTGTGGGGGGGGCGAACGCAGCCCAGGCGAAGACATGACCTGCTCCCTCGACTGTGAATACCGGCTACGGCGGGCGTGTGGAGGAGGATGGCTTGGCCTGAGCCACGGGCCAGCCAGGCGGTGGCCGGCCTAGGCGGCCAGGCCAGGGGCGGCCAGCCCCACGGCGGCCAGCCTTAGGCGGCCAGTCCTGCGGGCGAGCGGCCATGCCAGCGGCGGCCGGCGGTCATGCCAGCGGGCGGCCGGGTGGCCATGCCACCGGACACCCCCCACCACGGGCGGGCGAGCGGCCACGCCCAAGCAGCGAGGTGGCCCGTTATTTTTTTTTAAATTAAAAATAAAAAAAAAATCACATTGGCGGTCAGCGGGTGGCATGCCAAACGGCGGTGGCCACACTCCCCACAGGCGGGCGGCCACGCCCAAGCGGCGACGCCGGCCCGGCCCGTTATTTAAAAAAAAAAAAAGAAACACAAAACAACGGTACACCCCACGAAACAAATCCAACACGACCGTCGTGTCGTATGGTCGTAGTGCCCGTTTTCCACGAAGTAGACCCACCGCACACGGTCGTAGCGCCGCGTGCTAAGAGAGACAAATCCCACGGCCGTAGTGCCGAGTCCTTCGAGAGAGAGCCGTTCTATGGTTGTTGTGCCTCGTGAACACGTCTATGGCCGTAGCGCCTCGAAAGTAGCACATATGGTGATCACACATTTGGTTCGAAGAGACTAAATTTAAGCTGAGCATAGACTTAGTATTCACCATCAAAGTCACATAGTTTGGCTATAATGTAAATTTAAAACTGCAATGTGTTTACTTGGTCTAAGAAGACCGGCAATGGCGTCAGTTGTGCCCAAATTAGACGAAGTGCTTATCATCACGAGAAATCAAGGTAAGCCTAATTGAGCCGTAGTGCTCATAACCCTTCACAATCTTTTAACAGATGCTAGAAGATTGTGATAATCTTTGGCAAATGAGAACCATGTACAAGCGTAGTCTTGATGTGGTTATGCCTTGTGTCCAAACAAGTTGATAACTGTTTGTAGCAACAAAAGGCTTTGGCCCGTAGAGGCAAGCAGGCCCTTGTTAAAAGTAACAAAATAGTGTCACTACTTGGGCCTAAACGTGGTGACTAGTTTGATTTAGTCACATGATTGCCTGGTAAAAGTAATCCCTAAGGTGTGTATTACTTGGGATAAAGGGCCTAGCAGTGCTGCTAACAGTACTCAATTGAATGGTTTATCTAGGAGTACTAATCTGAAGGATTAGCATACGCCTAGATAATAATAGCAGATTTAGGATTGATTTGTAGAAATCAAAGGTAAATCTGAAGGGGTATAGTCTTGAGATGTAATGCTCAATGCCCTTATACAAGTTGATCGAAGAGAACTGTTCTTAAACTTACTAGCATGGTTTTCTCTTCTTTTTATTGCCATGCGTCGACATCCCACTGCGCGAGAGTTTGTGGTGATCTTTCGAGGGGGGAAAGAGCCTTTTTATATGTCACATCAATTGGTTTGGCAGTAATTTGATGGTATGGGACATCAAATTCTCACGGAATCGATTGTAGTCTTGGTGGAATGGGACGCCAAGGCTTGTGCATGTAACTTGACTCTTTGGCAGGTTGTATGTACACTTGTCCGTAGTGATAAAGTGTGCAAGATAAAATTTGAACTTTGACAATTACAAATATAGCCATGAGTTGGGATAAAACCCAGTTACAGAGTTCGGAGAAGCTCTAGGTAGCAAGACCATGATGGTGTACTAGTGCTAACAGAGTGATTTAGTTCCGAAGTGATCTAAATCTAGAGGTTAGCAGTAAGACTAGTTTGGTTGGACAGTTTCATGCATGGGGGATGCCCTATAGCATTTTGCAAGCGTAGTCTTGCCTATGTTCAACATAAGTGTGCAATTGTGAGCACATTTTAGTTGCTACCATATGAATTTGGAAAATATATTACTTTCCTACATAAGCAATTGTAATATTGCATGATAGGCTATGTTGCTTACAAAGTTCATGTGCGTGTAAACCCTATGAGTCGTATGACCCCTGGGAATGAGTGGAGCATTTCTAGGATTTAATAAGGTTTTACATGGCAATAGTGAGTAGTATCTCACTCCAGACGAGCCTGGTTGTTGTTAGTATCGGATCCGACATATGTAGTGTACATAAAATCGGGCTGAGTTAGGATAGAAGGCTAAGCCGGAGAGCTTAGTGGTAAATCCTATTGTATCTGGTGAGTTTTGACTTAATCGGAGTGTTAAGAAGTAAACTCAAAGTCTGGGGCTGAACTGGAGTGTTCAGAGGCAGACATATCTTTTGTTATATCGGAGAATTTAGCAAAAGATGAGCTTGGGGTGAACCATGGTACCCAGGAAAAAAGCTCTTCACACTAAAATAGTGCACAATAATTTTAGGGTGATAAAAATCTACCGCAGGAATGTTTTATAACTTTCCATAGATGATAAATGAAGACCATGTACTTTACGGAGTTAAAGTACATAGGTGGTGACTTCGGCGCCACATTTTTTGTAGGAAGTCACCAGTGGTGTGGTTAGGTCAGCCGAGACTCCACAAGACCTATGCACTAGTTTTTAAGTTGACCTCTATGATAAGGACGTCCAAAAATTTGTGTTGTAATACCGAGATTGTACTGCAATGTGCAATGGAGGGGTCAATTTGTGTAGTCACTTCTTAGTAGCAAGTGACTTAAGCATCTTGTTATAGATGGCTGTATATGGTACTCCCACTCGGGGGAGGTACGCCATTGGGTACGGAGTTACTCACAGACTAGTATGGAGCTACTAGTGTGATGATAGTGGATACGTAGTTACTCACTACTAATACATAACTGCTAATAACATTAAGATCCTCCAGTGAAAGATACTCTAGATCAACATTTTAAATTACCGAACCACAATACATGAGTATCGAGGTACTCATAAATATGTTGACGTTGCTCAAATCGAGGGACCGATTTGTTCGATGGTATGGAATAAGCAAGGAGAGTGGAGTAACTTAAAAGTTACACATCACTAGTCCTAGTGAGTTGTCGAGGTCATCCGTAGTTTGATAATCCCCTGTACCTATCAGATAACATTCAATTTTGCAAGCCCTGGCATTTAATCCGTAGTGATTATGAGTTTGGTGTGAGATATGGTTATGAAGTTCTTACAAGAGTACTCATTTATTTGCTTGTCATTGGTTATAGCTTGGTAGAGATTGCCACCTGTGATGGGTAGGTAGCTTTGCCGCTATAATGAGGAGGCAGCAAATAATGTTCTCATAGTTATACTTCATACCAACACCAAACAGGGATAGGATGATATTCCTAAGTTCATCATTACGAAGTACTGTGATGTTTGCATTTATATTGAATGTACGATGTAATGAGACATTGGGCTTATGTAATTACCATCAATTATCTAGCAACCTATGGCTTCGCAGCAAGCTCAGTCATTATCTGTGGATTGATAATGTGGTTATTAGTAGTTTGGAATTTTTCTTGATAGATGGTACAACCCACCCAAATGATTCATAAGTGTGTAACCGCTTATGAAGGGTAATAATATGCAACAATGAAGCACTTTGTTACAAGTGTAAAACCACTGATCTGTTGCAAAGCAGTTTATCAATAGTACCACCATATGTGCGTAGACACTATACCACATCTTCGTTGCAAGATGTTTAAAAGTTTCTTGGAAGGACTCAAGAATATAACATATGATATTAAACATGGTCTAGATTTGTTCTTGGACCTATGACACTAGCACGTAGTCCGCTTGAGAGTAGAGTTTTTGAGGACAAAAACCTTTCTTGAGGGAAAGGAGGGATATCCTCAAATATCACATAAACTCGAATTGTTGTGTGAGTCCAGACAATACTTGTAGGGATGTGTCTTGTAATAGCAACAGAGAGTTGTAAGTGATTGGATGTAACTCCAGACATCTGTAGTGGTGCAAGAATCTTTATCAAACATCTCCACATACTATATGATCTGCTCGCATATATAGTATGGCATAAGAGATAGGAAGTTTGATTGTTATATTTGAATGGAAATTTTCAAAAAAGTTACATTTACTCTGAGTTAGAGTGGAGTTTAACCATCCGTAGATTGATGGTAGTTAGAAACTCAACAAGATTCTAGAGCATATGCTTGTGCAAAGATGTTACTCTAAGAGAAAAGTATCTCTCAACTTTGGAACTAATCCTTGTGATGCATGATTAGATTGGCTCTAGTTTATTTCTCCTATGGCCGTAGAGCTTTCCAAGGAGAAGTTTTACCAAGTTGGTGATGCAACATGGTAGCGTAGTCTACAAATATCTAGTAGCATAGTCTAAGAACTTGCGCTACTAGAGTGCTCTCCAGTACATTAGCTTCTGTGCTAATGACATGATGCAAAATCAAGGTATGAAATTTGCCTTAAGGTTTTGGTTGAAATACCAAATCATGGCTTGTGTGAGCATGATCCTGTCTTTACAGAGGTCTGGCGTGCTGTACGCGTACGCACTTTGTCACAGCCTCGCCCACCTTCCTCGCCGGCACGTAATGGTAGTCCGGAGAGACTGGCCGTAGGTGCGGCGGGTAGCGAGGATTAGTCCGGAGAGGCTAGCCGAGCCTTTGGGGTATAGTTTTAATAGTCCAAGTGCGGGTCATCCTGGGATTCAGAAAGCATTCACGACTGGATTTACACCATTCATGTCAATGTATGGATTCGAGCCGAGATCTCCGATGGCTGTAGGCCTGGAAAAGGAGAAGATTCAATTTGTCAAGGAGTTCCTTGATAAATGAATGATATGCTCAAAGCTGCACGCGAGAGCATCTGTAGCGCACAGAGCGCGCTAATACATTTGCCGATAAAGGACGCAGACAAGTGACCTTTGTAGAAGGTGACTTTGTATTTTTAAAGGTTCCTGCGCAGTCAGCAACCATGAAAACGGGAAAGTGTGATAAACTTTCTCCTAGATATTGCGGTCCTTTCAAGGTCCTTAAGAAGATTGGGGACGTAGCCTACAAACTTGAGTTACCGGCGGAGAGTTCTCAAGTTCATCCTGTCTTCCATGTTAGTAAACTGAAGAATCAGTTCGCGGGTTAGAGAACGTAGTTTCTCTAGATATTTTGATGGAATTGATCACTCCACCAAAGATACCACATGAACCGGAAAAGATTCTTGGGTATCGAGACAGACAAACCCAACATAAAGTGTACCAGGAGGTACTTGTTAAATGGATAGATAGGGATGAGAAGGTAGCTACCTGGGAATGCCGTAGTGCAATTTCCAAAAGGTTTCCCCAGTTTGTTTTCGAGGACGAAAACTCTTCTTAGGGGGGGGTAATGTCACGTAGGCTGTAATGCCTGTGACCGACGGCAGACCGGATGGCTATATCCGGGGTTCAGTGGGAGAGGACGCCCATGCGGAATCATGGGCGGTCAGGCTAGTGTGGACGGCAGGCCACACACTATATAGCCTGGGGGATGAGGGGCAATCCTCATTCTTCCTCTATGGCTGGGTGGTGAGCCAGAGGCCGTCCCCTCTTGTGGTAATGCCCGTAGAGCGGCGTTACGGAAATGTAACAGATAGTTTCCCTTTTGGTGCCCTTATCGTAGGTCTTGATGTATTCGGTGCAGAGTTCTGTGTCGACACTTCTTGGGAGTATTTGTGCCATTTTTCCCAAGCCAACCTTGTCCAGCTTCGCTTTGACTTTAGCCTCTTCCAGAATTTGGAGGCATTCTGGGCTGTGGTAATGTAGGGCTACCTTTCCATGGGCTGTGAGGGCTTTTTTGCTAATGATGGCCCTATGGAAGGCTTGGGCATAAGGGCCTAAAAAATTCAACTTCGAGACCCGCACACCTGGCTTCTTTTTCTGACTTACTGGGGATCCAGTGGTACTGGCTTGAGTTGCAACTGGGGTCTCAAGAGCTTCCGACTCTGAGGCCGACATCTATACATGAACAGCACATCAGTCTTCCGACTGGTGGGGGTTGATACCATATTTTCTTTTTCTTTTTCTTTGTGAAAGGGTACTCGATTAGTTGAAATGAGGAGTGTGTTAGTGTAGGAGCAATCACAAGGTGTGTTAATAGACAAGTGAAGGCTGTGGTGGCAGGGTCAAAGTGGTTTTGTGAACCTGTAGGCCGTAAAGTTAGGTTCCATGAAAAACAGTGAGGTTTCGTGAACCATTGAGGTTCTGTGAACTGGTTAGGTTTTGTGAAACCCTGAGGTTCCATGAAACAGTGAGGTTCCGTGAAACTAGTCAATTTTCGTGAAACATTGAGGTTCCGTGAAACAATGAGGTTCCGTGAACCGGTTAGGTTTCATGAAACACTGAGGTTCCATGAAATAGTGAGGTTCCGTGAACCATTGAGGCCGTTGAGTTTCCGTGAACCAGTGAGGTTTCGTGAACCAGTTAGGTTTCGTGAAACAGTGAGGTTTCGTGAACTAGTGAGGTTTCGTGAAACAGTGAGGTTCCGTGAAACAGTGAGGTTCCGTGAACCGTTGAGGTTTCGTGAAACTGTAGGTTCACGAACCTGAGGTTTCATGAAACCACAGGGTGATAATATTATGAATCTTTAGTGAAGGTGCGATTTGTTATGTTATTGGGTTTTCATTTTTTCTTTCGTTGTTAAGATGCCGACTGTGCTTAATGCATGTGAGGATACCATGAAGAAATTTTTAGAATAATTATGATTCAGTAAATTATGTACAATAAACATTGCTGACAAGATGTTGATCAATCATGATGATCAAAAAATACAAGAAGAAAAAGAAAATGAAAAGGGAAAGGATCAAGCTCCCACCTCGATAGAAGATAGTTGATTATAGTCCAAATTTCGGGATGGAAGATGCACAGCGATTAGTTGGAAGCGACGCGCAATCGAAAAGCAAAGGTCACATGATGCAAAATGACAGAAGAGGAATGAAATTTGATTTTATAACACAGCCGTCGGACAGGGTGACTGCCTTAATGAAGAAAACCACATGGCGTTGCTTGATTGGCTATCACAGAAATGACCGTTTCACGACGTGAACATTTTTGAATTGGTTAACGACGTGAACTTTTGTGAGCCAGTTCACAGCATGAATTTTTTTGAACCATGAATGCATAAGATCGATACCTTCTCGTTTTTTCTTCATGCTCATTAGGACATTTTGAAGGTCTTTTGGAGGGCCTTTTAGAGGAGAGAGAAAATAGAGCACAACCAATCAGGAAGAAGCCAACATAATGTAGAGAAATAGCAAAAAAAATCAAAAAATTCAAAAAGTGCAGATTGAATAAGGGTACCTTTTTCAAAAATGGTCGAGAACACATTCAATGCAGGTATCTTTTTCAAATGAGATAGAGTTACTTTATTCAATACGGCTGACGTCATCACTGGATACGGAGAAGTACTTTGGAGCTAAACTTTGTAGTCACTTGAGTCCATACATTTCTTTTGATAGTATTTTAGGAGTATAATTTGGTGTTTTGGACATCACCATTACGTTCGGAGCGGCCAAAAACCCCCATAATGACTTTTGAATCACTTAAATCGACCACCCGAAGAGGCAAAAAACGACCAAAATAGGTCTAAAAGAGACTCATTGCCATTTGGCGGCACGAATAGAGGCTTTCAATGTTATTGAAAGCCTCTATTCATGCCAAATGGCAATGAGACCATCTTGACCTTTTTTTGCCTATTTTTGCCTCTCTAGGTGTCTGATTCAAAAGTTGTTCTAGGGGTTCTTGCCCACTCTGAACATAATGGTGATGTCAAAAATAATAAATTCTACACCAAAATACCACTAGCAAAGGGTTTAATCTTAATTCAACATAAAAGGTACCATCTGATGATGTCAGTGCCATTTACGAACCGAAAAAGTTGAGAGCGACGTCGTGTAGCTAGTACACATATTTCAATACCTTGTCAGATCCAAGTTTTGTAGCTTTTGACCGTTTTTTGTTAAATACACATTTAATGAGGGTATATTTTGAACATTTTTTCTAGAGAGAGAAAATCAAGAATTCATGAATTTCTTACAAGGCCTAAAATTTCCTAATGCAAGCAGTGAAACATGCACATAATGAGTGAATGATACCTTGCTTACCTTGTGCAACCATTGGACACCTTTCTATTTTACTGCCAAGAACCAAGGGTTCACTTGGGCACTTTTGGGTATTGGTTGATGATGCAGTCATTTTAGCTCTATGTGGGAGTTTTTAATTGTTCCTTTCCACCCAACTGAACAATGTTGTTACTGTGTCTTGTGGTGGAGGGCTTCTATCTGTGTCCCTTTGCTGAACTTCTTTGTTTCTACCTTTAGGTTCCCTGTTCAATTCTGTGACCGGAGTGGCTACTGTCATTGCTTTGGCAATTCCCAACCCATTTTGCTGAGTTGTCTTTTTCCACACAAAGGTTGGCGAGGTTCCTAATTGGGTTGGGAGTTTACTACTCTCTTTTTTATGACTTGAACTGCTTGTGGTGTTGGCCCACTAAGTGGGGTTTGGGTACCCATATTGCCTTGGTAGTATCCTTGTGCTCGCAGAGTAAGTCTTTTTGAACCCATTGCTTATGGAACCCTTGAGGTCTATTGGGATGCTTAGAGTCGTGCCAATCTATTTGTGTCAACAAGGTCTAATTTCTGATTTTTTTTATAGATTCTTATTGTGGTCCCCATATTATTCATGGTGTCCTTCTTGTGAGGTTGGTTTTTAAGTTGAATCTTGGGCACCCACTTCTTTGTACCCTTAGATTTTGGGTATTGTTTGTACAAGTTTCGTCGGACTGATGCTTGTTTTGTTTTATGAGGTGTTGCCACCGTATTCGGTGTTATTTGTTCATCGTTTATGATCTGTTTCCCTCTATTTGTCAAGCTCCATAAGGGTATGGACATGACCTTGTCGCCCTCACTCAACAACGTTGTCCTTTCTTCCCATTGGATATTGCATTTGTTGGCGCAGATCCAGGATCATCCTAGAATCATTTCCTCTTCCATGGAACCTACAGGCATGACAAAGACCAAGGAATTATTTCTAATGGAAATGTTAACAATTAAAAATCCCTCAGCTCTCATAGTTATTAAGTGAACACTACGTACTTGCGCATCAGTGGGTTTGAGGTGTGGTCTATAGTAATGCTACCTAGGTTTCATACGAGATCAAGTTATGACTTGACCCCGTATCTATTAATGCAATGCTCATTGCATGGCTTTTAGCTGTAGTAAGTCCCACCTTGAGTCATGTTGGCTCAATGTTTAGCTCCTCTTCATCCAAGAGAGTCACGGAAGCCATGTTGATATGTATCAGTCTCTTCTGCAGTAATTGTTTAGCTTTGGCCTCCCTAGCCTTAGCTTCTTCTTGAGCTTATTGGATTTTTTCCTTCAAGCTGTTTCTATTGTTTTAAGATATGTTCTTGCAAGAGCATCTCTTGGGTCATTGGTCCAAAATATTTTTTAAATTTACTTCCATTGATGTAACCCTCCATCTGTATGCCGTCAATTGTCTCAATTCAAACAGACCCCTGAGGCATGATCTCAGATACTCAGAAGGGTCCCATGCCTCGATTTTTGAGTTTCTTTTTCCTGGTGCTTCCTACACCATACATGAGGACAAGGTCCCCCGTTTCTAGTTCTTTTTGTTTTAGATTTTTGTCTAACCAATGTTTCCTACGTAGTTTTTCGACCATGAGTCCATGTGATGCTATAGCCTAGTCTCATCAAGATTCTCTAAGTCAATTATCCTTTCAGCTAATGCACTCTCCATCAGATGTTCTTGTATTGCAATCCTTAAGCTCGAGACTAGGTATTCTATAGGCATAACTACTTCAACACCATAAGCTAGACGGAAGGGTGTACCCTGTTGCTACCTTATATGATGTTTGATACGCCCATAGGGCTACTGTCAGCTTATGTTCCCAGTCTGTTCGACTTGCTTCCCCAAGGTTTTTGTTAAGATAGTACACAGAATTTTATTTGTACTCTCTGCTTGACCATTGGCCTGTGTATAATAAGGTGATGATTTTCGATGGACCACTAAGAATCCCGCGAGTAAATGATCAATCGCGTCATTAATAAAATGTGAGCCACGATCACTAACTAATTCTAATGGGTAGCCAAACCTTGAGATAATTTGCTCATATAAGAATTTTACTGTTGTTCATGCATTAACTCTCTTTGAGGCTCTGGCTTCTGTCTATTTTGTGAAATAGTCCGTGGCCACCACGATCACGTATCAGGCTTGGGATGGATGTGTGATTGGACTAATAGGTCCAACAAAATCTACTCCCCATTTCTCGAATGGTTGTCTTACAATAATAGGGGTGAGCGACATCTTGTCCTTTTGTTGTGGGATAGCGAAACGCTAACATTCTTCGCACCTTTTTAACAAATTCTATGGCATCTCCAAATAATGTAGGCCACCATAGTCCTACTTGAAGCACTTTTCGGGCTGTGATCTCTCCAGCAGAATGCCCGCCTGCTATCCTTGAATGAGCTTCATCCAATATTGTGATGAGACGAGCTCATCTTCTCTAACGCATCTTCTTAGCACATTATCTTTTCCTAGCTTATATAGTTCTCTCGCACAATCAGTTTTGATAAGGTACAGCAAGCTTGATAAGTCACCGTATTTTATCTTTGTTCAAAGGTATTTCTTATGGAAAACCATGAGCTAGATAATCTGATATTTCCTTGCTCTGTTCGGATTTGAATAAACAAGCATCAGGGAGATCATCTTCAACACCGATTCCCCATTTGGAATTCTTGACATATGATCGGCTAACACATGCTATGTTCCTTTTCTTACTGTGGACTGTAAAGTCAAATTCCAACAATAATAGCAACCATCATGTGATTCTCCCCATGGTGCAAGGCTTATTCAGCAGGTATAATGAGGTGGCCAAGAGATAATATTGATACTTCTTGATGGCGTAAACCATGGCCAATCCTTCCCTCTCTATGGTGGTGTAGTTCACCTCTGCATCATTTAACTGACGACTAGCAAAGCAGACTAGATAGTCCAATTTGAACTCACCAGGCTGGTACGCAACCAATAGTAAAATTTCATGCATCAATATACACGTGAAATATGAGATCCCAATGGGGGGTCATAGAATTGGTGCTCTAGCCAATGCTTACTTCAGTCGATCATATGCTTCTTGGCATTTCTCAGTCCATTCAAAGACAATGAGCTGGTGCTGCACTTTCCATGTCCCATCTCATTCGGGGAGTGCTAGTGTTTGACAACCTAGAATTCAACGTTTGGATGGGCACTTCTTGTCATGGACCGAGTCCCATGCCCGTAGATTGCACTTCTTCGTTCATAACTAGTTTGGATATACCAAAAAATCCCCAGTCAATTTCAATGATACCACATTGGACCTGGTTGGGGAGGGTGGTTTCTCCTCTTTCCCAAACCTAGAGTACCTCAGCCCTTCTTCCATGGATTCTTCACTACTAGTTTCAACAGTGGTTAGGTTCCTTAAGACATTCAGGTGTGTGCTTGTGTTACTGAATGACCTAAACCCACACTTTTTTTATAAGAAGATCCTGGGTGATTTGATGCACTATCATTAGGTGTAAGATCGTCTCCGATGAGTTTTCCAAATCTTAAGTACATGTATGTATGATTTGATAAGCTACTTTGTTGACCCAATTTAATTTTGATCCGATTCTATCGCTCTGTTTATGAGGCCGTGAGATTGCAAAGAATAGTTCACGACGTGAACTGTCAGAAAATGGTTCATGTCGTGAATGTCTTTCTGCACTTTCATGGATCCAAAATTTTTTTCTTTTAGGGTTAGAACCCCTCGTCCTTGTTGTAGGCGTCCCTCCCTTACCGACCTTCGTGGCCTTAGCCTCTGACTGTTCGTTGGATTGGACTAAACTGTGAGTTTTTAGGAAAAGCTCACGTCATGAACAAAAAAGGATTCACACCATGAAGGTTTTCTAATTGGCTCACGTTGTTAACAAATTGGTTCACGCCATGAAGAGTTCTAAAAAAGTTCACGCCGTGAACGTTTTTCTGAACTTTCATGTGTTCAAAATCTTGTCAGACTTCGTGGCGTCAGAGGTGTCACGATAAGGTTACCTATTTTTGACAGTAAGGCAATCCCATGATTTGCGATGTTAATTGCGACGTTGATGTCAAGAGGGATTCGCGGCATGAAGTTGTAGAAAAAGTTCACGGCATGAGCATTTTTCTACAGTTTCACGTGGAAACTTCTCGCATCGTGAATGTTATGTTTTTGGGTGCAAAATACTTATCTAACGGATCACAAAATGATTGTGCCACACCTAAGGAGTGAAATACAAAGGGGATTGTGTCTTTTCATTATGAGAAAATGCCTTATATACATTTGGCCCTTATTTACACTTGGGTGCCTAAAACTTACTTAACTAGGCCTTGGGTGGCCAATACCCTATAATGTACAACTTTTATAGTGTCGTTTCATGACACTTATTAATTTCCTCAATTGGAGGATCATGTTTGTTAATCCAAAATGGGATTAACAAGTAGTAGAACTTGTTAGCCATGACACAAATAGCATGGGATTAGCCACAGTCAATGAAAATTTGGATGATGTATGGTATGTTAACTATGGGGATTAGCCACAGTCAATGAAAATTTTGGATGATGTATGGTATGTTAACTATGGGGATTAGCCACAGTCAATGAAAATTTGGATGATGTATGGTATGTTAACTATGGGGATTCTAACCACATGATAAGACATGGAGAGTGGTTCATGAGCTAAATCCCATGGCTAGTATAGGTTATGTATCGATGGGTGATGACACACTGCCTCTATAACATATGTTGAGAATGTGCCCTTAAAGTTGTAGGATGCTAAAGTGAAGCACTTGAATGATGTGTTTCATGTGCCAACCATCACAAAGAATCATGTGTCTATTAGAAATATGGTTGATCATACTTGTAGGGTAGACTCAATTAGAATCATTCCTTTTTGTGAAAGACTTTAGAAACAAATGCAAGCTTATCACTAAGGATAAGAAGAATGGTAGAGGTCTTTTTCATTAGATATGTGAGTGTGCCTAAGATAAAGGCTTCTATGTTCTCTAATGGCATAAGTGATATGCCGCTAACATGGAGATTTGGAAAAGAGGACTGGAAATGTGGAGAGGTTGAAAACCATGTAGACCAAAGGGTTAGTGACATGGTTGCTTATGTTTAGAGTTGATGGAAATGGTGTATATGGTGCTTACCAATTTGGTAAGTAAGCTAGACATCACTTTCCCTCAGAGGCTATACACATGATGTATGGGGACCTACACCACAAATAACTTATGTTAATGGCTACTACCACCACCATTATGTTTCATTCATAGAGACGACCATACTAGGAAAGTATGGGTCTATTTTATGAAAGAGAGGAGCATGCTTAGGTACTCTAAGTAGTTTTAAAGATCTTGTGGGGGGAGAAGCAAAAAGGCATGTATATAAAGTGCCTAAGGTAACGGTATAGTAGGGAAATACATATCAAATGAGTTCTATGAATTTTGGAGAACTCATAAGGTTAGAGATAACTCACACATGTAGATACACCCTTTAGCAAAATGGAGTTGTTTTGAGAGGAAGAATAGGCATATTATAGAGATGGCTAATGAATGAGAAGAATTTTCTTTATCATTATTGGGATGAGGCCATAAATTGCAGTATACATAATGAGTAGAACAATGGAGCATATGACACCTAGGAGAAATTCAAGGCTATAAGCCAGATGTGGGTCACTTGAAAGTGTTTGGGTGTGTTGCATATGTACATATTCCATATGAAAAGATGTCAAAGATTGACCCCAGGGTTGAAAATTATGTGTTCATTGGTGGGTATTCTTTGGAGGATCATAAGGGATACAGGTATTACATTCACTCACTAAGAAGTTGCAAATTAGCAAGGGTGTTGTTTTTTTATGAGATGAGTGAATGTGGTATGCATCAAAAGATGATCATGTTAGGGCTGATATGGATGAAGGTGTGGCTGGTCATAAAGCCACTCAAACCTAAGGTACATTATCAGGTTTAGTCCAGGAACCCTTGTACCAAAGGAAGAGAGACCCTTTTTAAAGAGAATCAAGTTTTGTTGACAAGTTTTACAAGGAAGGAGATGGATGCTTCAATGAGAAGAGCAACTATCAGAAGAGCCATGAAGCATGTGATGATTGGAGATACTCTGTACCATAAGGGGAATGATGATGTTATGAGGAGAGTTCTGTTTCAAGAGGAGATTCTAGTTCTTTTTGAAGAGCAGATGTCAGAAGAGCCATGAAGTATATGATGATTGGAGATGCTCTGTACCATAAGGGGAATGATGATGTTCTGAGAGAGTTTTTGTTTCAAGAGGAGACTCTAGTTTGTTTGAAAGCTTGTCATGAGGAAGGTTGTGGTGGTCACTATGGTGTAGACATTACAAAGAGGAAATTTTTGACTTAAAAGTTATGTGGCCCAACATGAATAGGGATATCCACCATTGGTGTAGGATTTGTCTTCAATGCCAAGCTTTCCAAAAAAAGATTTTAATTCCTAAACCATTGCATCACATCATGAGCTATGGGGATTTTGAGAAGTGGAGTATAGATGTGATAGGGCCTCTACCAAGGACTAAGAGCGAGAAGTTTTACATCATTACTACTATAGATTATCTAACAAGGTGGCCAGAGGCTAGGGCCATTAGTAATGCTACTGCCTAGTAGGTCTGCAAATTTGTGTATGAGATTATTTGTTGCAGGCTTGGAGTTCCTTTGGAGATGGTCAACGATCAAGGCATATAATTCAAAGCAGATCTAGTCAAAGATCTGACTAAAAGGCTAGGCATAAAACATAGATTTACTACACCATACCACCCCCAGTGTACTGGGTTGGTAGAGAGCTTCAATGGAGTATTGAAAAAATTATTGTTTAAGCTTGTGGAAGATCATCCCAGTGATTGGGATTTGTACCTAGATAGAGAAATTTGGGCTTTTAGGGTGACTGAGTAAACTTCTACTGGACCCCTTATCACTTAGTGTATGGGGATGATTGTGTGCTGCTTTTGTAAATGTGATGTTACCATCACTTGACTTTTTGCTACAACATAGCATGACCCAAGAAGACTAGGAGAAGAGAAGGTTGACTAATCTGTATTCTTTATTGCTAGGACAGAGAAGAAGCAGTTAAGTGGTATGAGAAGAATAGTTAGAAGAGAATTAAAAATTTCAATAAAAAGCTGGGGAACAAAGATCTTAAGGAAGGGATGTTGGTCCTCAGATATAATAATTCTTTGGATACTACCTTTTAGACAAAATTTAGGGTAAGGTGAGAAGGGCCATTTATCATTCATGAGGTTTTTTCTAATGGGTCCTATCAGTTGAGATTTACATGTAAACAGCATAAATGGCTTGAGATTGAGGCCATATCACATCAGGGTAATGTGAAGGTAGAGAACAAAGGTGAAACAAATACATAATATATGATGATGTGTAATGAGTCCAAGGTGGCAATAACAGCATGGCAACGGAGAAGATAAGAGTAGGTATCATAATACCAAAATAGAATGTGTATGGTGGCACGGGAGAGACAATGCAAAGGTTCTAGAAAGTGGCGAGGCGGTGATGGGAAAAGGGGGATTTGAAGATAATCGAGAGAGAGAGAGAGAGAGAGAGAGAGAGAGAGAGAGAGAGAGAGAGAGAGTCAGATAGTGGCAAGGGACTGAGACAAAAAGGAGAAAAGATAGAAGCAGGGTGTAAGCAAAGAGAGAGAGTCAGATAGTGGCAGGGGACAAAAAGGAGAAAAGATAGAAGCAGGGTGTAAGCAAAGAGAGAAAGAGGTCTATAGTGACAGGAATTGCTGCAGATGGGTGAGCTTCCACTGTTCAAAGGTTGCAAAACTTGAGGTCCAATTTAATTGAGGTGAATCCAGGGAAATCAAAGCAGAGGTGGTGTCTTGGTCCAAAGAATCGACGAAGAGTAGGAGATGCATCCCTGGCTATCTTTGGAAGACTTCTCTGTTAGATACTTGATTTATCCCGATTTAAACTCAGTTGTTGCTGTGGTGGATCAGTTGTGTGCTGATGAATAGGGTGTCTAGGTGAAGCTCGCAGTCTGAGTCAGTGAGTTCACTATAGCTTGGATAACAGTTTGAGTCTACAGATGGAGAAACTATATGTTTTCTATGTGTTTTTCTAATGGTACTAGCCCATTGTCTCAGGGCTGTTGAGACAATGTTGAGTTCTTGTACATTTGAAGCAGACGGTGTGTTTGGGATACATAATTTTTGCTTTGATGTTTTTGTTGTGTTAAGAGTGCTATTTTCATTAAATTTGAGGAGATGAAATATTGTGAGTTCCAGTCTCATGATTGTGTAATAGTTTTTGAGTCAGAATCAGAGGAGAGGCTACAGTGTTTGTTCTATGTCTACTAGACATCAGAACTATGAGGCTGATGGTGTGGGAACCTTGCTATTGTTTGTTTGAGTTGGTGTGAAGTGTTTGTAAGCCAGGTCTGACAGATTGGGATTGTCAGCCGTCTCAGGAGTTAGAAGAATATGGATTCTGAGTGGAGTCTGTGCAACTGAAGCTAGGTTTAAGTCAGCCAAGTGTCCAAAGGGCTGGGACCTTGCTTAGTTAAAGTGTTCTGATGTTTTAGAGTTGCCATCTGGCCTAGAGGGGAGAGAATCTACTTTAGCTAAGTCAGTTTGGTTAGTAAGACATATACAGTGTAGTCTGTGGTGGTAGCTGAGGACTTGCAACTGTCAGCAAAGACCAAGTAAGTGATATCTTGGACAATTGGGAGGTACATGAGGGCTAGGGGAAGTCTACGGATACAGAGGAGAAGGTTTGATTTTGTGAAGGTTTGGGAAGCAAAATTCTTAGGCAGAATTCAGTCTGGGTGCAAACAGTAGGGGAGGTAGAGGAAGGTAGGAGATCTAGGAAGGCTCAGGGGATGTGGATTTTGTATCAAAATTTTCAGGCAGAATTTAGTCTTAGTGCAGACAACAAGGGAGGCAGAGGAAGGTCAGCAAGAGATCTAGGAAGGCTCAGGGGATGTGGATGTGAGGCCGTTGACCTTAGAGGACAATAGAATGATCTTGGAGGACATATTTCTATCTGGGGACTAAAGGAGAACTTCAGAGGTAGAAACATTTGGTGGTCAGTTGTGGTGGTTAGGAGAGGCAAATAAGAGTATGTTCAGAGCTGCTAGAGGTGTGTGCTAACCTGAGAGGACATCTGAAGTAGACAGCTGGGTTAGTTTAGTGGTTTGGTTAGATACAGCCAGTTCTGAGGCACCCGTGGGCTTGTAGCGATCCAATAGTGTGATACCCTAGTTAGTTTAGAGGTGCCTAAGGGGGCTTGAGAATGTCAGAGGACCCTTGAAAGAAGGATTAGTTTTGGTGAAGGCTTCGGAAGTAGACAAGTCTAAGGAAGAATTCGAAGGCAGAACCCAGACTGGTCTAGTTAGTAGAGGAGGCAAAAGGAGGTCGGCAAGAGGTCTAGGGTGGTCTTGAGGTTGAGTATATATAGGTAGCTGACAGCAGTGGGAAGACAATTTGAGGGCTTGGAGGACAAATTTTTGTTTGGGAGCTAAAAGAGGATTTCGAAGGCAGAATAAGCCCTTTCTAAGTCAGCTGAAGGTGGATAAGGTTAGATTGGTCTCAGCTTGAAGGTGGATAAGGTTAGATTGGTGTCAGCCACCACGGTCAGGAGAGACTTATATATATGTGATTGGAGGACAAACTGAGGTGCTGACTGGGTTAGAAAGGAAGGTTTGGAGGGTTTAGAAGTGTCCTCTTCGTTCAGTTGGAGGCAGGAGGATAATTGCTGAGTTGGTTGGTGCCCTTGGAGCAGGGATCCTGGTGTCCCCAAGTTCTAATCCCATTGTTTTTCTTCCTTGTGTGCCTGCTAGTGGTGTATAGAGGCCGCCACCCGAAGACCACACAACATCCTCACTCTGTTGTTGTCACATGAAAATGCTCCTTTGCCAATAAAGGGGTAAAGGGAGATCTCTCAATGCCTAGATAGAGGCAAAACGAAGAAGATCCTTTGTGATGGTTCTCTCTCACAAAAAGCAAGGAAAGAAGCTAATCAAAGAGGGAAGCCTGCAATCAAACCTACTCAAGCATGCTCCATCAAACAAGCATGAATTCAAAAGCATACAAAAAAGCAAGAAGAGAGAAGAAGAAGGCTCACAAAGTAAACTATTTTTGCAAGGGAATGATTGTATTACTTATTTTCAAAAATGACTTATATACAAATGACTAGTTTTCACACTAGGTTGATCAAATTTAAAAATGGTTTAGTTTGTATTACTAGTTTTAAGCAGCTTTATACACTAAGTCCTTAGACTTTCCTAATTTGGCACCCAATTTGACATTAAGCTCATGGTAAGGTTGCTTTATATGTTACAACAGATAAGTGCTCATTTGTTTACGTAAGATGGTGGCAAGGCACCTACAGTAGGTCGGGTACATGAAACCATGTTAACCATGGAGTGGTTAATATGTCCCCCTTCTTAATAGTGACCACATCCTTGAATCACCCAAGTCAGTTGGTGAAGTTCTTACTTGGAAGTGGATGGTCCAAATATTTTGTCATGGAGTTAGTAGCAAGGTTAAGTGGTTAATTTGGGACCGATCCATAGCTAGAGGGGCAGGGCAAAGTGATGGGCAGCTTTGGGTAGCCCTTACAGCTGGTTGAGGCAACATGGGAAGTGATAGGCGAAGTAGAGGTGATGGCCTCCATTAGTTGTGGAAGTGGTCTGGACCCTTTTAACATGACGTAGTTCGTAGAAGCGGTCCATATCAGGTGTTTGGTGGAATGGCTAGGACCCCACAGAAATGATAGGCATGGGTGGATGGAAGTCCAAGATGTCATGGCGTGACAGGGTATTATGCCCGAATAATCTAATAGCATGATGCTTAGACATTTTTGGCCTTGGCCAAGTGTTCATGATGTTGAATTGGAATCAAGGCAAGATATAGGCAGAGAATTCCATTTGAGGTACCTACAAGGTCAAGGGTTATCACCTCAAGACAATGGGACGTACCATTGCCCCATCCAGGGAAGTACCTAAAGGGTTGTCATTGATGAGGTTAGGGGTAGGTGAATGTGTTTGTGCATGAGGTGAGATGTGAGAATTGAAAAATTATGATGCCCAGATAATGAAATATACAAGTGATGTGCATGGGTAATTGGTAGAAGGTGTGCTCGTGTGGATGTACTTCTTCTTCAACAAACAGTTTTCCTTGACTCTTTTTGCTATTTTCTTTGACATTTACTTGATAGCCCTTTTCTTGGGGAGTCGATATCAGTAGTTTGTTAAAGGAGAGGAAATGGCTACATGGTCCACTTGCTTGAAGCATGGCGAAGTCGATAGACAGAAGGGAAGCATTACAACATGGCCATGGCTTGAGGGTGAAAATTTGGAATGTTAGACATTGCCAACCTTGGCATGTAACATTGCTTTACCATTTGGGCATCTCTACCTTATTTATGTAATGTGTATGTAGACCCATTTTGTGCCTTGGAGAGAGATTTTTATAAGTGTAGTTGATTGAAGTATCGTGTTATGTGAAGAACTCCACATGGATGTATGGATCCGAGATGGCTCCATGAACCGCGATTTAAAGGCCCATTTAAGTAGGCAAGATAATTCTCCAATGGCATCGTCACACAAAGCCCTAGAATGCTTGCCACAATGGAAAGCTTGTAGGCCTTGTGAGTGTACAGATGCCAGAATCATGAGTGTGTAGACGCTGGAATTGTGAGTGTACATACGTAAAGAGGGCTAGACCTAGCAAGAATGAGACTCAATAAATGAAGATGAGGCAAGGCAATCAAACCAAAGCCAAGCATGTAAGGGTTCACATGGGGCATGGATGCTACATGCAAGAATGGGATCCGCTATTAAAGTGCCTTGATTGGGTGTGGTGGAGATCATGGATGTGATTGGCAAAAGACATGAGTACATGGATGGGTGTCGGATGGACCATAAGGCAAGAATGACGGTCCAGTTCTATGTGCAAAGTGCCGGTGGGCAGAAGGATGTGAGTGAAGGGTTGGAATGCACACGGGAAACTTGCAAGGGTCTGGTTGTAATGGAAGCTAATTTGGGTTTGGTGGTAGCAAAATTTTCATTTGAGTTTATGGTTTATTTGGCATTTGGGCAATCTGGGCGATGTAATTGGAACAATCCTAGATATACCAACTCTTCCTTTCATGGGGAGCACTCTACCCACTCACCAAGCCAAAATATAAAAGAAAAGGCCAGTGAAGTGTTAATGTGCACTTATCGATTTATCAAGAAGACGTGGACGTCGACTTGGCGTCTTGTTAAGATGCCGAAAGCAATTGAATGATAGCATCTTCTCGCCAGTTCATCCGTAGCTTCTTATCGGCAAAACAGTGTTACCTTATTGCCAGCATGTCGAGGTTGGTGTGCCACGTCGTTGCTTGCAATTACATCGACTTCGAGGTTGGTGTGCTGGCATGTCGGTCTCATTACAATGGCTCTTGCAATGCTGCTCTCACCGACAACTCATTCTAGCCACTATTGGGGATGCTAGATGAGACACCGTGTGATGGCACCCACATCATAGGTAGGCCCTTTCATTGATGAATGCTGGCCTATTGCTAATCTGAAACTGAATTATAACTATATCCCAATACTAAAGCTCCAAAAATCATTAGAAATGCCTACCTCCTTAACATAAATAGATTGTTTGGTGCATAAGCATCAAGATTATCACAATCATGAATAGATTTACCAAAAACATATACATGATGCAAGGATCTCTAGTGAAGATGCAATCACCACCTTTGTTCTTACATCCAAGAAAGCTTTTTAGCAGAGCTAGTGGCCCATACTTTCATGTGCAAATCATGATCCTTTCATGCCCCACCATCCATTATGCATATTTAGAATTCAAATGGGTTGATGGAAGAGTCCTTTGAAATAGAATGAGGCCCACCTCTTGCTCATCAGCTAGATCATCAACTAGAATGCAATTATTCTTAATAGCTCATTTCCCTTGGCTTTAAAGCCTTTTGTGTGTCCCTAATGCATGGGTAAGCAGCTCCATGCTCCTGGCAATATTTGTAGGTTCTTCACTGGATTCTTTTACAAGAGAGTTCAAGCTCTTCACCGAATTCTTTTACAAGAACCAACTCTTCACATCTTTCTTTGTAGGTCGGGTAGCATCAATAGACTGAATCTCATCTCAATTTGATGATTAAAGATAGGTCTGAACTAGCCATGAGAGGGCGGGGAAAACTGTAGTTCTTCTTTGTTGTGGATTTATCATTGGCAAAGCCAAATATTTGGTCAAGCTTTTCAAATGCACACTTAGTTCACATGATAAAACAACCCAATTGGCCTCCAGGGGCAGACCCAAAGACGGGATGTGGAGACTGATAATGCTCGCATCGTCTGAGCCATATGCAAGAAGGAGACCTCGGCATGAGACATACCTCCTAGATTGCATCTTACCTTTGCCAGCATAGGCCAGAACAAGGGATAGGATGCAAGAGGTACCCAGGACCCAAGTAGGATTACATTTTATTTTTTTATATTTTGGGCACAGGGCACATGGGAGTTTTTTTAAAGGGGGGGCGCAGGGCACAGGTGGAGGGTAGGATTAGGTGGGTGTGTGTGTGTGTGTGTATACAAACTAAAAAAGAGGAAAAAATAAATCCTAAGGGTTTTTTAAAGAATACTAGTGTCGCGACCCGGCAAGAAGCATTTTGCATTTAGGTACATGCAAAAGAAATATGTGTAAAATCACCCTTCCTTTACTTTTAGAAGCTAGGCACATCGAGTTACACACAAACACGCATAAAGATGTACGTATGTATGTACATGTACGTATGAGTACATGTACGTGAAATCCATTGAAACCATACATGCCACAACTGGAAGATATGTGTAAGTGTGTGCACGCCTATGAATGCATGTGTGCATGTCACATACACACATGTAAATATGTGTCTGTGTATGCGCATGCACCCATAATATCCATAGATACTGGTCACACTCATACATATATGTATACATCGCGCTCAACTTGCCAAACTAATATATAAAAACATCGTGATTACCATATATATCCATATAAAAGCGTCTCACATTACAAACCCATAAAATGATGAGTATCTTAACACACCTAAACACAACCTCAAAACAATCTTTGGACAACTGGATTATCTCTCCTTGGTAGCCTATATCCCGCATCTCCATCTGGCAAAATGTATACCATAAAAAATATTAGCATTGAAAATATAACTCTCGTAGAAAAAAGTTGGATAAGGATAAAAGTTTACAAAACTCATTTGGTGGATCAATATTTGAGGCGAATGGCGTTTGAACAGGCTTGTAAACAGCAAATCGAAAAATTATGTATTGTCCAGTGCCTATGCAGCGAAAATCTAACTTATTAGGCTTTTCATAATCCACAAACATTACACGTACATGAAGCTGATCTGCAACCTTCCACAATCATAGATTGTAAATTCCTAGGAGCCCAAAGCTCTCGTCGTAATTGTCTCGACCATTCAAACCTTCCACAATCATAGATTGTAAATTCCTAGGAGCCCAAAGCTCTCATCGTAATTGTCTCGACCATTCAAACCCAACAATAATCTGGGTTCTAAAAAGTGAAAATATTCTCTATTGCAAATGAATATTTCAATAAAAATATGAATTAATCAAACAAAGCACAAAAGCTACATAAAAAGAAAGTTTGTATATATACTGTAAAACACCAGTGCTCTCTAATAGTTCAATAATTAGAGAAGCTCTTGTTTGGCCTTCCCAAAATGGAGGGTCTACAATTCAGTCCATGAATATTAAATAAATCTTGAAAAATAATAATACCTAAATTATAGCAAACGTCTAAAACATTTGCCTTCAATATCTTCCATCATCATAAACGAACGAAAATGATCTCCTTATCACATCCATCCTAAGCAATATATCCCTGATATCAAATATAACTCTCTCTCTCTCTCTCTCTTTATATGTATACACACACACACACACACACACACACAATATAAGGGCACTGTATATATAAGCAATCCAAAAGCAAACAAAGACTGCACTTGCACACCTTCAGAAACATTCTCCAATCAAATGCTTCCTTCATTGCACAAAGAACGGTTTAAATGTAGTCTCTTATATTTACAAACTGCCATTTACATTAAATTCTTTGACATGCCATTTGCAAAACCTCCTTGTAGACAACATTGGTTGTGAAGAGTTCATTTGAACCTGTTGTGCCACTTTCATGTTCCACAATATGCTTTACACGCACTTTCACTGCATTGGATAATCTAACACGTGACATAGCAACGTACAGTTGTCCATGTGTGAATACTTGCATGGCCAGATAAAGTCCTAATACACTCAATCTTTGTCCTTGGGACTTATTTATTGACATACCGAAAGCTAACCTAACAAGAAATTGCCTCCTTCTCATGTCAAACGGCAATTGAAGCATAGTAGGCACAAATGTTATCCTGGGAATAAAGACTCTGTCTCCAATGTTTGTACGTGTAATGATTTCTACTTCTATCACCTTTGAGCTGAATTGCTTGCATATCAATCTGGTACCATAACAAAGTCCCCATCGAGGGTCCAAATTATGGAGCAAAATGATAGGCATATTAATCTTTAGAAGTAAGCAGTGAGGAGGGTAACCACCACCTAAGTTCAAACTGTTCAAGTAGTCAATTGGATACTGTATTGCATCATTCTCGCAAGAAACAACAAAATCTGCACTAAGGTATTCTCTTTCAAGACCAGGCAATGAACTCAAGGCTAGTTCATTGATCTCATCAACCTGTAAATTTCGTGGTGCAAGAATAGCACGATCTTTGAAAGAAGCATGCATAATCCTCAACTCTATAAAGATCTTTGTATACCCATTTTACCAAACTCAAAACAGAGTTGCCATGGATCAACATTTGCGATGGAATTACTACTTTGCCTTCGTTTTTTGGGGCTGACCTATAGTGCCATCCCCAATTTATAATGTCCATTTGACAAATTCATGTTCTATACCACAGTAAGCACTTTGTCTAACCCGCATGTTTTGGGTGAGCTTTAAAACACTCACATATCTCTAAATATGTGACCAGCATAACGTTGCATCAACAATGTCTTCGCGTGATCCCTTTGGCACAACTGGTAAGATTTGCCTAAAGTCACCACCAAAAAGCATAACTTTTCCACCAAACACTGTATCACTTTGCATGATGTCCCTCAATGTCCTGTCCAGTGCTTCATATGCATACCTATACATCATTGGAGCCTCGTCCCAAATGATTAACCTTGCAAGCTTCAACACCTCAGCCAATGGACTATTAGCATTGATTCCACATGTGCTAGAAGCATTGAGTACCAATGGAATTTTGAAACGTGAGTGAGCTGTACGACCATTCGAGAGTAATAATGCGGCTATCCCAGACGATGCACATGCCAAGGCAACGTGTTTCTCTCCATGCAATCGAGATAGCAAGGCATTGTAAAGATAAGTTTTACCTGATCCACCTGGTCCGAACCATCTATTAGAGACCTTTGATCAACCTAGTTGGGTCAAAATCGGCTAATATTGTATATAATTGATGTATATGACTATAGATTACATCTATATATATATATAATTTGGTGTACACACCAACTTTTCTAGAGCATGTGTAAAAAAACTATTTTTGCTACTTTAAATTTAGAATGTCCCCCACCTTGGCTTACCTAGTGCACACTCTCTTTTACTATTCCTTTTAAGATTAAACTTGGTGAGATTAAAGATATTATTGTATTGAACATGCATGCCAAGCCTTGTTAAATTTTTACTTCTGTAAAGCCTTTAGACCAAACCAAAAAAAAAAATAGTCCAAGCATTACTTTTGTAAGGCCTCTAGACCAAACCAAGAAAAAATTAGCACAAGATTTATCATGGCGATACTCTATGCCAGCAGGTTGAATGGTGAAAAAAAATCCCGATTGGTGCAAGGCAAGTTTATATATCCATTCACCCATGTGCAAACTCTAGTCTGAAGATTTAACCTATTAGGTACACTTTTTTCCATGACCAAGAAATCCATATTTATCTTTATAAAAATACACACTGTCTAAGGCCCCCGTCCACCTAGGTGATAGAAGCTAGACTTATCAAAATTGGGTAAGAGTTGGTAGGCTTCAAGTGCTAGCAAAATAATTGGAAATAAGATTGGAGGAATGCACGCACGCACACACACAAAGGAGAAGCTCAAGAGAGCACACAATGAGATAATAGATAGATAATAAATGTGTGCTCTACAAAGATGATAAGTATACCCCTAGATGGTTGTATACCAGCACGGGGGGGAAATCCTCCTAAAGAGGGAAAAATTGCCCCGGCTAGTTCTAGTGTGTTCACACACATCACTACCAAATATGTAGGAGTGATGATGTGAACAAGGGGTGAGCTGGCATTAGAATTACAGAGATGTGCCAGGCTCTTTGGACTGTGATAGGGACCCCATACTAGTTCCCAAAGGGAAGTAAGTTAAAGCTTTATAAATAAAGCTTTGTAAAAAGCTTCAAACTTCGCTCATGGGAAAGCACACACACAGAGGAGAAGCTCAAGAGAGCATACAATGAGATAATAGATAGATAATAAATGCGTGCTGTACAAAGATGATAAGTATACCCCTAGATGGGTGTATATAACATGGGGGAAAAAACCTCCTAAAGAGGAAAAAAGTGCCCCGGCTAGTCCTAGTGCATTCACACACATCACTACCAAATATGTAGGAGTGATGATGTGAACAAGGGGTGAGTTGGCATTAGAAGTACATAGATGTTCCAGGCTCTTTGAAATGTGATAAGGAGCCGAAACTAGTCCCCAAAGGAAAGTAAGTTAAAGCTTTGCAAAAAGCTTCAAACTTCTCTCGTGGGACAGCCTTCGTGAATAAATGTGCCAAGTTGTCCTATGTTGGCACATAAGCCAAGCTGATTTCCCTTGCAGAGCATCTCTCCCTGACATAATGATAGTGCACCTCAATGTGCTTTGTGCAAGCGTGAAAAACTAGATTCCTTGCAACAACTGCCATAGCACTCTGACTACTATCAGTGAAGATGGTAGTGGCTGAGGTCTCACCAACAATAAGGCGCATGAGGCAAACACACTCAATTGTAGCTATAAATGCTGCCCTGTACTCAGCTTCACAGCTAGAAGTGGCCATAGTGGGTTGCTTCTTGCTGTTGTGCTGAGCCATTATATACTTGAATCACCAAGGCGAAAGCAAAAACCACTCATGGACACTCGTGTGTCATAACATCCAGCCCAGTCTAAGTCTATAAATGCATGCAACAATGATTTACCCCCTTGGGATAAAATAACCCAAAGTGCTTAGTGCCTTCTAGGTAACATAACACCCATTTAACAGACTGCCAATGCTTTGTACCTGGGCTATGCATAAATCTGCTCAATATTGAGATTACATACTGAATGTCAAGCCTAGTGTTACATAAAAAGATAAGGCATCCAACAGCTTCTTGATACAAGCCAGCATCAAAAGAGTCACCTGCATCTTCAAGACTTAGTCATAAACCTGGCTCCATAAGTGTAGCCAAAGTTTTACAATCTTCAAGATTGAACCTCTTCAACAATGCATCCATGTATTTCCTCTGTGCATAACAATGCCTTTATTACGCTACCAAAACTCAATGCCCAAATAATAGTGCAATGGTCCAAGATCTAACATCTCAAAAAAGACACCTCTAAATCAGCTACTATAAAAGCTGAAATATGATCATCATTAGGGATTATGAGCAGCATGTCATCAACGTATAACACAATGACCAATAAAACATCCTTAGTCCCCTTAATATAGAGAGTACTATCGATTGGGCTATTGTTGTAGAAACCCTGTGCAACCAAGTATGCATGTATCTTTTCACACCATGCTCTTGGAGCCTGCTTAAGACTATATAAAGCTTTCTTCCATTTGCATACTTTTGATTCTTGAATTTTTTGAACAAAACGCTATTAGAAAAGAGAAAACACATGTATGATCTCTAAACTCATGCCAGTTACTCAACCCATTTGTCGAGGTTAGATAGTGCAAAAAGCTTATATGTTGTGGTGTTCTAGGAATCTTGCACTATTGCAAACGATTCATGGGATTGGTGACGAGGATGGGGACCATGGGCACCAGCCTTGGAGGCCAACGCTTGGTGTGGGGGTAGATTTTCCTACAAATCTTGCTCTCTCCAAGTCGGAGCATATAGTTCCCCAATTGAATGTGTTTAGGGGGATGCTTGTGGAGTCAGCCTCTGTACTTGTACCATAATTTCTACATGCCGATGGCACTATGGTGTGTACTTTACCTACAAGCGTCTCCCACAATACATGTCTCATGTCAAAAGATGGATGAGAAGAGGTAAGTGAAAGAGTGGATTGTAGTCATTTTAGATTTTCAGTGAACCTCCATATGAATTCTCTAACGGGTTACGTGTGTGTGCATGTAGGTCTCTATTTTGGTCATCACCATCTTTACGCACCCCCATCACACCATGTCTAGTCACCCAAAGTGTGATAGAGGTGGGACGACAAGGTAGCTGCTAATCATGCAAGTTTTGAGGTGGATGATGATGTCTTCATAGAACCTAAACCTCGAGAAGGAACCCACCACATCTTGGATGTAGATGGGAATCCCATTTGATACGTTGGTGAGCATAGGCAAGGTAAGACTAGAGCTTTGTATGTGAGCATAGGCAAGGTAAGACTAGAGCTTTGCATGTGGCATTCATTTCAATGCTATTCATTTCAAGTAGTGTAATTGTTCCGTATTCGTTGTCTTTTGTATTTTTGTTTGTTCATTGGCCTTGTAAATGAAAGAAGCATGTATGGTAGGTGGCTACTTAGGACGTTCTCACTGATCAAGGGGATGCTATTCTAGATTGCTTTACCGGAACTGGGACCCTTGCTAGCGTATGCAAGGAACTACATCGACATTGCATTTGTGTGGAGTGGGATGGGGTGTGCTTTGGTTCTTGTATAGGATCTCTTTCGCACCATCCTGATGATTTAGGGCAACATTATTTCAAGGGAGATATCACTGATTATGCTCGAAGAGAGTAGCAAAGGGAGGTGGTGACCTCATCTCCACACGATCACCACTGCTTTCCTCCACCTATCCCATTACCCATGAGCCTAACAAGGTGGAGTGTTTCCTCATGGCCACCAAATGTTCCATTAGAGGTCCCGTTTTTGATATGTAATGCCTCATATGTCCCCCATGCTTTCTCATATGATGCCCTCATCATGTGCACAACGTCTCGAACTAGCGAGATCGCTATTCCCACTACAACATCTCGAACTAGTAAGGTCACTATTCCCACCTGCATCATTTGATAGAGCTCCCCATATGTAGCCATCTTACTTATATCGGTGCCCTCTTTGATGTAGTCCATCTTTTATAATGCTAAAAATTTATTGATTTTCACTATATTTTGTTGCACTTTTGTACACTTAACTTGGTGCTATGACATTGTAGTTGAAGTTGCATTGTAGTTAATTGAGTTCATAATAGAGAGAGATGGAGGGAGATGCACGAAGAGAGAGAGAGAGAGAGAGAGAGATTTAGTGAGAGGGAGATTGTGTTATTGTCTTTGTGTGCCGTAAGTCATCCTCATAGATATTCAATATTTTTGTATTCTTTTAAAAGTTATTTTCATATAACATTTCTATAACCTATAAATGGAATAGAGTTTGTCATTAACCACTACTCTTATTTGAGGGATGCATCCCAACCCAACCCACCCCTTATTTCTTATATTGGCATAGGTTGGGCATACACTCTATTTTCATGGCTTCATCCACAAATCCCTCCAGTAATATGACGTATTTTGCAAGCATCTTAATTAAAGCTCTTGCATCTTTCATGCACCTCAAAGAAAAGTCATTTTCATATAACATTTCTGTAACCTATAAATGGAATAGAGTTTGTCATTAACCACTACTCTTATTTGAGGGATGCATCCCAACCCACCCACCCCTTATTTCTTATATTGGCATAGGTTGGGCGTACACTCGATTTTCATGGCTTCATCCACCAATCCCTCCAATAATATGACGTATTTTGCAAAGCATCTTAATTAAAGCTCTTGCATCTCTCATGCACCTCAAAGAAAAAAAACCAAGATTGGATGCCCTTTTGGAGTCATGGACAACCACATTAGAAGTGCAACTTAAGTTTGAGCCTTTGAAACATGGGCTTACAAGGAGATGATGACTTAAGCCTCGATGGGAAGTTAGGATCAAGCTTAAGTTTGAGCATCGAGCATTGCTCGAAACTCATCAAAATTAAGCTCAAGGTTCATAATTCATGAGTGATGATGATGACGACGTTGATGAGGTCTTAGGGGCACCTTAAATATCTCTAGGTTATCCTTCTAGACTTTCAATAATTATCTTTAGAATAAGACTATTTACCTCATTGCCTTTTTCCATTTGCATGAGCCAAGGCTCAAACTTGAGTTTAAGACTAGGCTCTAGTGTTGAAGCTCCCTTTGTATATGTACCAACGAGGATCTCCGTTCACTCTTGCATTTGGTCTCAATGCATGGATTATGACTATGTGGGTCTTTATGAGCTCATTATGGGAGTTGAAGTGGACAAGATACTTGTAATTTCTGGACTACAAGATGAGAAGACATATACACATTAATGTAAAGTTTTGGATTTCATCTTGAGTCTCCATGATGACATCTCTACATTGGTAGATTACTCATGGTTGATTCCATGGAGGATGTCTTGGATTTTGATGATAGTATTGGTAATGAAAATGCATGCATTGACGCTATGGATCATGCCTACGTGGTTTTAGATGATATATACTATGCTTTGGGTGATTTGCAAGATGCCCGTGATGTTGATGGTTTGGCCTTGCTTATACCTTGGCATGATTCAGATTAGGAGGCATTCAATTTCGATGTCCATAGATGCTATTATGAGGCATTTGTGTTTGTTCTTCATAGTGGATGTTGTTTTGACACTTTAGACTTGGTCTATGAGACATTGACACTTGGATACTACAGATGTCATGATGGTGATGTATACTCATGATGATGGTTATACACATGTTGATATTATCAAGAGAGAGACATTGATATAGTTGAACATGCCTTGGATCATTCAGGGGATGATACACACACACACACACACACACACACATAGAGTTGCTTGGGAGATATGTACAAGCAAGGTCAGGGTTGCACAAGCACCAAAGGTATGTATTAGTATCAATTTCACCTACTTGAGAGAGAAGCATAAGTAGTGGTCAAATCACCACCATGAGAGAAGCATAAGTAGTGGTCAAAGCACCAAAGGTATGTATTAGTATCAATTTCACCTACTTGAGAGAGAAGCATAAGTAGTGGTCAAATCACCATGAGAGATACGTTGTTTTAATTACAGCCAGCAACAAAATTGTGCTCCGATGTAGATTATGTGTAACTCAAGATTAACAATAAGCAAGGACCATCATTATGTGTGAACATCACAAAATAGGCAAACAATAGCTAGTGCTGAGACTCAAGAATCTTCCAGGTGTGGTGGAGCTGTGGGCATGGATGGCGTTCATAGAGAGGGAGAGCGTAAAATCCAACTAGCTATAAGCACAGAGTACTTACTCTCTTGCTGTTGAGAGAGAAGCACATAGAAGATGAACTCGTAAAAATTGACGGCCCATTTTGAATTTGACAAGGCATTTTTTAAATTTTATGGTTTTGTCTTTTTCAAGCCATTTAATTTTTGAGGGTACATTTCTTTTCAAGATTTGTTTTTCTATGTTCAAACTTGGATTCTTGAAGATGTTTCTTTTGTTTGTGTTTCCTTCCAAACATTTTTTTTGAGTTTCTCATCCTTGTTCCACATCAAGTGCAATGCTGTAATTTTATAGCCCTCTTGATTTCATGTTGAACAATCTAGTATCTCAATTTGAGCTAGTTTTAATGAAAATTTGAGAATTCGATTCATATGCTGATTTTTATTTTTTTTTAAACTTGATTTTAGGTTTGAGACACACATGAGATGGCATTGTCTTGGCATGTTGATTTTAATACAACACATTAGCCTAATAATTGAATCCACCAAGTTAGATGGACGGAAGGAGATTTGACTTGATCATAACAAAACAATGACATGTATTTGTTTCTTTCTCATGAATTTTTAAGAAAGCTAACATATGTTACAAGTTTGATCTCAAAAATGCTCAAGCTTGTCACTTTTAAGAGCTTGAACCCTCAAATCTCCTCCTTCAAATTAAACTTCATGTCTATCATACTCCTTGTTTCTTTAAATTTAGGTACTATGAACTAGTTTGAAACACTATGCACTAGCTTGTCACCTTTAAAGGCTTGAATTCTCCAGTCTCCTTCTTCAAAGTAAACTTGACCCACTCTCAAAATTGTGCCAAAGACATGAACTTTTCCCAATATTCCTAAATTCTTCTTCTAAAACATGTTGTGTAAATGGTAAATGATAATGGTCCTTTATAGTTATAGCATTTACTTTCTTGAGATCTGCACACTATGAGTTTTCTGTTCGTTTTGGGTACAACTAAAATGGGGGACACCCATTTCGTGTGTTTAATCTCATAAGCAAACTCTAGTTTGATCAGTTTATCGATCTCTTCTTGCACGAGTTTGTCAATCTATTCTTGCACAAGATTTCCATAATATGAATGTTCTCAATTATTCACGACATGTTTCATGGTGTTGCAAATGAGTTAGTTTCACCATTTTGATAATTTTGAATTTGAGCAATGGTGATTAGAGACTTCCTTAATGCTCTGTGCATTTTCTTGGATGGTGTGTAAAACCAAGGGGATTTTCATGCCGTAAAAATTTAAGATTTTCATGGTGACTAAGTATAAGTGTTTTAATGTGTTTGAGCTCAAACGTATGAAGAGAGTGGAACACTATGAGATGCATTGGGAGTGGATCACACGTGTGCATTCATGAATGGTGTAAAAACTCAGGTTTGCTTGTTACTCGTGTGAAAAACCTAGTTTTTCATGGTGATGACCACCATGAAGAGTGGAACAATATGAGATGCATTGGATCACTTACCTAAGCATTTTTTAATGGCGTGAAAAACTAGGGATAATGAATAGTGGAATACTTTGAGATGCATTGGAGCACTTATATGAGCAAATTTTATTGATGTGAAAAACCAAGGTTAGTTTCTCATGTGGCAAACATCATTTAGATTTTTAGGTGTTAGAGGCATGGAAAAAGGTTAGTTGGCATAAGTAATGGTTAGAGATCACTATTAGAAAGTTCAAATTTAGTATTTTTCTAGCATTAAAAACACTTTCATTTTCACAATATATAAAAAATCAATTTTTACGAAGTCAATTTAAATGTTTTTAGCTTTCTACATGATTTGGCGGTTAGTATGATGCATTAGAGATAATAAAATGAGTTTTTTTGGGTACTTTTCCTTAGATGGACAGGTGCTGTGAAAAACCATGTATTTTTCTTAGCATGAAAAGCTTTGAGTTTTTCATGACAAGGCAAACGAAAGGGTTTTTGTTAATTGACATGGGAATTTAGCTATATGTGTAATCAATTTGAAGTTATCAACTTCTCTTTTTATTTTAATATGGAACAAAAAACCAGACTGGTTTTCACCGGCACGACAATTATTTTTTTAAAGTTTTTATTAATGTTGTGTGGTGAGCGTCTTGCAAAGAAGAGAGATGGAACAAGACCATCCATATCGAAAAAGAGAACATAAACATGCAAATCAAGGTTTTGACAAATAGATAATATGCAATGCATGTTAGCTTGGTTATGCTATTTAATTTATAGAAAAAATTAGGAATCAATTCCATAATTGGATAGTGATCTAATTAATGGTTATTCTATCATAAGAAACAAAAGCAAGATTTAGCTCCTACCTCGTGAAGCTTCTAGACATAAGATGTAAGCAAGCTCCCAAGAATTGTTTTTATGTGCGTGCGTGTGTGTGTGTGTGTGTGTGTGTGAGAGAGAGAGAGAGAGAGAGAGAGAGAGAGAGAGAGAGAGAGAGAGAGAGAGAGAGATTGGCAAGTGTGCTTTTTCACGGTGTGAAAAACCAAAATGACTTGCTTCTTTTTAGAATTTCCCCTTCTCTCTCATGATCAGAGAACATGTCTAATGCTCAGAGAGTGCATCTATTACACATATATTTCAAATTAATGAGATCAAGAAATCATGGAAATGTAGGTTTTTCACACTGTGAAAAACTATGGATGTGAATACTTTTTTAAGTTTTTGTGATTGCATGTATTTGTAAGCCTTAATGATTAGTAATGTGTGAGCATCAATCTTTTCTATACATTTTCACGATGTGAAAATCTCCATGTTTTTCACGGCATAAAAAACGAAATTGTTTTCACATAGGTTTTTCATGTGTGAAACATTTCTTCGTATTTTGCTTTTGAGTGATTTGATGTTGTTGGAAAGCCTATGGGAGTCTTCAGTAGAGGTGCCTGGGTGTCAACCTTGTGGCATAAAAATCTCAGTGTTTTTCACAACATGAAAAACTTGATTTGTTTTTCACGTCTACATTTATTATTATTTTCTAGGATGTTTGCTTACTGTTGGCACCACCATGAGTCCCTTTTTTGGTGATTATCTCCAATGATATCTAAATGTTCCCCTAGAGCTTGACATTAAGTGTTAATGAAGATTACCTAGCTCATTCTTGCAACATTGTAGCTCTTCTTCCATCCAATGGATCAAGGTGTCGATAGACATTGCAATGAGTTCTTGTAGGTCCATCCCTTTATTAGGGTTGAGTTCTTGTGTGTCTATCACTTTCTCCTTTCCTTTGGAGTAAGTGTTTGGAAGCATCACCTGTTTTACTCCATTACTTGATTCTTCCTCTTGTCAGTGGTCTTTTCGCAAACAAGAAGGTTCTTGTGACTTTCGTCTCCGTATTTTTTGAGGTTCTTGTGGCTTCTTGCTTGCATTGTTCTTTGCTTTTGGGGTTGATTTAGGTTTTCATTCTTCTATTTTAATATTTCTGTGAGGTTCAATAGAACAACTCCTTCCTTGATCTCCCTTTCGCTTAGGAATCCAAATGTTAATGATGCCTTGATAATAATCTTGAGCTTCCAAGGTTATTGGTACCCAACATTTCTTTATCCTTCTCAAGGTGTCCTTCTTAAAGGGTAAATTTTAAGTATGGCTTTTGTTATGGGCTTGGTTATCAATGTTGAGGCTTACCTTGATTAGTAATTTATGTGTTTTGCTTGTTGAAATCTTCCTTCTTGGGTATCCACATCTTCTACTCTCCTTCATAATATCCTTGTTGTGAATGTAATTGTCTACCTATTCATTCATTGAATTGAGGGGTGATAGTTCATTTGTTGATTTCTTCTCCTTGAAGAACTTTGTTTGTGGTTCCTCTTGTTCACTTTGACCATCTTGCGGTCTAGGAAGAAGCAACTCTCTTGCATAGCATGTGATGACATTATCCCATTGTGGGCCTCTATAGTGGCATTGTGATTATGCCACCTTCCTGTCTTATTTGAGTGGTTAGATGTTACAATTGGTGGCCTTCCTAGCAATATTTCTTCTCCCATTGTTCCTACATACATTACATAAACCTTTCCATCCAAGGGATTACTTCTATTAGAAATATTAATATTTAAAATTTAGTAGCTTTAGCCATACCTGAATGAACACTTTGGACCTTAGCATTTGTAGGTTCAAGGTCTAGAGTCTCCCATGTCTCACATGAGAACAAGTTGTGACTTGTCCCCGTGTAAATCAAGCTAATGCTAGAAGAATGGTTACTAGAGGTAGATATACCAACCTTCAACCTAGCTAGCTCAATGTCAAAATCCTCATCTTCCAGAGAAGTGAACGTAGCCATGTTTACATGCACTATTTTATTTTGAAACCTATGTCTGGCTTTGACCGCCGGGCTATAGCTTCATCTCGAGCTTGTTTTTTTTTTTGGTCTCTTTTTCTTGTTTTTTAAGTTTTTTCTTGTGCACTTAGGCTAGCATCTCTTGGGAATACTTTTTTTACTTACTCCCATTGATGTAACCTTCCATCTTGACTTGACAACATCAAGCTTTTAATTCTATAAAAACTTGTGGAGTGATCTCTGTGACTTTGAATGGTCCCATCCCTCGATATTTTAGCTTTTTCTTTTTGACACAAACATGAGGATTAAATCTCTTTCCTTAACTTCCTTTTTTCCACATTCTAGTTAAACCACTTTTTTTTTTTAAACGCAACTTCTCTATCATTAAATCTCTTTCCTTAACTTCCTTTTTTCCACATTCTAGTTAAACCACTTTTTTTTAAAATGGAACTTCTCATTAACCCATGTGAGGCTATCAATCTGGTTTCTTCTAATTTTTCAAGATCTATTAACCTCTCCACCATTATATTCTTAAATTGTAATTCTTAAGCTTAGCACTAAATATTCAATGGGCATCACGACATTTACTCCATATGTCAACCGGTGTGTATCCAGCTATAGCTTTGTAAGACATGCGATAAGCCCAAAGCAAAGCCGTAAATATTCCATGGGCATCATGGCACTAAATATCCCATGCGCATCACAACATCCACTCCATATGTCGATTCGTGTGTATACAGTTGCAACTTTGTAAGACAAGTGATATGTTCAAAGCAAAGCTGTAAGCTTATATTCCCAATCATTGTGAATTGGCCTCAACAGTCTTAGTAAGGATTACACATAATGTTTTATTAGTTCTCTCAGCTTGGCCATTGGCTTGTGTGGGTAATATGGCGAGCAGTGTACCACCAAGAAACCCTCAAGGAGACACTCAATAACCTCATTAACAAAGTGTGATCCTTGATTGCACTTATCAGCTCTAATGGGCATCCAAATCTAAAAATGACTTCCTCGTACAAGGATTTAGTAATGGTGAAAGCCTCGGCCTTCCTAGAGGATTTGGCCTTTGCCCATTTAGTGAAATAGTTTGTAGTTATAATAATGACGTAAGGTGCTTTGGTTTGGTGCGTCCAATTATGCAAGGCTTCTTTACAATAAACAAGATATAACAGGGCATAATGGTCCACAAAGAAAACAAACTTATTGTCCACCAGTAGATCACATTGTATACCATGCATGGCTAATCATTCTCTTCATACAATGGTGGTTCAGTCAACACACACCCAATTTTTAAAGTTTGAAGCATCAATGTATACGATGTGGACAATTAAATCCCAATTAGGTGGTCTTAAGATTAGGGCATTAGCTAGTATGTTCTTAAGTTTGTCATATGCTTGTTGACATTCTTCAGTCTATTTAAAGACTATTAGTAGTTTATATAATTGTCTTTCAATTTTTGCATAGAATACAACAAACATGAATCTTTATAGTTTGTTGGAGGTAGTAATTCCAAGATAAGTTTGACTTTGCTGTAGGTGTGAAAATTCCATTCCTAAACATAATGTGCCCTAAAATGACCCCATGCTTCACCTAAATTGGTATTTTAATGGTTTTCTTAAAGATATACAATACAATCGACATCTTAGAAACACCTTCCTAAGGCAAGCCAAATGATCTTTTCATCTACAACAAATGCACAAGTCATCTATGAACACTTCGAACCACTTTTGCAAACTAGTCCTTGAATGTTATGCATAAAAGTGATAGGAGTATTTGTTAGTCCAAAGGACATGACCCTATAGGCAAATGTCCCCCTACATTATGGTAAAATGCGGTCTTGTGCTGGTATTCCAAGGTAATGACACTTGATTATTATAGCTTGAGAAACCATCCAAAAAGCTATAAGCTTCTTCTTTGGCCACTCTTTCTAGGAGGATATAATCAATTTAAGGCAAAGGATAATGGTCTTCATGTCAACACACATGTAGTTTTCTATTCTTCTTTTACCAATAACAATGGGAGTAACACAATTAGTGTGCTCAATCTCATAAATGAATTTTGTAGTAAGGAGTTTTTCAATTTCCTCCTTCATAATTGTTAATAATTACATAGTACTTTGGGTTCATTTGCTATAGCTTTTGGTTGGTGGGTCGAGACCCTTCAATGAGAGGAATGGTACATTGCACCACTTTTGGCAGAATTCCCTTTATTTATGTGTATTTATAAGCAAAGCAATCCTTGAATTCCTTCAATAGATCGATTAATTGCTTTTCTTTGTCAAGAGTCAAACAAGCCTTTAGCAATGAAGACTGGTTTGGAATTTTCACCAGGTTCTGCTATATCAACTTCTTGACCTTAGCAGACCCATTGTAAAGACTTCTCGTCTCAATTTGGAGCATTCTGCTCTAAGATAAACCATGGTTCTCTCATCAAATACTATATGACTTTCTAGAACTGGTCTAAGATCTGTCTCCTCCTCATCATCTTCTTCTATTTGAGCCATGATCCTCTTGGCTTCCTTTTCTTCTTTAGCCAAGGCTTTATTTCTTTTTCTTCTTTTCAATTTGGTGAGTTGAGGTTCTGTCTTTTCCACAAGTTTGGCTATCGTTTGTTTCTCACCACACCATCGGAGACTACTTTATTCTTTGATTCATCTTTTCCACGGATTTGGACATCGCTTGTTTCTCACCATCGGAGACTACTTTATTTATTGCTTCTCCCCATTTTTTAGAGAATTCCTCATGTACTTTAGTGACTTTGATATATTCTTAACCATTAACTTAAATCACTGGAGCATTGATTGGTTTAAAGCGTCATTATACCTAGCATGGTAGCACTTTTGCTTCAACCATTTTTTGAGATGCTACCCCTCACTATTTGAACTGTTTGCACTTGTTGATGATACACTTTTAGATAAAATGATTATCTTAATCAAGAACCAATGCTAGTTAACATGTTACATACGTATTGTGTGAGAGGCTTCTTCTATACTCAATAATTGGAGCATCCGCCCTGTTTCTTACAATCAATCAATCTTAAAATTGAAACACATACACTTCTGATGACATTCTTGTTTTCACGTTGCTTGAGCTATCATAATATCTTGTTTCTTCATAATAACCCTAAGAGAATGAATTGTAAACCTATTAGTGCCTTATGAAAATAGATTGATCAATATAAGACTTATTAGATTAGATTTTCAAACATAACACAAGTTATTTCCTTGTCTATGCTAGCTTAGGTCATGTGATTTCATCTCTATTGTAGATTGTCTAGGCTAGCTTAGGTCATGTGCTTTTTCATCTCTATATTGTACATGCCAATTCCAATTTCAAAAATTCAATTTTCCCAAAAGAGGAGAACCCTTAGAACAGTCCCCATAGAGGAAGAACCCCTACAGCCTCCAGAACAGGAAAATGTCGGTTTTCGGACGAGAAGTAGCAGGAACTTAATGAAAGCCTCCCTTCTCCCTTGCAGCAGAGGGTCTTTGAGAGAGGGCAATCGTCATCATGCAACACGACGAGGTGATTTGGCAGATCATCAACCACAACCACTGCAGTTTCAAGGCAAGGTATGTGTATGCTAAGCCCACTTTGCGGTTTTGATTCATCTTGCTGCACTTTTTGTTGTTTTTCATCATCGCCCAATCGGTAAAAATCCTGCAGAACCCAAACTCAGAATTTCTGCCGGAACGTCTACAATGTGTCCGGGCTCTGCAATCGGAGCTCCTGCCCACTCGCCAACAGCCGATATGCAACCATCAGAGAGCACGAAGGTACAGTTTTCCTTCCTCTTGAGTGCTTGGAAACAAGATAGGGTTTAAGAGAAAATCTAGGGCTTGGGCTATGGTTCTTTCAAATATTTGTTAAAAAGCAGAGGAACTGCTTTTTAACAAGCTAGGGTTAAAGGGTGCCTTCCAAAAACATAGGGCTCAACACAAAAAAAAAGGACTTTGAGAACCTGCAAAAAAACTGGGGTTTGGTCTATGGTTCTATCAAAGCTTTTGTTGAAACGCAGAAGAAAAGACTGGGGCTGCAAAAAGACAACAGTTTAAGGGTTCATGCACAAAATCTAGGGTTTCGGCCTATATTTTGTCAGGCACTCCTTTTTTGCAGGAACTCCTAAACCCTGGAATTTTTTGCAGGCACCCTTTACCTGTACATGAAGAGCATTGAAAGAGCTCATATGCCCAAAGACTTATGGGAGAGAATAAAGCTTCCAAGGAACTATGCAAAAGCTTTGGAGATTGTGGATAAGTATCTGGTAAAACCTGTCTATTGCCTTACTCATATATTTCAAGTACAAAACATGTTTCTAAAGTGGGTCATTTTGTGCAGGAGTTTTGGCCAAAGTTTCTAGTGCACAAGAATAAGCAGCGTCTTACAAAGATGACCCAGTACCTTATTCGGAAGCGGAAGCTAGCATTGAAAGTAAGGTAGGTCCCCTGGTTTGTTCAAAATAAAAATGGCAAATACCAGAGAGGTTTGGATGTTCTGAAACTCTGGATTTTAGGTTTTTTTGGCAAGGGAGTCTGTAGGCGTCTGGATCTGTGGTGCTGAGAGTGTGTTACTGTTGAGAAGTTGTCACTGGTCTCTCCAGCACCTCAAGGGGTTTGGGCCTCCTCTTTATTATGATGAAGAGTCTGAGTGCGTTGGTCTCAAGATGCTATGTTTGTATGGTGACCAAACACCACAAGACATACAATGTCTGCAATGTGAAAGAACCATATCAAAGAAATTTTCAAGCATGGGATTTTTTTTTTGAGCGTGAGAATTGCCGTATATGCTTGCTATTATAGCGCCTTTTGCAACCTGCACGACTTGCTTTCGGAGTTGGGGAGGGTGTACCCTGGTTTCTGCTCCACATAACCATTCTCCTAGAGGTTCTCGTTGAGGAAAGTGGATGTGAGTCTTTTGAAATACATACCACCCCATGCGTCAAAGTAACAAGAACTGGCCGTTTCCCTAGCCAAAACTTGCGGAAACTCTGTTTCTTGAGAGGAGCCATTTTCATTTTCGTTTCCTCATTTAATCTCACCTGAGAATTTTCCCACAATCTGTGATATCTCTATTAGATTATGATCTATCTCCAATTTCTTCTCTATTTCTCTCTAACAATTCGATTTACGTCTACTATATAATGTTAAAGACATGCCGTTTGCTAGCCATGTCCATTTCCTGCAGTGCAGATTGTGGCCAGTGTGGATGTGGGAGCCAAAGTCTCCTGAAATTTGAGTGTGTAAGGCCTTTGGCGATTAGTTGTGCTTCTGTTGTGCTTGAAGGTTTTCGCCATACAGCCACCTGCCCTGCCTTCACACTACACTATTGTCCGTACTTTACATTGTACAGCCTGTTTTGTTGTTGTTGGTCGTCATATTCGGTACTTGCTGTTGGAGATCTTCATACAACCGTCTTAACACATTATGATTATCTGCGCAGAGCAGCTGTACACACGTGCAAAGCCATACTGTAAGGTCTTCCACGCCCAAGGATCATCTGACATGGAACTGAAACCCTAATGAGGTTTCATAGAGCTGATATTGTTCACATCGCATGACTGGGATAGATTTTGGCAAGAGACTTGTAGAGTCCTCTGGACTCACCCTTGATCCGAGGTCCAATTGTTGCGAGCCTGCTTGGTATCGATGGCGTCAGCCTAGCATAAGCCAAAGGAGAGCGCAGCTGGGGGGAAGGTCGCCACGACAGGGGGATTGTGCTGATGCTGTAAGAGCCGCCAGTTTTCAATGGAAGCGCAAGCAGAGAGAGAGAGGAGAAGCTTTGTAGGGCCGCACTGGCGGTGACAGTAGGGGGAGTTTGATAGGTTTCCTGGTAAGGCCTTGTCGCTGGAGCGGCTGAAGGTTGTCGACGTCAATTCCGTTCCATCCATAGATGTGTGTAACAATTTCGTTCCATCCGTAGGATGTGTATAATGCATGTCGTGTTTTGGTTATGTGAATAAATTTTATGCCTTGACAATTGCACATTATATAGTTATATGATTTTAAACACACGTGTTAAGCTTTTGGAAAAACAATTTTAGTTCATGCCTGTGGTAGCCCTCAAGGTCACTTACATAGCAATAACCTGGCTATTATTGGCCCTTGCTTTATTTATAAGATTTAAGCCAATTATTAGCCCTACGCTATTAATTATAAGCTCTTAGCCAATCTAGACCTGGCTCCCTTAGCCCATGTGTGAACCCTCCAGGTACCTATGTCCCAGTTAAGCCCTAATCTTCACTTGGGTTAGTCCATGTCCCTAGCCCTAACCTTAGGTCTGTTGGGACGTAAGATGCTTCCCTCATCTTGTTCAATTCATGTCCTTGTGAATGCATAAGGAGACAAGCCAATGTAAGCGAATCCCCGGATCTGAACATGTCCATAGCATCTACCTAGGTTCGCTGCTTCTTACCTAGGCCATTGTAAGACTCCTCTTGTAGACCCTGCTACAAAGATCCAATTACTTACTATCAATCCAACTTTCATCCAAGAGATACTTAATGCATAAACAAAGTTCTAGTGCCATGTACTTCCAATACAATATTCCAACCACAAGATCTCCCCCGTCCAATACTCATCTAAGACTGAATGAAGATTGTGTTTTTACACCAGTAGATGCTCACGTCTACTTTGGGGCAAGCATAAAACTCCTCATTATTTTTTGTGTATGTCCCAAGCTTGGGACATATGCAAAAAGCTCTCCATTATTTTTTTGTGTATGTCCCAAGCTTGGGCTAAAAATGAATATCCTTGTGCTTTAGCTCGAGAAAAAACAAGCACCTCTTTTTTAACTCACAATTTTCTCCTTTTTTAACCTACACCACTTTTTTGTTTAAAAACAACCCCTCTATTCCTAACCCTCCTTGTAGCCATTTGTGCGCTGATTATGCTTGCGTTGAGCACAAGGGCTAAGGCTCGGAGTGACCATGTTCCAGGCATAGTCACTAGAAACGGGAAATGGGGACGAGACCGTCACTCCCTAGAAACGTGAACCAATAGATGTACAGGAAATGGAAACGGCATGTAGACTAAGTTGGTTAAATTATTGAACGAAAACGAATAATTACAAACTTAGCAAGACTTAATTAAGACTCAATTAAATTAGCATAAACGAGTACACATTTGGAGTAAAAAAAAGAAAGGAGACCTCATGGTCAAGTTAATTTTAGGATATGTTTTTTATTGAACTTTTGTGTAATGAAAAAAAAACGTTTTTTTATTGAACTTTTAAAAAATGCTTTGGATTGAACTTTTAAAGTACATTTTTTACTGAACTTTTGTGTTATGTAATATGTATTAAAAAAACTTTTGTGTTTATTTTTTTGAAACGTTTTTTAACAAAAAAGGAAAAAAAATATTTTTGAAAAACGTTTTTTTAAAAACGTTTGTGTTACATTAAAAAAAAAATGTTCTTTAAAAACCGTTTGTGTTACGTTTTTTAGTGAACTTCTAATAAAAAAACGCTGTTCCGAGAAAACAACATGAAGTTTCAATAAAAAATGCCGTTTCAAGAAAAAAAAAGCCGTTTTCATACATGTCCATGTGAGAAGAATATGATGTGGAGTTTCAAGCCGTTTTAGCTCATTTTTGACTAATCTTGCCTTAGAAACGACGTTTTAACAATTGATTCCCCCGATTCCACCGATTCCTATGACTATGGTTTCAAGCCATAGTAGAATACAATAGTCCACACAATAGACTCACCCCACTTATATAGCCACTAAAGATCTTTATGAAACCGGCCTGTGGTAGAAACCAAAGTGCGGTAGACTAGCAGTCACCCTTCCAATTGTAGTCCAAACAAATAACAAATTAGCAGGAGCTAGAATGCTCCAGAACTAAAAGGAAATCGACACCTGTTGGCGCCCCTTTCGGTATTTCTTTATTCAAATTCAATGGAATGTATAACTGTTGGCGCCCCTTTCGGTATTTCTTTATTCAAATTCAATGTATAACTGAGTACAACAAAGCCAGTCAAAGAAAGTAAACCTGCATGTCCAATCTGGCAGCCCTCAAGACCTCTTAGCATAGAGGATTCACATACGAATCTGTGTCCACAAAAGCAACACACTGTGTTTTTCTCTGATCAACCAAGACAATTCAACAGGGTAGCCTTGAGCATACATCTGGCTATTCCATGAACATGGCTTCAAACTCAGCCTAAATACAAATCCACTGTCCAATCTCTGTTTCCACCCTTCAAACTGCCATACCCCTCCTCTCACAAAGGGCCATAAGAAACAACTTTGTAGCAGACATAAGCCAGTGGAAAGAAAGAAAGAAAGATATGTTTAGAGTTTACTAATTTTTATGCGCAGTTCTTCTCCAGAGGGATTAATCGTACCAGTATGTACTTGCAGGTGTATGCATCAGCAACTCTGCATCACAGGTGTGTACTTGTCTGTACGGATCTGTACTTGCAGGCTGCAGCACATGTGTGTACCTGTTTGTACTTTCCCCCCCTTGCAGCCGCCTCAGAACTATACCAGCAGCTATTCTTTTTATGCACCGACTGTACTCGATGATGTGCCGCCTGTAGCTGTACAGGGCTGGACTGTACCTGTCTGTACCTGCTGGGCAGAGCTGTCAGTACTTGCATGTACCTGTCCGTACATGTCAGCTTCTGCAGCCGCCGCCTGTTTGATACACCGCCACCTGTACCAGCTATACGAGTCTGCACTGTACACGTCTATACCCGTTGGACAGAGCTGTCCTTGTCAGCCTGCACCTGTCCGTATAGGTCTGCGCTGTCCTTGTGAGCCTGCACCTGTCCGTACAGGTCTGCGCCTGCAACTGCTGCCTGTATCCTGGTGATGCACTGCCGCCGCCTGTACCAGCTGTCGTACTGCAGCCGTTGCCTGTACCAGCTGTACGGAATTGCACCGTACTGGACTGTACCTGCTGTTCGTACCCTGGTCGCCAGCACCGCTTGTACCAGCCGCCAGTCAACCTGCACGACCTCTGTTCTGTACGGCCTGCTGTTCTGTACGGCTACTCTCCACGCAGCCAACCTGCCTGTGTTTCTCTTCTCCTCCACGCAGCCAGCTTGCACAACCTCCGTCCAAAAGCAAGAGAGAGAGAGAGAGAGAGAGGAGAGAAGCGTGTACCTCCAAAAGTGGAGTGGCCCTCCTTCCATAATTATATTAGGCCCCTTTTTAATGTTCATTAAAGTTTCTAAGGGCCACTTATCCCTAGGGGCCACCCAAGGTTAAAACATTAAAAATAATAAATCCCTTGGTCCCCCTTCACACTTGGGGTTGTCCACACATTTAACTATTTGTCCGGGCACCCAAATACGAATCATTAAATATTTATCTTGCTCACTAACCACCATGCTAACACTCATGCTGTTCCACTTGCACAGGGTCATGACATAGCCCCCTCTTGAAAAATGGCAAGCGTCGTCGATTGCAATCTGGTGATACAGCAAAATATCCAAAGTGAAATGGACAATATGGCAAGATCAGCTTCCCAATCTCTCTAAGCCATGCATATGTAGCAACATTCACTGCAAACCAATGGTGTAGTAGTAGTCCAAGTTGTATACCACTGTGAACCATACACAACCACAACATCCAATGTGACTAGTACACATATTATAGAAGTCCCATAAACAGATGTATTGTCAGCCATCAGTACCTTCGGATGAGACAAAAGCTGCACCAAGCGACCTCTAGATGTCATCTGAGCCTGTCTGTATCAAGGGAGTGGAGGTGCTACCCCCCTCTTGAGCAGCATCAGGCAATGCTACAGACCCATGCTCTGCTGAACCTGAATGAGCCGTAACAAGAGTCGGCTCCAACTCAAAGGCATCGAGATAAAGCTGCAAAACCTGAGGTGAATCTGCTAAGTCACCTTCCTCCATCCACTTCGCATCCATCGGTGAGTAGTTCTTGAACTTCACAAGATAGCGACGGGAAACCTTACCTCGTACCTTTCTTTCCTTATGTGCCAGTATCTGCTCTGGAATAAGAACTTCATCAAGTTCCTCAACTTCCGCCTGAGCCTCATCTGATACATCCTCAGGCACATCCCCATGGAAAGGTCTAAGTAGACTCACATGAAATGCATTGTGAATCCTCCAGTGATTTGGTAGCTTCAAGCGATAGGCCACCTCACCAATCTTTTCCAATACGTGAAAAAGGTCCATAATAGCGCATGCTCAACTTAGGGAATAAGCGCTCTTTACCCTTCATCTTCTTGAGCCTAGCTTTTTCAAATCGCAAAAGAACCCAATCACCCAATGCAAACTCTAATGCACGTCTGTGACGGTCTGCTGCTTTCTTTTGCTTTTGTTGAGTTTTCTGGAGTGCCAACTTAACTCTCCGATAAGCTTCATCCATGTTCTCCACATACTGATCAGCCTCAAAGATCTTATCCTTTGTGTGCAAAATGGGTGGTACCTTCTTCCCTCCTTCCACAATCTCAAAAGGCGCCTTGTCCGTCGAGGTATGGACGGTGTTGTTTGTTAGAATACGCAGCGGAGATGATGACCAGATCTGGGAACACAAGAGCAAAAACGCAGGCAGAAAAACAGCACAAGAGAGAGAGATGTAGGCGTGTAACTCTGCTCTGATATACACAAGAAGATCCCGAATATGATACACTGAGTGGTATGGGACTGGGGGCCTATTTATATGCCCCTAGATGGGCAGTCAGCCTGTTGAAAAGGGCCTCCACGACTGCACAAACAGTCGGCCAGCAGCTGATGAGGCCCACGACTGCAGACATGCAGTCGGCTAGCATCACAGAGGTCCACGACTGATGTCTGGGCAGTCGGCCAGCTACTCAGTGGTCCTGCCAACTCAGAACTGTCTCCCAAGCCACAGAAAAAATGGAAAAAAATAGGGAAAAATACGGGGAGTGAGGAAAAATGATAAAACACCTGATAAGGGCGGGCACACCCACAACAAAGGCCCTGGTGTATAAATCTAGACAGGAGATGACTTCTAACACCCCCTCTCAGCTCCTGGCTATGTAACCAACCACCACTGGGAGCTGGGGTGCTGCCTGAGCAAATCCTGAGACAGCGACTTCGTGAAGAGGTCCAGCGTACTGTCCTCCGTCGTCGACGAACAGAACTCTAGCAAGATGTCATCAGCAACGATCTGTTCACGAACAAAGTGCCTCTGGATGACCATGGGTTCCTCCAGTGGAAGCCCAAACCTGCAATGCAACCTCTGCATCCTCACCACCTCACAAACAGCATCACAAATAGCCCGGTACTCTGCCTCTGTTCTCGACAAGGCAAAAGATGACTGTCTCCTATTGCTCCGTAAAACTGCTCCTGGGCCTGAAGTAGATCCCCTCATGTCCGGATCTCCTTCCCAAACTGAGTCACTCCAACCATGGAGTCGGACTCCATCCAACAATCCCCCTCCTGTGTAAAAGAGTCCATGATCCTTCGCATGCCGCAAAAACCACAGGAAACGCAATCCTGCCTCCCAAAGAGTCATCCGCAACCATGAGCTCAACCGCCTCATCAGGAAGCTCCCGTCCAATCTGGTGTCCATCAACCAGATCAATGAACCATACAGCTTCTGAGTCACAGAGACATCACACTGCTTACAAGGATCAACACCTGTTACGGTGCACAAACAAGTCCTGGAAACCTGATGAAACCTGTCAACCACCCCCTCTGAATCCGGAACGACAAAGCTTGGAGAAACCACCTCCTCCTGCAAGTAATCACCAGCCCGCACCTGGAGCGTATCCACACTTAAGTGGCCATTACCAGACTGCCACTCATCACAATCCTGAGGACCTGGGAGAGAGAGTGCTGAAAGCCTGTAAACTCCATTCTCCACTCCGCCTTCCCAAACCACTTGGCCTGTTGCTTTGTCCCGGAGAGCAACAAAATGCTCATCAAACTCCACCCGTACGCCAGTCTTGCAAACTTGATGCACTGACAACAGATGAAAACCAAGTGCCGGAACATACAACAGCTGGGAGGAATGCTTCCCCCCTCTGCTATCGGGAACTATCTCCATCCTGCCCTCACTGTGAACTGGGATAGTGGACGTATCCCGAGTAAGAATATGACCAGAAAGCCTGCAGAGATCCTGTAAACCGGAATGGGAAGGAGTCATGTGCCTGGAAGCACCACTATCGAGAATCCACTCCCGAGTATCCGTTGCGGAGAGTCCTCCAATCTCCTCCCTGCCTAAAGAAAATGAAACATCGGTGTCCATAACCTCCAGGTGCACAAAAGCCGGAGTCTTCATGATTGCTGCTGAGGAGTCTCCACCCTTCTCGGTCTTCCGCTTGGGACACTGCCTCCAGTAGTGGCCTTTCTTGCCACAATCATTACAGGTCCTCTTTGCCTTCAGTTTCTCGCGGTTAGCGTCGGACTTCTTCTCAGAAGACTTCTCTGATGAAGCCTTCCCTTTGCCCGAGTTACGGCCTTTCGACCGTTGGCCAGTTAAGGCCTCTGAACCTCCACCTTGAGGAGGGTTCGTGAATCGTTCCTCTTGGTCCAGGACCATGGGCACAAGCTCCTCCCACGTGATGGTGCTGAGTCTGCCACTGGTAATCAAAGACGAGTAAAATGCTGAGTACGAAGAGGGCAAGTGTGACAGCAACGTTATGGCCATGTCCTTTGACGATATCTCCTTCCCAGCCTGAAGAACTTCATGCTGAAGAGCCTGCAGCTTGTTAATATGCTCTCGCATCGTCGACGACTTTGCAGGGCTCATAACCCGCATCTGTACTTCCAAGGAAATATTCTTCATGGGCGATACCTTGTTGTAAAGTGAGGCCAAATGTTGCCATATACCTCTGGCCAGCGTCATGTGCTTTACATGATTGATTACTTGTGGTGTGCAGTTGAGGAAAATAAACGAACGAACCCTGGCGTTGACACGATCCCACATCTGTGTCTGAGCCTCCCGGTCCTTTCGGGTTGATGGTAACTCCCCTTCCTCCACTTCCGGCCGTGGAACACCAACAACGATGAAATCAGCGAGGTCGTAAGACTCCAAAACAGATTCCATCATAACCTTCCATATGCCGTAGTTGCTCCCGTCCAACTGACGGTCCACCGGGAACGTGGGGAGTGTCGGGATCTTCACATGTCTCTCGGCCATCTCAAACAGATCTGCCATTGCGGGGATGTACTTTGAAAAGGGTAGGTGGGTGGGAACAAAGAAGAACTAAAACTTGCAAGTGGCTGTCCAGCAAATCAGCCCGCCTTCCTCTTGCACCTTCTCTTCCCAATCAGCCACAAAACAGTCCCCCTCTTGCTCACACAAATCCCAAGACCTATCTAGAGCCTAGGGCTCTGATACCATGTCAGAATACGCAGCGGAGATGATGACCAGATCTGGGAACACAAGAGCAAAAAACGCAGGCAGAAAAATAGCACAAGAGAGAGAGAGATGTAGGCGTGTAACTCTGCTCTAATATACACAAGAAGATCCCGAATATGATACACTGAGTGGTATGGGGCTGGGGGCCTATTTATATGCCCCCAGATGGGCAGTCGGCCTGCTGAAAAGGGCCTCCACGATTGCACAAACAGTCGGCCAGCAGCAGATGAGGCCCACGACTGCATACATCCAGTCGGCCAGCATCACAGAGGTCCACGACTGATGTCTAGGCAGTCGGCCAGCTACTCAGTGCTCTTGCCAACTCAGAACTGCCTCCCAAGCCACAGAAAAAATGGGAAAAAATAGGGAAAAATACGGGGAGTGAGGAAAAATGATAAAACACCTGATAAGGGTGGGCACACCCACAACAAAGGCCTTGGTGTATAAATCTAGACAGGAGACGACTTCTAACATTGTTATATGCAAACTCCACCAAAGGAAGATACTTTTCCCATTGTTGCTTGTGTTCTGACACATAACACTTAAGAAGATCTAACACTGTAGAATTAGCCTCTTCTGATTGACCATCTGTTTGTGGATGAAATGAAGATGAAAACTTGAGAGTTGTACCCATGTTGTCAAACAACCCTCTCCAGAATAAACTCGTCATCCGTGGATCACGGTCACTAATGATAGACGAAGGCAAACCATGATACTTGAAGATGTTTGCCATGAACAACTTCACCATATGATCAACTTTGATCGTTTTACGCACGGGAATGAAATGAGCCTACTTACTAAACCTGCATATGATAGTCCAAATGCCATCATTCCCCGTTTGTGTACGTGGAAGATCAAATATAAAATCCATGGCAATGCTCTCCCATGGTCTATCTAGAATAGGTAAAGGCTGAAGTAATCTTGGTGTCTTTTGACGGTCAAACTTCATCTTCTGACATATGATGCATTGCCTAACAAAAGCATCAACATCTCTTCTCAAGGTTGGCCAATAAAAGAAAGTCTCAACTGCTTTTACTGTGGCATCAATACCTCTATGACCTGCATACGGTGGAGCATGACTTTCAATCATAACCTTGAGTCGTAATTGCCTGGTAACACACAATCTACCATGCATCAACAAAAAACCATCCCTGAGAGTATAATGATCATGCCGCTGACCCTCAGACATCTGATCATAGAGCCTTCCAAAATCCTCATGGGCATACTGCTCTTTCATCTCATCAAGCTCATGATGATAAGCAAGTGAAACTGCTGAGACTTGTGGCTTGCGTGACAAAGCATCTGCCACAACATTCTTTTTGCCTTCCACATGCACAATTTGGAAGTGGAACATAGACAAAAAGTTGGCCCATCGCATATGGTTCTCAGAAAGTTTAGTTTGCGTGAGGAAATAACGCAAGGTCTGATGATCTGTCTACACAGTGAAATCAGCCCCAAGCAAATAGTGTTTCCATGTAGAAAGAGCATGAATTATAGCCAACATCTCTTTCTCATAAACCTGTAAATGCTTCTCGGCATTCTGCAATATTCGACTCTCATAGGCTATCACATGTCCTTCCTGCATGAGAACTGCCCCAATGCTGTTCCCACATGCATCACACTGGACAACAAAAGCCTTTCGGACATAGTCACGAGGGACGAGGGACGGGGACGGGGACGGGGACGGGGACGGGACGGGGGATGGCCATAAGTAGGGAACGGGGACGGGGGAGGGAACGACACTCAAAAAATACTTTTTTTTTAAAATTTCTCTACTCTGCACTTATTCTACTTTGGAAGTACATCAAAATGAGCACAAATTTACACTAAAATGGTAAGATTTTGAGTCATATTAATAATTAAGTAGATACAAAATGAGTCATGACTCAAGAGTCAGGACTCAGGAGTCAGGACTAAGCCTTAAGGAGGCAAAATACAAGGACGGACTCAAATGAGTCAATGACAAAAAAGTGCTGAAGACTAGAGGCTAGAGGCTAGAGCTAAGTAGTAAGGCCCATGAATCATGATCCATGAATGATTATCCACGTGAAGTGCTCGCCTCATGGTCATGGGTAGCTTGTGCGGCTGCCAAAGAAGCATCAAGCTCATCCTTAGTCTCATCCTCACTGGCATGCTTTTCCTGCACCTCATCCTCCCGTTGCTCTTCTTGTTGACTCATCTCCCACTCGGTGAAGGAATCTGCCTTCTTGGTCACGCTCTTGCAAAGCATTCGCAAGTTCGTGCTAACGAAGACAAGGTCATTGGCACGCTCTACCCCGAGTCGGTTCCTCTTCCTACAGGCAATGTGGCTGTAGGTACTCCAAAGTTGCTCCAAGCAAGAGGAGCTGACGGCCTGGCTAAGTATGCGGATGGCAAGCTGCTGCAGCTCCGGTCCATCTGAACCAAAGTCCTCCCACCATAGAGCAGCACCAACTTTGGAGCGGTCAACCTGTGCATCATGACAGCCATAGGAGCCATGAAATGACCTGTACATCGAAAGCTGGTCCCTGATCTTGCGCCTAACCGATGCATCAGGCACAAGACGATCCAAGATGATCCTCCATCCAGCGCTCACCTCCCGGTCGCTCTCCTGCTTTTTGCCTTGGAATTTTGGGTCCACCACATAAGCTGCTGCATGCAATGGAGAGTACCTTCCTAGACACAAGGCATGGATCTCGTCGTATCTGTCTTCGTCAGGCACGAAGTCTTTCAACTTCTCTATCATGCGATCCATGGTCTCGTAGACCTTGCATATGCATGGCTGCATAGCGTCTACAATCCTCTACAGGTGGACTATGGGCCTCACCATAGCATCTGTGGTCTTCACACGCTCCCACCAAGAGGCGTCATCCGCCCGTAGCCTACACTCTTGGCCAGTGTTTGTATGGGACTCTTGCATGGCGACAAACTCGTCGCTAAGGAAAAGCCCCCTCAAAGCACTACTACAATCCTTCAACCGGCCCAACATGAGAAAGTTGTAGGCAAACCGGGTGTCGGAATATTTGAGGAGAGAGAGACAGGACCTCTTGTTGAACTCATGCCGAAGTCTTTGGTGGTTGAGGACAAAGGAGACCATGGTGTTGGCCTCCTCAATGAGCGGGCTGATCCATTGTAATGCCCTGATGTCCTTGAGGAGGTTGTTTAGGCAATGAGCCATACAAAAGGACACCGTGACATGTCCATACATACTTTGGAGAATAGCTCCCGCCGCCCTATTGGAAGGCTCCCCATCCGCAACAAAGCCCACTACATGCTTGGGGCCAACGATCTCCATGGTGGTAGCCCACTCCGCCGCAAGCACATCCGCGCTCTTCCCAGTGCCGGATGCATCACGAGATGAGATGAAGTACATCTCTCCACGGGAATATGCAACCATGCCGTGAATACTCCTCTTGCGGGTGTCACTCCATCCATCCACAATGAGGGAGACTCCGTTCCTCTCCCATTGCCGCTTTGTGCTGTCGGCCGCTTGCTCTACAATGCGCTTCTCCTTGTCGAGCAATGTAGTGCGCAAGCTCTCGGATGAGGGGGGCGTATAGGTCGAGCCATACTCCCCAATCTTCTTAACCATTACCTTGAAGTATTCCGACCTATTCAAGAAAGTAATTTGCTAATGAGAAGGGGACTAGGATGATGAAAACATGAATGATGAATTGGCAATGATCGATTGCACTTACCTAGCCGCTTGAAAGGCAATGTGGTCATGGAAGAAGAAGCGGGCCACCGCCATATCCACCTCCTCCTTCAACTTGGGGTTCCAATTCTCCCCAAGTGTAGATTGTCGCCGTGGGCCACGTAATGATTGAGAGGCCGTGGAGATGGAGGGTGCCGGTGTCGTGGATGGAGTAACATTCCGACTTGATGGCGAAGGTGATGGTGTGCATGATCCCGATCCACCACATGACTCCATGGTAGAGGCTTGAGTTCCTCTCCCCATCGTCGCGGGATCCACGGCCACTCGTGGTGTCCTTCTTGTCGCTTCGACCGCTTCGTAGACGCTAAGCTTGTCAAGAAGTTCCCGTCTCTTCTCGGGCGTGACATTCGTGCAAAACCTCACCTCATGCCCACTCTCATGCAAGAGGTGGGCTCGCAGTTTGTCAGCGCCACCCGTTCGCCGGTACGGTCAAAGCTTGCATACCCATGGCCGAGAACCGCCTCCATGAATGGATGTGGTGTAGTTTACCTCCTCCCACCATGTCCATCCCGTTGTCCTTCTACGAGAAGCCCCGGCACGTGAGGAGGATGCCATGGTTGAAGATGGCTTGACTCTTGAGCCTTGAGGAGAGAGAGAGAGAGAGAGAGAGAGAGAGAGAGAGAGAGAGCCTTGAGGAATGAGAGAGAGAGAGAGAGAGAGAGAGAGAGAGCCTAGAGGCTTGGAAGTTGGAAGACTCAAAAGGCTTGAGGGAGAGGTGAGAGCCTAGGCCCTAGAGCTTGGAACTTGGAAGTTGGAAGAGAGAAGATTGAGCAATGAGCAATGAACTTGTGTGTGCTTGTAGCCTTGTAGAGGTGGGCTCTTATATAGATAGGCAAGAGAGAGAGGAAAGCCTCAAGGGCAAGAGAGAGAGAGAGGGCCAAGGCCCAACAGCTATAAACGGCTAGAAGAGCCCAGGCCCAACAGCCATAAACGGCTACGAAGGCAGGCAGGCGCAACGGCCAGAAACGGGCGCAGGCGCAACGGCTCTCTGCCGTCCCCGCACAGGCCGTCCCCGACAGCCGTCCCCCGTCCCTGCGCTGTCCCCTGTTTGAAACGTCCGTCGGGGGACGTCCGTCCGTCCCCGTCCGTCCCCGTCCCTGCACCGTCCCGTTTCGGCGTCCCAGCGTTCCTAGGCTCCGTCCCCGCCGTCCCCTGTGACTATGCTTTCGGAGATCCGGTAATACTGGAGTCCATTAAGAGTATTTGGCTCGACATCATCCATACCCTCTGCGGTCAGCGGGGGAAGTTGGTGGGTGGCTCTGACTGCATGTGGAAGCGGTGGGAAGCTTTCTTGAGGCTCTAGCGGTCAGGCCCTTTTCTCATCGATGGAGGTGGCAATCCCACTTGGCATTACAGACCACCTATGTGGCTATTCTTCCCCCCCCCCCCCCCCCTTTCTCCCCTTGTATGAGATAGCCTTCTCCTCATTGAGTGGCCAGCCGGAGGGGAAGCGCATCAAGTGCTAGAGGAGTGAGTTGCGTCATGGAATCGTCTTTTCAATCATTTTCATGGTTTAATGTTTAAGTGTATTTAAGTAACAGTTTTAAGTAAACCCAGTCTCAGCAGCAATAAGAACAATGAGCAGCAGTGGAAATTGGGTAATCGTCAGCTGCTGCAGCAGCCTACATTGTGAGAGAGAGAGAGAGAGAGAGAGAGAGGCAATTGTTTGCGGAGCAGCAGTGGGCATGGGGTAATTGTCAGAGAGAGGTAGGTAGGTATTGACATCCTTTTCAAAACATAAGAAGATAAGAGCTACTCAGTCTACACATCCCATCTCTCTCTCTCTCTCTCTCTCTCTCTCTCTCCCCCATAAAAAAAAGAAAAAAAGAAAAAAGAAAAAAGAAAACACACAAACAAAAGTTAAAAAGCCCTCCCTTCCTTCCCAAGCTGATTATGTTCTTCACAGAGAGAAACTTGTGACAATGCCGGCGAAACAAGTCAAAAGAGAAGCCCGAAGGGAAGCAAAGGCAGAAGTTGCAGCTGTTTTGGACAAGGTATCAGGTCCACTGAACTTTTGGGTCTGCTCATTACATAGTGGGCTGAGGTTTTTTTAAGTATTAACTCCTATTTCTTACAATGGCTTTACTATGTAGGCAATAGAGAAGGAGCTGTTGCAAAGGCTACAGAGCGGTACTTATGGTGATATTTACAACTTCCCTGTGAAAGAGTACCAGCAAGTGCTAGACATGGAGGAGTTAGAGGAAGAAGAGGAAGAGGAGGTTGGCTTCTTTAAACTAATCTTTTAATATGTTGGTTGAAGATAGATGCTTAATAGATTTTGGCATGATAATTGACAGGAAGAGGAACCAGCTGTTGAATATGTCGAATATGAGATGGAAGATGAAGACTTAGAAGATTTACTTCCTAGGCACAAGGTCAGCCAGGTATCTCATGGGCAAGAAGGTATGTATCTGTCTGGAAGAGGCTAGTCATACCTGTGTGTGTGTGTGGATGGATTGAAGCATGCGTATGTATGTACTTATATGTTCGTATGTGTGTGTGAATGGGTGGGTGGATGAATAGACGGTACACATTTCATATGCTTTTATAAATGTATGGTTTGGTCTAATTAGCACGCTTACATCAGGTATATTATATTGCAGATATAGAAGACTTGGAAGACAGTGACAAGGAGGTGACAGCTGGGAAACGAAGTGCGTCAGCTTGGGATAAAGACATCAGAGACAAGTTAGCTGTGAAGAAGCGGAAAAAGAAGGCTCATGTGGAGGTAAATTTTTTAGTTAATGTGTATGATAGAACTTCTAGCTTATTTTGAGGCCTTTATGGAGGATTTATTTGATTGTAATTGTGCAGATTGAATATGAAGGAGAGCCAGAGGATGTACAGCAAAGGCTGTAACAGTTTTGGTTAAAGTAGGGTGTGTACTCAAAAGGAGTGGCTGCTATTTCATTGAAACATTCCTTTGCATGGAGTCTTAGCATGCATACTGGTGCAGGATTTCTACATTGGACGGTTGAAGCTTTTCGTCATACTCGGTGAGTCCATGTCGTCTGTATTTAGAGTAAGCCGGCCCACTCATTATCAAGCTCATTCTCATACTGGCTGACATAAACTCTGTATGTTACACGATATCAAAGACTGATGTGCTGCTATAATATATAATGCTATGCCCAAAAATTATCAATGCTTTGTGCTCTTGGGCTCTGATGCTCAATATAGTTCCTTTTCGTGGTGTTCTCGTCCTTCATGATGCACTCTTGATGGTTGCATGGCATTGGCAAGGCTTGGGAGTGCGGGGTGGGTCCAAGTGCAGATGGAGTTGGGTGGAGCAGATGAAGGTGGGGGCACGATGGAAGATGGCAACAATTTTTATGTTAACTTGCTACAACTTGGTAGTTTTAATCCTTCGTCATTGCTCACTTTGCTTTCGCTTTGTTTCTTCAAAAGCCAACCCAATGCATCAATATCAATGGTGTACAATAAAGGAGAGTGAGGGCACAACCTTGTCTAGTGAATCCTTTAAGAAGAATGAAAGCCGAAAAGTTCCATTAATCTCCACAGGATGTTAAACCTCTTACTATTAACTCAATTGCTTTTTTACAATGGTGTCCAAACCCCATATCATTAAGGGAAATCTTTTTGAAGTCCCACACTATCCTATCATATTAATTGCCAATGTCAACTTTATAAAGTTATATGGCTTGCTTTTGTTTCTTTACATAGACTAAATCGTTCCGCATTCAACTTTTGTTCTGTACAAATCCATGTGTTCATGGAACCATTAAGTCTTTGGGCCAAGTCCTTGGAAAGAATTTCAAGGAGTCACCACTCCTATATCTCAATTGTCTCACTACCACACTATGATTCTCTCAGGGTGTGAAAGTAATGATAAACTATTTTTGGTTGTGGTATAGTTCCCGAGAGAAATGGAAAGCTAAGCGTATGTAGACTATCGCAAGATGCTAAACACACAAACAATCAAAGATCCCTTCGCATTGTTGTTCATTGATACCATGGATGATGAAGTACTCCGGCATGAAATGTACAGTTTCATGTGGGCGGATAAAGTGAATACAATCATTTGAGCACCGCACTGATAGACAAGACGAAGACTGCCTTCCTCACAGAATGGGGCACATCCTTGTACAATGTCATGCCTTTTGGGCATCGATGCAACATTTCAAAGGGCTTTGCCAATTTCCTAGACAAATTAATGACCTATCTTTGTGGATGTTTTGTTACTTTTTCAAAGATGGAGCACCTAGAATACCTTGGCTAATATTCAAACTGTGTTGGGGGAGAAGTTAATTTCTTTTAATCCTTTTAAATGTGTTTTTTGTGTCTTCAAACCTACAAGGGCACCTAGTCTCCTAGGAAGGAATTAACACACCTTGCCATTGAAAACCAACATCATTAAGTAGATGACTTTATCGTCGACTAATATCACACAAGTGGGCTCATTTATTGGCTACATCAGCTTTTACTGATGGTTCATCCATGAGTTTGCAAAGATTGTAGCTCCTTTGTATGAGCTCATGGAGGTTAATCAGAATTTCAGTGGGGAGTGTGAGAAGAAGTTTTTTAGATGCTAAGAGAGATGGCTATTCATAGCCTGATCCTAAAAAAACCTTGATAGAATATAATCTTCCATGTACATGTGGATGCGTCAGGCATGGCAATCAAAAGTATCCTTGTTCAATTGGATGGAGCATTGGATTTTCTAGTTTATTTTGCGAGCCAAAAGTTCTCAATAGTAGAGGCCTACACTACGGTGGAAGGAGAAACATTAGGGATAGTGTTTAGTGTTCAAGAGTTTAGGCACTATTTACAGAGGTAACTTCCATTTCTATGTAGACCACCAAGCTCTGCTACATCTTATCAACAAGGTGGTAATTTAAGGAAGATTGATGAGGTGGATGTTGCTGTGTCAAAGAATTTGACTCTTAAGATTATCTACCATGAACTGAAAAACAATCACGTCGAGGTCGAATATATATCTCTTTTGAAGAAATCAGGTGTGTTGTAGTAGTGTAATACTAATTCTCGATCAATTTTGTGATGCTCAATTGTTTGCAATAACCACCAATATACAGTAGAATATCATATCTTATTTGATCAACATGACTTACTCGGAGAGGTGGATGAAAACAAGAGAAAAGCTATCATGCTCAAAACCTGGAGATTCATGATGATCCTCGGAGACTCGTTACATGTATGGTTATGGATCATGTGTCCAATAATAAGATTGAGATGAAATTTCAAGTGAAGTGCATGCCAGAGCAGCTAGCAGGCAACAACCAATTCGTAGCCGATATCACTGCAAGGAACATTTTCCAAAAAAGACTATGGTGGCCAATGATGCACGAGGATGCTCGAGAATTTTCTAATGTTGTGATCAATGCCAATAGTCAACACACACACACACACATGTTAACCCATTTTGGGTTACCTAGGCGTTCTTTGCCATACATGAGTAAGAAATAAGTGTCATGAAAAGGTGCTATAAAAGTTGTAATATTTAGGTGCTATGAAAGCTGGCCACACCCAAACTGAAATCGTTTATTTAGGAGGTTGGGTGCTGCCCACCAAGTGTGAACAAGGGCCAATTGTATGTCTAGATATTGCAAAACTTCACACCATCTGAAACCGGCCTATAGTAGAGATTAAAGTGCGGTAAACTAGCAGTCACCCAAACACAATTGTAAATCAGCAAGTAAGACAAAAGGGAGCTAGAGTGCTCCTACACAAAAACGACACCTGTTGGCGCCAAAGCTTGGTGCCCCTTTCGGTATTTCTTTATTCACATTCAATGGAAGAGTTCAACTGAGTACATGGCCATATATGGCTTATACATATGCATGTCCAAACTGCCAGTCCTCTAGACTTGTTAGCATAGAGGTTTCACTCAGCCCTGTGCCCAAAACACCACACTATTTTTCACCTCTAATCTGCCAAGATAGTACATCCACAAGGCCCGGATTAAGCATCTAATTGGCCCATGCACATAGCCAAAAACACAGCCATATATGAGCCCGTAGACTCTTCCAAAACAGTCCAAAAACTTGCCCTGTTTCCACCCTCCGAATTGCCAAACGCTTCCTCTCACAAAGGGCCAGAGAAACAACTCCGAGACACTCACAAGCCAATGAAGAGAGAGAGAGAGAGAGAAAAGAAAATAAATAGTAGTTGGCTGCCCCTGCACAGTAGCAGTCCGCCGCCTTCCACTTGCTCCTCCTGTTGTTCACTGTCTTCCACGAGAGAGAGAGAGAGATAGAGAGAGAGAGAGAGAGAGAGAGAGAGAGAGAGAGAGAGAGAGAGAGAGAGAGAGAGAGAGAGAGAGAGAGAGAGAGAGAGAGAGAGAGAGAGAGAGAGAGAAGCGTGGGAAAAGCTTGTGTGCCTCTTGCAACTAGCCATCATGAGCAGCCTGACTGTGTCCCCAGAAAAAGAAGCTCTGTAGTTGCAGTCCGATTCTCGCAAGAGAAAAAGTGTCCATGTACTGTTTAGCCCCTCCAAGAGAGAAAAGCACACAAGTAACTGCTGCTGTGCAGGCCCGCCGACTCTCCTCCAAAAGAAGCCCCAATAATAGCGTAGGCCTCCCCCAAATGGGCACGATGCTCTAAAAGGGATATTCTTTTATTTTTAAAGGTTTTAAACCTTTGTCCCCTCAAAACCTTTGTCCTCCCCCCACATGGGGATATAAAAGGAAAAACTTAATAGTTCCTAGTGTCACCTCTTGACCCCAAGTGTGAACATTCAATAAATGTCTACACACTTGTGTCCTGCATGCTGACACCATGCCCACATGCCGCTACACAAATTCACAGGGTCGTGACATACCCCCCTCTTGAAAAATGGCAATCGTCCTCGATTGCATCCTGGTGATACAGTAAGACATCAAAGCAGAATCACACTAATAACAAAGGCTACCTATATAGCAACATATCAGCCATGTGATCCAAAAGAAAGTGAAAAGTACAATATGGCAAGATTAGCATCCCAATCTCTCTCAGCCATACATATGTAGCAACATTCACTTCAAACCAATGGTGTAGTAATAGTCCAAGTTGTATACCACTGTGAACCATACATAACCACAACATCCAATGTGACTAGTACACATATTTGTACTGTCAGTTGTCAGTACCTTCGGGTGAGACAAAAGCTGCACCAAGCGACCTCTAGATGACATCTGAGCCTGTTTGCATCAAGGGAGTAGACGTACTACCCCCCTCTTGAGCATCAAGCAATGCTCCAGACCCATGCTTCGTTAAACCTGAATGAGCCGTAAAAAAACAAGAGTTGGCTCTAGCTCGAAGGCATCAAGATAAAGTTGCAATACCTGAGGTGAATCTGCTAAGTCACCCTCCTCCATCCACTTCGCATCCATCGGTGAATAGTTCATGAACTTCACAAGATAGCGATGAGAACCTTTACCTCGTGCATTTCTTTCCTTGTGTGCTTGTATCTGCTCGGGAGTAAGAACCTCATCAAGCTCCTCCACTTCCGGGCTGAGCCTCATCAAGCTCCTCCACTTCCGGGCTGAGCCTCATCTGATACATCCTTAGGCACATCCCCTCGGAAAGGTCTAAGTAGACTCACATGAAATGCATTGTGAATTCTCTAGTGATTTGGTAGCTTCAAACGATAGGCCACCTCACCAATTTTTTCCAATACCTAAAAAGGTCCATAGTAGCGCATGCTCAACTTAGGGAATAAACGCTCTTTACCCTTCATCTTCTTGAGCGTGGCTTTTTCAAAACGCAAAAGAACCCAGTCACCCAATGCAAACTCTAATGCATGCCTGTGACGATCTGCTGCTTTCTTTTGCTTTTGTTGAGTTCTTTGGAGTGCCAACTTAACTCTCCTATAACCTTCATCCACACTCTCCACATACTGGTCCGCCTGAAAGATCTTATCTTTTGTATGAAAAATGGGTGGTACCTTCTTCCCTCCTTCCATAATCTCAAAAGGCGCCTTGCCCATTGAGGTATGGATGGTGTTGTTATAAGTGAACTCCACCAAAGGAAGATACTTTTCCCATTGTTTCTTGTGCTTTGACACAGCACTTGAGAAGATCTGACACACTATAGAATTGGCCTCTTCCGACTGCCCATTTGTCTGTGGATGAAACGATGATGAAAACTTAAGAGTTGTACCCATGTTGTCAAACAAACCTCTCCAAAATAAACTCGTCATCCATGGATCATGGTCACTGATGATAGACGAAGGCATGCCATGATACTTGAAGATGTTCGCCCCATGAACAACTTCACCATGTGACCCACTTTGATCTTCTTACACACGAGAATGAAATGAGCTTGCTTACTGAACTTGCATATGATAGTCCAAATGCCATCATTCCTCGTTTGTGTCCTCGGAAGATCAAATATAAAATCCATGGCAATGCTCTCCCATGGTCTATCTGGAAGAGGTAAAGGTTGAAGTAACCTTGGTGTCTTCTGATGGTCAAACTTCACCTTTTGACATGTGATGCATGCTCTAACAAAAGCATCAACATTCCTCCTCAAGGTCGGCCAATAAAAGAAAGCCTCAACTACCTTTACCGTGGTCTCAATGCCCCTATGACCTGCGTACGGTGGAGCATGACTTTCAATCATGACCTTGAGTTGTATTGCTTGGTAACACACAGTCTACCATGCATCAACGAAAAACCATCTCTGAGAGTATAATGATCATGCTGCTGACCCTCAGACATCTGATCATAGATCCTCCCAAAATCCTCATCGTGCGCATACTGCTCTTTCATTTCATTAAGCTCATGATGATAAGCAAGTGAGAGTGCTGAGACCTGTGGCTTGCATGAAAAAGCATCTTCCACAACATTCTTTTTTCCTTCCACATGCAGAATCTGAAGGATTTCATCTTTAGACATGATGTGCCCCAAGAAGTGTATTTCTTCCAAGAAAAACTCACTCTTCTGGCCATTTATGACCGACCTATGCTTCTGGAGTTCCTCAAACATTGTGGCTAGATGCTTCCTATGCTCCTCGTTTGAGCGTGAATGCACAATCATATCATCAAAGAATGTTTCCACAAGCTCGATGACGTCAGAAAATCTTGTCCATCATCCTATTAAAGGTGACAGGAGCATTTGTCAAGCCAAAGGGCATGACCAAGAACTCATATAGCCCAAAGGTGGTCTAAAATGCTGTCTTATGCACATCCTTGGGTCTAATGCAGATCTGGTGAGATTCATCATCTTTGGCATCCTTAACAAAAACCAAGTGCACGAAAAGATGCTTTTTCATTACTGATGAAATGGCCGAAGCCGATACAATAGGAATGGATTTCCCTTTAAGCTTTACATCTAAAATGTGCTCTTTCTCTCTTTGAGTCAAAGTAATCTTCCTGTTGTACGTATCCACCACCGCACGTACCCTTATGGCACCATGGCATACCCAACAAAACATCACACCCATCAAGTGGCATGATATAAAACTCCTCATTGTCCACATAACCCTGCACATGAAGCCTCAGCTTCCCAATGATAGGGTAACGAGTTCTGCATACCCAAGACAAGCCATATTAGCCTCATACATAGGCCTCATCTCCTCTGCACGGATCCCCAATCTGCGAGCCAAATCTGGTGAGATAAAGTTGGTTCTAGCACTTGTGTCAAAGAAGATCAAAGAATTCTGATCTCTGACCTTGCCCCATGCCCTACACAAATCTATTTTCTCTCCACCTGGTTGTTCCCCAACAAGATCAGGAACTCACTTTGCAAAAGGCTTTGCTTTCTTAGTCTTGGGCTCCCGTTTTGTGTCAGAGTCCTTGTTGGACTTACACTTAGAACAATTGAAAGACATATGTCCCCTTTGGTACAAAAAAAGCATTTCTTGGAATCCAACAAAGCCCGATTCTCCTCTAGAGTTCTCTTAGGCATTGGTAATATCTTACGCTGCTTCTCTGTAGCCACTGTTGTATCCTGAGATCCATGCCCTGACTTCTCAGTTTTCTTGCCAGTGCTTTTGCTACCCTTAAATCCAGTTGAAACCCCCTGTGAGTAACGCATTTGTCATCATGGAATTCTCTATCATCTGCGACATATTTGTTACTCGAGTCTTAATGCAATAGTCACGCACTTCCTTGGGCAACCCACAACAATACTTCTCATAGTGGCATTGCACGTTAGTAGGAAGTAATTGGGAGTAGAGCTTACCAAAACTTCTTGTTATAATCCTCAAGGTTCTCAGACTTTGATGCGTCTAACTTATGCCATGCTGTCATTACATTCACCTCAAACGTAGATGTGAGCCACACGAAAGAGAAAACCTATTTAAACTATACCCAAGTAGATGGTGCTATGCCCTGCAAAAGAAGAGTGGACCACTACTGCAATGCATTGCTCTTGAGAAAAGTCATGGCTTTTGTCACTTTCGAGGACTCAATGTAATTACCGTAAGAAAAAGCAGCATCAAACTGCACTGCAGTCTCCCCTTCCTTATAATCCTTCACCTTACCCATAGGCGTTAGATTATCGTAAGGAAGTGGCTTCACAAGATTACTACCCCCCTACATTCATGCCCATACTAAGGTCAACATTGCCAGTTCCCACACCCTGCATACCATGCAATCCTGTTGATCCTTGTATACCGGGCTGCTTGCCCCAATACATATTTCCTTGCATTCCGAGCTGCATGCCCTCATACATATTCCCTTGCAGTCCGGGCTGTATACCATCATACATATTGCCTTGCATACCAAGCTCAAAACTAGCACCAAAATTTCCTTGCATTCCCATGCCTCCTTGAGGGTAACCGATTATTGAAACACGGAACCACCACCAAAATAGCCTGGATGCAAAGATTGTTGTGGAATAGGTAGCTGCCTGAAAAAGGAATTCCATAAGTGTTATGCATGTTAAGAAACTGTCCAAAAGCAAGATCCTATGGGATGGCACTACTGTTGCCCTGTGGTGGATTCCTAGAACGCACCTTCTTCTTCTTCTTCTTAGGCTCAAAAGAGTCTCTCCTAAATTCAGCAAACTTCTCACTTTGCGTGAGCTGCATGAGCACATCCACTGCTCCTGCTAATCGGGCTTTAAATTGGACATCCTCTTCCTCTTTACTTGGCATATCTTCTGCGACTGCGTTACATCCTCATAACGCGCATCTACTGCAGCATGTTCTTCTACAAGTACATCCTCAGATTCAGGGTCTCCTGCTCTTCCTCATCATCATAGTCATAGTCATCTTGCTAAAATTTTCAGCAACAACGACTTACCTTGAGACAACCATGAGCTCAACCCCTTGGGAAAGTTGGTGATGTTCCTAGAAACGGAACCTTGAAACCGGCCTTTAGTAGAGACTAAAGTGCGGTAGACTAGCAATCACCCAAACACAGCTGTAAATCAGCAAATAAGACAGACAAAAAGGAGCTAGAGTGCTCCTACACAAAAACGACGACATCTATTGGTCCCAAAGCTTGGCGCCCCTTTCGGTATTTCTTTATTCCCATTGAATGGAAGAGTTCAACTGAGCACAACATGGCCATATATAGCTTATATATATGCATGTCCAAATTACCAGTCCTTTGGACCTCTTAGCATAGAGGTTCCACTCAACCCTATGCCCAAAACAACACACTGAATTTCACCTCTAATCTGCCAAGATAGTACATCCATGAGGCCCTGATTAAGCATCCAATTGGCCCATGCACATAGCCAAAATCATAGCCATACATTAGCCCGTAGACTCTTTCAAAACAGTCCAAAAACTTGCCCTGTTTCCACCCTCCTAAATGCCAAAGCCTTTCTCTCACAAAGGGCCAGAGAAACAACTTCGAGACAGTCACGAGCAAGTGAAAAGAGAGACAGAGAGAAAAGGAAATAAACAGTAGCCGACTGTCCTTGCACAGTAGCAGTCCACCGCCTTCCACTTGCTCCTCCTGCTGTTCACTGTCTTCCACGAGAGAGAGAGAGAGAGAGAGAGAGAGAGAGAGAGAAGCGTGGGAAAACCTGCTTCCTATCCAGTGCTGTCTGCAGTTTTGTGCCTCAGTAGCCTAGCCCGCCAGCCTCCCCAAATCGAGAAAGAGAGAGTGTGTGGGTGCTGTCCAGCCTGTTGCAAAGAGGGAAGAAAAACCTATGTGTGTGCTGTGCGCTGCAGCGCAGCCCAGCAGCCTTCTCACGAAAGCAAGAGAGAGAGAGAGAAAAGCCTAAGTGCCTCTGCAACCAGCCACCGTGAGCAGCCCGACTGTGTGCCCAGAAAAAGAATCCGTGTAGATGCAGCCCGATTCTAGCAAGAGAAAAAGATTCCATGTACTGTTTAGCCCCTCTAAGAGAGAAAGCACACAACAACTATAGCCGACTCTCCTTCAAAAGAAGCCCTAGGCCTCCCCCAAATGGGCCACGATGCTCTGAAAGAAGTATTCTTTTATTTTTAAAAGTTTTAAACCTTTTTCCCCTTGTCCTCTCTAAAAGAAGTATTCTTTTATTTTTAAAAGTTTTAAACCTTTTCCCCCTCCAAACCTTTGTCCTCCTGGGGATATAAAAGGGGAAACTTAATAGTTCCTAGTGTCACCTCTTGACCCCAAGTGCTTGTGTCTTGCATACTGACCACCATGCTCCACAAATTCACAGGGTCGTGACACCATCATTAGGTGATCTAAGTGCTTACAAGATAAGATGACAACAAAAGAGAATGCAACATGGATGATGGTTTTGAACCTAGAGGAGGGGCTTTCACAAAGAAATTTTGGTAGTGCAGTCACCATAGAGGCATAGTGCAGTAACCATAGACTCAAACTAGAAACTTTGGACATGAAAAACACTTCTCTCCGAAAATGCAAATTATCATTTACTGCTTTTCACGTTGGCTTGTTTTTCATGCTCGTGAAAATCATTTTCACATCCTTGAAAAACTCCTTAAAATCATGCTGTGATTGAAGTAATTGCATTGCCAAATATAACAAATTCTTATATGCAATAATCTTGTACTTATCTTAAAAAATAAGTTCTTCACGCCCGTAAAAAGCTCAAAAACTTTGATTAAGGAAAGATTTGTGACCTAAACCATCATTGAAAGTCAAAGGAGATTAGTGTGCTCATCAATATATAAGCTTCCAAAACAAAATCCAAAGTGCATAGCTTTTCACGTCTCTGAAAAATCGTGTAGTTTTCAAAGACCAGGTCTATGTTTGGATAATTGGAGCATAATTCTCATACTTTCTACATTGAAAAAACACAAGTTGCACGGTAGACTTCATCATGAAAAAATTTGAAAAACCATGCGTTTTTCACGTCCATGAAAAACTCATTTTTGTGGATTCCAGAAAGTTGATAAAACAGTGAACTACTGTAGTGAGTAGAATTTGTTTATGTGCTTAAAATCGAGGAAAGTGATTGGTGACAATATCACTCTTGAGAAGATATTGTATCTAATCACCCATGATTCTCGTGTCAGGGATTTGATCACCCTGAGTGACGAGCACCTAATTGAATGTGCTTGCTTGGATACTGAAACTAGTAATGAGAATAAATCCATGAAGAATGCTTCGAGAATCGATGAGCAAGTGGATGAGAGGATTGTATCTTCTCCCATAGAATCTAATAGCCTCTTGGAATATGCTAAGGGACTATTTAGGTTACAACGAGACACTGAACAAGAAGCTCAATCATCTAACTATGGTCAATACTGAGAAGGGGATTAACAAATGTTGAGGGTAGAATAGTTACTCAAACAGTACCTCCCCCCTCCCCAACAATATTTGTACAACTAATAACTTTGATTCACCACATTGAATAGCCACACTTCACTCTCCACATTAGGAGAGATGTTGCCAATGCTGTAAGGATTGAAGAAGTGTTCTTTCCTTCTGTGGAAGAAATGGAAGTAGACAAAAAAAACAAAGAAGCACAACTACAAATACATATGCTTACCCCTTGAAGAAAGCAAGGCTTGGATGTGGAAAGAGCTAATGCTGAGTGGAGAAAGCAAGGCTTGGATGTGCAAAAAGCTAATGCTGTGAGTGGAAAAACAATGAGAGACTATGAGCTCTAGAATCAACTAAGTTTCAGCTTAAGCTTTGAGAAGATGCAGTTACACAAGCCCATGATCTAGCCCAAGCTAGGGGAGGATATACCACCTTTATAGCTAATTTTAGAAGGCTCAAAGGAGGGTTGGGAGACAACTACACAACTTGACATTGTAGAACCTAATCCTGATGACATGATGAAAGGACTTATTGACCAACATTTACAAAGGAAGGCATTAATAACCTATTATCTAACCTAGATTTCCTCGCAGACATACAGACAATGTTGTCACAAAATTGTGTGAGAACTCGATTGAGGAAGTCCAATAACCACTAGACCAAACTCTTATTATACCCAATTGGGTGTCCAAGAACCAATAGACCACACTCCTATTATACCCAATTGGGCATATACTCTAGTTTGCAAAAGTCCAAAAACCAATAGAGCACACTCCTATTATGCCTAATTGGGGGCTCACATCTCCATATGTGCCTAGCATAGGAAGGGGTAGAGGACAAAAGGGGCCCACATCTCCATATGTGCCTGGCATAGGACAAAAGGGGGGTGTTGGTGTTAAAGGCCCAACATCACATTTGGTCTCTTAGGACCCACCCACCCCAATGGATCTATTAAGAATATCCATTGAAATAGGAAGGGGCATGGCTAGGGAATAGGGAACATCTCATGCTGAAACAGGAAGGGGACCCATGCTAAAATAGGAAGGGAGTGAGCTAGAGAAATAGGAAGGGAGTTGGAAAACATGTGGGCCCATAGATGATTAACAAAGATTCATTATTTTTCCCTAAAGTTAGATGGGAAGGCTCACAAATGGTATAGAACCTTGAAACCTAGGGATAAAGTTAACTTTACTCAGCTTAAAAATGTGTTCATGCTAAGTTTTGCATGAAGAGGTGATAAATGGAGCCCATTGGCACAACTCCATAATATTAAGAAACAAGAGCATGACTCGATGAGAGATTATGTCTCTTGATTAAAATATTTAAACTCTTAGTGTACATGTTGGGAGAGATTTGATCGATGACCAATTATTATTGTGTTTTTGTAAGGGATTACAACACCCAAAGATGCGTGATTGTCTGATCTTATATTGAGATCAAATGCCAGGGCTATATGTTTCAAAATGGCCAATTATCGTATGAAGTACGAGACCCAATGATGCTCTTATATCTGGACCAACTTCCTTGAATATATGTCACAAATAGGCCATAGAATTTGAAGGTAACATGTTAGAATTACCCCATGATGCAAAGTCTCACAATGCTTGCACCTTCTAGAATCTGGAGTCTTCATGACTTTAGAATATGGAAAAAACACGTACACAACATGACCGTCAACAAACTAAGCACAACCATACGAGCAAAGCTATAAAGCTAAAAGAGACGTAAGATGATGACATTCCATATGCTTGTTAGATTTGGTACATCTATTAAATATCACATACATTACTTATGTTTTTTTTTGCAATATCTCCCATTAAATAAATATAAGATAAGACGGCTTATCAAGGTAGCTACACCTTACCAATTGATAGCGAGGGGGGACAACTATATAAGTTTCGTAAAGATAGAGCTGCATACAAGAAGATGAATTTATGAATACCTTACTCTTGAATTGAAAGAACAATTTTCTAGTGAGGTAACTACTTGTTACAAGGTTCTCCAAGTAGGAATATGGTGGCCAATATTGTTTCGTGATGCCATAGAATTTGTCACATGATGTGAGGAATGTGAAAGTTTTACTATGCCATAGCAAAAAGGTAGAATCACTGTAAAACTAGTCATAGTCGCACAACCCTTTGAAAAGTGAGAAATTGACTTATTGAGTGGCACGCTTGAGAATTATAATTAGACGCACAATATTGCTTATGCTTTGCAATGTAATTTCCCTCTTGTACTTGCAATTACACTTAAAGGAAAAGTTATCCTCAAAGGAACTTGGGTTATTAAATCTCAATTTTTAGTTAACTTAATCAAATATATGTTTCCCTTTTAATTATCTACAAGTAATGTAACCTTTTTTTTCAGAAAGGAAGAAGATGAACCAGCACGAGTATCTTGGTATGCCTTGTATTAACATTCTTAAGCTAATGGATAAAAAGGAACCATAGAGATAGTTAGGAACAAAAAACAAAAAGCTAATCATCATCATTAGCTGCACCAATAATAGAACCTTATCAAGACCATCACCAACTACACCAAAACAAAAAGAGTACTCCCAAATTCCTTAAAGTCTACCCTTATCCATTGAGGAGAAATACATATCATTTCAAGAACCTTAATAAGAAATACTGGCCACATTAGGCTTCACTGCCAAACAAAAGTCATGCCCCCTCCCTCCGTTTAACAATTCTTCATTAACTACATGATCCTCGACCTTAGCTTCATAGGCTTTAGCTTCATCTTTGGCTTGTTTTTCAATTTTTCCTTTTTCTTGTTTTTCTCGCCTCTTCTTACGTACTTGGGCTAGCATATCTTGGGACAAGTGTCCATAGTATCTTTTTAGCTTACTCTCAGTGTGATGTATGCTTTTATTTCAACACCATCAAGTGTCCAATGCTCACTAGGCCTTGTGGAGTGATCTACATGGCTCTGAATGGTCCCATATCCCAATATTTTAATTTACGTACTTGCACTAGTATATCTTGGGACGTGTCCATAGTATCTTTTTAGCTTACTCTCAGTGTGATGTATGATTTTATTTCAACACCATTAAGTGTCCAATTCTCACTAGGCCTTGTGGAGTGATCTACATGGCTTTGAATGGTCCCATATCCCAATATTTTTACTTTCCCTTGATATTGAAGCCAACCCGGATTCCCTTCCTTAATTTTCTTCTACTTGACATTGTGGTCAAGCCATTTTTCTTTCTATGGAACTTCTTAACCCCATTAACCCACACAATGCTACCAATTTGGTTTAATTAGGTTTCTCTAGGTCACTTAACCTTTTAGCCATTACAAAATAACCTAAATTTTTCACCTTATAGTTTGTTCCAACAAATCAGCCCCTGAGGTCACACATTTCCCATGACAAAATATTATAACTAGTGTTTGGGTCAATGTGCACTCCTTGTCTTTCCATTTCCAACAAGAAAGTTTAATCACATCTTGATTAGTAAATTCTCAAGCATGGTTATTCTTTTACACTCGACATTGACTTATTACGATTTGGTGCTAATAGATGTTCCATGCCAACACTTATTACAATTTGGCACCATCAAGGCCCAATAAGGGCATTAATCACTATAGGATGTTCCATGCCAACACTTATTACAATTTGGTGCCATCCCAACTACTTCTTGCATATTCAAAGCATTCTTCATTGGGCATTCCATAACCATGTGTGGTTTGTTGGACAATGATACCATAGTGGAGATCTACATGTTGTCAGGTAGATATCTCTCTACGTAGGGACTACAACCTAGCTTGGAAAATTGAAATCTGAATTCCTTTATTATGATCCCAACAATAGCTTGGTAAAGATTCTTGGGCATCATCCATATATGGAGGATTTGGTCCCAATTCAACTTCGTATCCTAAATTTTCCACAAGTTCCTTAATCTCAACACTTAATTGATTGGAGTGACCTTTGGTGCTGCTCGAGGTTGTGGTGGTAAAACAAGTAGATGAAAGGGGAATTTTGATATTCTATACTCCCCTTTGATAATTTGTTATGGTTGTGGTCACTAGTGGTAGTTAAACAAGAAAATTCAAGGGGAATTTCGGTATTCTTCTATACACTTCCCTTTGATTATTAGTTGCACTAGCTATTGGTGGTGTTTGAGCTTGGTTTACTACCATAGTTGGTATGGTGGTGGAAATAAAGCAAGTAGTGCTCTTTGTTGGTAAGGCAAAGCATTTGACACTTTGAGATAACAACAATGATTATATCATGGTTGCCCTGTCACATACAATATGCATGAAATAATGCTAGCCTCTACCTTGATTGAGGGCGCTCTCACTGGTTGTGTGATTCTAGTAGCAAATAGCAAACCCCATTGGGTCTCTACGAGGATAGTGCACCCCGCATTATCTCTACATTTGAAGTTTGGTCCCGATTTTTTCAACAATGTTACACTAAGCTTGTGAACTGACATTTGAGTAATAGATTGCATTTTGGGTGTTGAATTGATATCTTGGGTAGCTTATGATACACAATTGAGGGAGTTTTCATTGTCAAATCCTTATCTTCCTTATCTTTCATGTTACCAATCAAACGACAATAAGTGTCCTAGGTTTATAACCTAATGCTAATCACATAATAATAAAGCTTAGAATTACATAATTCCATAAGAAATTATGATCATCACTCAATTTTTTTCTATCATTACATCTCAGATTCATATGTTTCATGCAAGCTATAACTTCACTCACATGTTTTTCTTCATTCGACTAACATTAGTTCAGTTGTTGTGTGGTTCTATTCCACTTTGCTCTATTTCAAGCAAATCTTACCATGGAAGTTGATCTCAAATTATCAAAATCCTTTTTTTTCTCAGCCTTTAGAGATTTGAACACTCATATGCTCTTCCATCTAATGTAAGACTAAATGCCCTAACAAAAGTTAAAGAAGTGTCTCTCAAAGTATCAAAAACTATTTTTTTAGGGATCTAAAACACTCACATGCTCTTCCATCTAATCTAAGACTCAATGCCCAAGTCATCTAGTTCAATACATGCATTTTAAGTTTGTGTAAAATGTCGATAGGTGCTATCTAGGATCAATGTCTTCTTGAAATTTGTTTAGTTCAATACATGCATTTCAAGTTTGTGTAAAATGTTGATAGGTTCTATCTATAGGATCAATGTCCTCTTGAAATTTATGCATTAATTTAACCACTTCAGTTGGCTTGATATGACTTCCTCTTGAACCTCTTCCCTTTCTAGCTTTCTCTCATTAACCCCTTTCTATTTCCTATGCTAAACCTCAAAATATCTGCTACAACCAAGGCTACAAACTGGGAGCATAAATAAAGTTGGTGGTACATTTCCACCTTCTAGAATTTTCTAATAATATAGAGACAACTGAGGTTAAAACTAGGAGCATTGGTAGAGCTAGTGGTATATATCCATCTTGTAGAATTTTGTAATACGGATCCATTAGTACACATGGAGATATCATTGATGTTACTCCAATACCTATGGTTCTAATTGTAGGTCTTCCTATTGTAGTAGGAAGAAAGTCATGACTGATGGTGGAATGGTAATTTGTGGTCTAACTCTTGGTGCTATTCTAAGACATGAAACTATGATATGCATCTAGTTGTTCTTGTTTTTACCACTCTCAAAGTCTCTTTGACTCTAGCTATGATTGTTCATCTTAGCTATATAGATTTTGTAGCTCTTCCCATATCATAAGTCAAATTCTTTACAAATGGCAAGTTTGAAGTTTCACCATGCTTACTATGATGAAAACCCATTTCTTGATAATGTTCTACACAAGAGTAAACATTGCTTCCCATCTTGAGTTAAATGTACTCAAATTTTCTACTTTGAAATCTAGGCTTTAAAATTCTTTTCCCCTCATCCTAGGTCACATAACATAAATGACAAATTTTTGTTGATAGTCTTACAACAATTAGATGTGTAAAAGAGATGCTATTATCCCTTAAGGATTTATTGATTTTGTTAATTGTGATATGTTTTAAGGCACGTATTCTTCCTATGCGCCTCGCTAATGTGAGAGTATATGTGTGCAATGTATATAAGAGAACACCCACAAGAAGTAGGATCTTTCACATCATAAAACTTTAAAACTCAAATTGTACAATAACAGATATATAGAAGAATATTGTAGTATGTTGCTAATGTGAATGTGCTTGAATGGACAACCTGTGTAGGTTGGTGAGATTGAGGGGCTTTGTGCTTGTAATCCGGAATGGTTGGGAAGTGATGGTGGTGATATAGTGTGAGTAATTACTAGGAAGGTTTTCTCAGCTTTAGTAATTGGCCATAGTATTTACTACGAGATTTTGTATTATAGTTGGCTGCCCACTTTTGTTATGTTTGGGGATTTTGTTGCATGTGAATTAGCCCTTAGGGTTCTTTATGTATTTTTCATTTAGTGGTTAGATAGGAAAAAATTATCTTAGCTTTTGGTTAAAGAAACTCCTACTTTTGTAAAAGGGCAAACCCATGCATAAGCATGTATCTGTTTTTGGCATGTGGGTTACTTTTATGAATAAAGCATAAATACCCAAGAAGTGGGAGGATGTCGACACTGCCTCAAGAGGGGGAATGACACTCCTCTTGGCCTCTTTTGCCTCTCCTATTGGGACTTCCAAATAAGTAACTTTCCATTATCCTACGTTGCATGAGGGCAAGAAGGTTCTTTGACATGAACAAATGGCTCCATTGTGATAGGGAAGGATTAATCTTGGATGAGGGAAGGAAGTAGAGAACCATATATCCCCTTCTCAAAAACCTTCTATTTTTCTCATTCCCTTGGATGCAAATCCTTGGTGAATGTTAGGGGAATGTGTTTCAGGGTACGGTATTGAGTGGATTAGATTGTAGATTTATGTGCATGAGAGTGGATTTATGTGATTAGAATAGGTTTTCTTACTAGTTGTGACTTTTTTTGTTGTTGCTAATTTGATCCATTATGAAGAGCAAGATCTCTCAAGTGTTGGATTGAGGTATTTTTAGCCAAGCTTAGTTTAATCTAGCCATTAATCTTTATAGTTGTTCTTAGAAGTAGTGAGTAGAAAATCATGGCATAAAGGTGTTGAAAAGATATAGGGGAGAAGAGAGCTTGAGCTCTTGTAAGCACACACACACACACACTTACACAAACCCTAGAAGAGAGCACACAAGGTGAGAGGCTGAAAATTCTTCTTCTTCTTCTTCTTCTTCTTCAAACAACAAAAGACGTCTACAAGGAAGATAAAGTGACTAACACACATGATAGAGTATATACAAGCGGTCCATAATGTGAACATGCTAAGTGGAGTGGGAGGTGTGGACTAGTTGGTGTAGTCCAGCTGTAGAATCTTTGGCGAAGATATGTCGATGCCAGCTACCAAACCCCAGTGATGTAAATGTCAAACGATCATGTGCAGGCGCCTCGTGGTGGGTGTCAGCTCATGTTGAGCTTGACATCCCAACACTCCCCCTCAACCAGCTCATGAACTCCAAGCATATCTTGAAATCTGTGGAGCTTCTCAACTCCCAAGGTCTTTGTGAAGATGTTACCGACCTGATCCTGTGTGCTGATGTAGGCCAAGTTGATGTCGCTTGTTGCCAAGACTCTCTCCCTGCTGATAAAGTGGTAATGTACCCCATGCATGGAAAATTGGGTTCTTGGCTAACTATATACTGCTAAGATTGTCACAATATATGGCAACCTTTCTCTCCACATGCAACCCCAAATCAACAAAGTAGCTTGTATAACCAAGCTACCTCACACGCTGACACCACAGCTCCTCTGTACTTTGTCTCTGTACTCGACAAGGCAACTGTGGGCTCCTTCTTGCTGCTCCATGTCACAGTAGCACTTCCCAACGACAACATAAATCCACTAGTAGATCTCTTGTCTAGGATGCTACCTACCTAATCTGCATCTGTGTACCCATATAGCTCTAATGGTACACCTGCATAAAACAATGCTCTAATGGTACACCTGCATAAAACAATGCATAATCAACAGTGGCCCTCACATACCGAAGTGTGCATCGCACGCTGTCAAGATGTGGTTGGAACCTGCATAAACTGGCTCTCTAAGCCAATAGTGTAACTCAAATCCGTGGCCTGCTGATCGTGACACAAATCAAACTCCCCACAATCTTCCTATACATAGTGGGATCCTCCAACACATAACTTGCATCCGCACTAAGCTTGCCATTTTGATCTAATGGCACCGAGATTGACTTACAATCAACCATCCCATACTTGGACACCATGTCCAATACATATCGCCTATGTGACAGCCAAATGCCCTCAGTTGTGCGACTAACCTCAATTCCCAAAAAGTAGCACAGATCTCCAAAATCCTTCATCTCTCAAACTTCCTTTTGAGAAGACTTTTCACATGCTCAATCTCATCTAAGTTGTCACCCCCAACAATAAGATCATCTACATAGATGGTGATGATCACAATACCCTTATCACTCTTGCGCACATACAAAGAGTGATTTGCATCTGCCATATGCACTCAATGCTTATGATTGCTAACTTGCATTCTGTGTCTATATCCCTTTTGCTCAAGGTAATACCCAATAAACACACATTTTTCTGTCGCCGTTGGATCCAACTTAGTACGTAACTCATCTGGCACATGCACATATGCAATACATCCAAAAACCTTCAAATGAGACAAATCAGGTTTCTTGCTAGTAAACTTCTCCTCTGGTGCTACATCATATATGGCTGCAGCAGTAGGAGTCCTGTTCATGATATAAACTATTGTAGACATAGCCTCAACCCAAAAGCTATGCGACATATTCTTCTCTGCCATCAATGCTCGTGCTATCTTTGTAATGTGCAAGTTTTTCCGCTTAACAACTCCATTTTGATGCGGAGTGTATCTACATGTAAATTGTCTCTGAATGCCATTCTTTCGCAAGAATTCAAAGAAATCATTGGAGAAGTATTCTCCTCCTCCGTTTGACCTTAGGCACTTCACATGCTTTTTCCTATCTATTTTTTAGCCCCATCACTCTGAAATTCTGAAAATGAGTGAACACTTCACTCCTCTCCTTCATTAAATACACCCACACTTTCCTCGTGTGGTCATCAATGAATATTACGTAGCACCTGCAACCACCCAACCATAGACGTAGTCTTTGTAGGACCCCATACATCTGAATGCACAACATCTAGTACATTCCTGCTCACATTTTTGTCATGTGGAAATACATGCTTTGTTTGTTTCCAAATTGACATGCTTCACATACTTTTTTGCATACATTCAACCTTAAACTTAGGCAGCCCTGTCACAATTTCTTTAGTCTAGATAGACTTCATTCTTTGCACATTTACATGCCCAATTCTCTTATGCCAAATGTCTATATCTGCAACAACTCCTGAACCATTTGTAAACATTGCATGACTCACTTCAGGCATATTTACATTCAATGTAAACATTTTGCCCACTCTATTGCCTTTTGCAAGCAACTTGCACTTATCTTTAAAGTCATCTACATAACAACCAGTTGAACCAGACCTGCAAACCCTGCTCAATCATTTGGCCAATTGAAACCAGATTCTTTGTAATGTTTGAAAAATGAAGTACATCTGCAAGGTACTTCACTTTACCATCCTGAATAGACAATGACACATCTTCAACATGGGCAATCGGATGAGTAGTGTCATCCCTTGTTTCAACAAAACCTGGTCTTTCACGACTCTTCATTTCCTTGAATCACTCACCATGACTTGTCATGTGGTTCGAAGCACCTGAATCAACATACCATACATTATCCTTACATGCGGCTACATCATTTCCAGACACAACATTAACCACATGTTTCATAATAAATAACCTCTCATTATCCTCATTATTTCTGCTAGAGGATGCATAGTTATTTTGCTGCACTTTTCCATTTCGCATGTCACTTTGTTTCTTATAGTAATTTGCTTGCACATGTCCAGGCTTACCACAATAAAAACAGCCTCGTGTATCATTATGCTGCCTTTACCAATTACCATGACCTCTTTGACTCCCCCTGCCTCTAAACTAGCCTCTTCCATCTGTGTGTTGTTGTTGCACATCCTGGGACTGTTTGCTGTTTTGATTACCTGTTTGGCCACCACCTTGGCCACGTCCATGATCTCTACCTTGTCCTCTATCTCTGAACTTGTGTAGAAGGCCTGCTACTTTGGAACTGTTTTTGTTTTGCGAAGACTATTGATCTTCACCCAAATTCTTCTCTTCAATAATCAGCATTGACACCAAATCTGTGAAGTTGGGAATGTTCTCTCGAGTCTGAATAGACGTCTTGAACGCCTTGTATTGTGGCTCGAGACCATGTAGACACACTTCCACCTTATCATCATCATTAACAGAAACACCAATAGATGCAAGGGATTCCACAATGCCCTTGATCTTCAAGGCATAATCATTCACATACATATTTTTCTTCTCCATAGTATGAAGCTGATTCTTCCACTGAATCTTTCGTGCCTTGGTGTTGGTTTCATGCAGCTTCACTAAGGTGTCCCATGCCTCCTTAGGTGACTTGGCATCCTATATATACCCAATAATGGTGTCCTGTATACTAATAGAAAGCCAATACATGACTTTCCTTGCTCCTTGATTCCAATCCTCAAATTCTTTTACACCTTCAATGTAGTTTCAGTAACCTTTTTCCATCAAGAAATTTGCTAATCTAAACCTCCAAGCATGGAATTTGTTCTTGTGAAGCATCTCTGTGACAATCTGGGTTATTTCATCATTTGGCATCTTGTCTGCAACGTAAATTTACAAAAAACAGCACTCTTGTTTGACGTGCACAAACTGCTGTATTCTCTGTAGCGGTACTATACTGCACCCAAACTGTCACAACTAGTGACCTCAATTTGCATACATACACGTAATGGAAAATTTGAGATCTCTTTACACACAGTGTCTGCACAACCAACCGCACTTCTTGTAGTTCCAAAAATAGAGTTATGAAGAGAATCGAAACTTACCCCTGCAGTGCCTGTGAACACCTTGCGAACTGAAAAATGGAGGTCCAGACGCGCCCGAAACGCGTTCTCGGCCTGAAAAATTATGTTCAACGGATGTCCAATGGACATTATAGTTTCTCTGTAGCTTTACTCTCATGAGGAAAGCTCCTCAATCAGAGTTTGTTTGCTGATGCCTCCCGAAGAGCTCCCGAGAGAAGGGTGTAGTAGGCCAACACAAAGGGGGAAGAGTAGATGAAGCTTTTACCCTCGTACCACTTCCTGTGCTTCTATTGCTTGCTCATCAACCCTTAGCATGAACCAGGCTTTGATACCATGAAAAGATGCAGGGGAGAAGAGAGCTTGAGCTCTTGCAAGCACACACACACTCACACAAACCCTAGAAGAGAATACACAAGGTGAGAGGCTAAAAATTCTTCTTCTTCTTCACACAACAAAAGAGGTCTACAAGGAAGATAAAGTGACTAACACACATAATAGAGTATATCCAAGCAGTCCATAATGTGAACACGCTAAGTGGAGTGGGTAGGTGTGGACTAGTCGGTGTAGTTCAGCTGTAGAATCTCTCGCCGTGAAGATATGTCGATGCCAGCTACCAACAACCTGACAGTGATGTACCTGTCGAATGGTCATGTAGGTGCCTCGTGAGTGTGAGCTCATGTTGAGCTTGACATCTCAATAGGTGTTACTATGCTTTAAAACTAAAAAAACATCCAAAAAACCTTGAAAAGCCAAAAACAAAAAAAAAATTCTCTTTAAAAATTTCGGATCATGTAGCATCTGGGTCATTGATCCAAGGTCCAAATTGTTGACTAGAGTTGTAAAAATAAGGTATTGTAGGTCAATCAATGATAAATGAACTGCATTTTCAAGAGATGAGAAAAAGGGGATGTCAATGGTAAAAATTACATATTCTCTTTTAAAAAGGTATAAAATGGTGTGAAGACTCTTGTTGTATTTGGACAGTACAACAATGGTAAAAATTACATATTCTCTTTTAAAAAGGTATAAAATGGTGTGAAGACTCTTGTTGTACTTGGAAAGTACTGTGAGAATGACGCTAATTACTATGTCTTAAATGATCATCGATTCCAAAGCTAGATTATCACTCCCTATCAGATTTTAATCGCCAATCCCAGCTCATAACTCCCAATTGTCCTCATCTAATTCTAGATCATGCGATCCAAAATTTATATTGGTGCCTAATTACAATTGCCAATCCAAATCTCAGATTGTTCCTGATTGGGATTGTTGTAAGTTTAGGATCGTTCTAAATTTTAGATCATCTATGATCTGGATCATCGATCTGAGATCCACATCATCATTCATCTAAAATTCCCAGATCTAGATTGCTGATTCGATTGTACTTCTAGAAAGCAAAGAGACTAGAGAGGAAAAAAAAGAGAACCTTAGCAATACGTGATTTTGGCACACTGGATGCTTATGCATTTTTGGTCAGGCTAAGGCATTTCTCAGTCCTATTCTAACCCACCCTTTAAATATGAGACTTTGTTGCATGCTCCAAACTAGGAAATGATATTAGACCATGCATAGGAAGACACTAGCTTGGAAGAAGACCAAGAGCCTTCATATAACAGAAGAGACTAGATTAGTGTTGTGGGGTATAAACCCTGTAGAGATTTTGCTAGTAGGAATAAAGTCTAGTATTTGCTAGTGAATCATCATAAAAGGGCTCAAGTAGCTAACCAAACTGGATAGAGATGAGCGAATAGTGAGAATCCACGAGTGTAAACTTGATTAAGTGATATGAAACATATGTGCTACAGCACTAAAGTTTTCACGAGACTAAAAAAGTTCCAATCTATATGGACCATAACAGGGTACTCTTGGAGTGATGATCTCTTTTGGCATTGCTAGGTCATATTATAGATCATCTAACTACTAACATGCCCAAAGAATGGAGGGAGTGCCAGCATTACCAATGCCTCAACCATTTAGCCTTGCTAGCATCACCTCCTAGTGGTACTGGTGTATCCTATGTTAATAGGAACCCAATCATTATTAGGAATCCTTACACGGACACAAAGATTCCACCTCTAGCCAACCCCATTTAAAGGAACAACTCCTATAAGACTAGTCAAGACTGAGACTATCATAGAAGAACCTTTTAGCCCACCGGAATTATATGTGGAATACCCTTAACTCACAATGTAGGAAGCCCACCAAGGAGTGAGCACCACATGGATCAATTAGTACATTTGATGCTAGACACACACCAATTGACAACATTAATACAAATAGCATCAAGAGCTTACCAAGCAAAGGATGTTAATGTGCTAAAGGCGAGCTCCTTTGTCATGCTTGAGATGTCAAGGCCCTTAAAAATCCTCCAATGAATACATCATCGACCAACAAGGTTGGAAATTGTTAGTGTAACGTGTTCATTGTCTTATCAATGTAGTGTTGTCCCAGGACATCATAGGCATCAAAATATCCTAAGAATAAAAAAGGGAAAAAAAAGTAGGGACTGTAACAAAGGAAGATAATGGAATTTCTAAGTGAGCCATACCCAATCAGACCAAGGACTTCCTAGAAAGGGAGTAAAAGCAAAAAAAAGAGAAGCATCCAAGGGACTTTTTAGGATATTTTGATATTTACGAATGATCTAGATTCCTCCACTCAAATCATCTTAGAAGAAGAATGGGGAGTAGAAAACTAGATGGGCTAATCCAAACTAATAGAGCTAAAGATCTTAGGGAGAAATCCCAAAGGCATCATAAGCTCATAGGGATAATAGGTTTTGTTTTGTTTGGCATCCATGACAACACAATATTTCATAAGATATTTTTAGCATGTCCATGGTTTCCTAGCCTTGATTTAGGACATTGATGGTTTTAGCATGTCCATGGTTTTCCTAGTCTTGTTTTTAAAAACACTTATTTGATTCCATCTAGTATATATTTATTTCAAATTCTATACATTCAAAGGTGAACCAGTTTATGTTTCTCATCTAAATTTTCTTTCCTTGTTGTTAGCATAAAATTCATTTCTTATACACTTTTAATTATATTAGGAATGATGTTGTGATATGTGAGGTTATCAAATATATTTAGGTGAGATGAATTAGAAACATTAATTTGTTATTTGTAAGGTATGAAATTTAACATACACTCCCAAGACTCTTTTTGAAATTTGCATGTCACATAACAATCAACTCCAAAAAGATGAATATTACAACATACATATAATCATGTTGGTACATTCAATAATGCAAGATAATAATCTTTCATTTTACTCATTTGATGCTACTATACGATTCTTCAAATGATTTCTATAGTACTAAAAATATAATCAAAATAAAATTTTCCAAAGACTAAAAATATAATCAAAATAAAATTTTCCAAAGACTAAAACATGCCAAACAAGAGGAAAAGAGGACATAAGCATACCTCTTTTTACTAAAAGAGGACACAACCATACCTCTTTTTACTAAAAGAATGAGTTGGGTTTTGAAGATCACACTTTTCAAGATTTGTTCATGAATTTCAGTCTTTAAATCATCAAGATTCACAAATATAACTTCATAATGTTTTACTACTCACTTGGGTTTTGAAGATCACACTTTTTAGGATTTGTTCATGAATTTCAGGCTTTAAATCATATCAAGATTCACAAATATAACTTCATAATGTTTTACTACTCATGATTTGAAGTTCTATTCAATATACTCAAAAATCATTCATGTGATTTGTAAAATTTTTTGAAAGAGGATAAATATTCTCTCTATAAGACTTCCTAATTTAGAAACATAATGTCTAGTAATTGATTTCATAATTGTATAGCACACCCATGCCAATTTTTTTATGATGCTATAATAATTATTATGATAAAGACATAAATCCTTCATTCTAGAATTATTGTCTCTTCTATTATTATGTTTCGACAAAGACATAAATACTCCATTCTATAATCATAGTCTCCACTACTGCATCATTCCAAAAAGAAGGGAATATATCCTCCTAGTATTTTAGAACCAAGGTCTTCTTTTCATAATTACATAAATGTGTACATGTACAAGCATGCCATTGTGCATGTCCACTTGTGTACGTGCATGTGTGTGCACACACACATGCATGCACATGCACACACACATGCATGTATGCATGTGCACACACACATGCATGTACACATGTACACACACATGCGCGTGCACGCGTGCACACACACACACATGCACATGCACATGCATGCCAATGTTACACACACACACACACACACCCCTAACAAACCCACCCACCCACCAACACACACACACACACACACACACACACATGCATGCACACACCCATGAGCATCATGCATGTTTGCAAGTATAATAATACATCCATGCTTAAGATGACCATACATAAATGCATGTGTGCTAGTTTCCATCTCATTTTAATGTGCAAATTTGTAAAAAAAGTATTTATTTAAAATACGTAACCTTATAGAAATAATGCGATTCCTAAGTAAATCCCACAATAAGTATTTTCTCCTAAAAAAATCCTAAAGGTAATCTCATTTAAAAATTTGATTTTACAGGTGACATTAAAAAATTTATAAATTCATCTATGAATGAAATTCATAAGTTTAAAGGATACAACTCAAAGTATCAAATGTGAGGAGACTTTGATTTTTTCATGAATGTTGTATGAAAATTTATAAATTCATCTATGAATTAGATTCATAAGTTTAAAGGATACAAATTACAGTATCAAATGTGAGGAGACTCTGATTTTTTCATGAATATTGTGTGTTGCAAAACTAATGTTTGATGGATGTACTCCTCAACTACTTTGAAAATAATAAATTATCTTTGGTGTAGTACTTGGGTGTAATGTATTATCTTCATAATCAAATATTTGAAACATGGACTCACTTTCATGAAATATTTTTTTTAAAGAAATAGCACATCTATCAAGTTTAAATTTTTTAATTAGTTTAAACAAAGAAATCATTAAGACTAGATGTATGAGATTGTTTAAAACCAAAGAATTTAAAAACAATCATTAGTTTAGATCAAAAAAATAAAGGGCAATAAAATGTTGAGTAATCCTACTTTCTCGTTGGTTCCCACTCCTAATCATTCTTAGCAAATCAATTTATGGAAGTGACATGCCATAATAAAACACCAAAATCAAATGTTGAGATCAAATGATGTTATTATGGAAGTGACATGCTACATGAACATTATTGAGATCATAACATTAATAAAATAAGAAAGTGAGACATGGTGCAACACACTTAATGGATTCATGCATTTGTATAGGTTGTTTATATCTCTTAATATTGAGAGACCTAGGAGGTACATCACTATAGTTTTTAAGCTACCAAAACTTTGCATTAAGCTTTCTCTCTATGTTGATTTTTTTTTAAAAATCACTAATAGTGTTTAATCTCATAAATTCTATGTATACTTATGAACTTATGAAATACAACCCTCCCATCATCATTTTTATCGATACCAAAGAGATGTAACAATTTGTAAAGGGAAGTCTCGTATATGCTTGATCATAAATTAGCTTGTGATATAAGAATGGACAATTTTCACTCCACCCTTCTTGTGTGCACATGCACACACATAGGCACATGTGCACATGCATTACACATACACACACATGCATGTGCATGCATACATGTACATACACACATGCATGCATGCACACACACACATACATGCATATACATACACATACATGTATGCATACACGTGCACATACAAACATACACCTTTTATCAAAAGTTAATTTATTTTTATTGCCAAACAAATATGATGAGATGCAGTTATTCTTAATGGTAAGAAGAAGCCAAAAGATTCATAAAAAGTGTGTGTGTGCTTGTAAGAAAAGTTTGACATGAGAAAAGTGTAATAATATCTAGAAATAATTATGGTGTTATAACATGTGTGCCTATAATAAAAGCTTGACGTGAGAAAAGTGTAATAATATCTAGAAATCAATACAACTATAATAGTAAAGAGATGCATTGGTATAAAATCATGTTCAAGATGCTTATATTAAAAAAGGGTGGAGACACTTGACAAGGCCATGCAATTCTCTTAGGACATAACTTTTCTAAAGATAATAGTAGAACGATCTTCAAAAGCATCCCAATTTGAGATGTTTATATTAGAAAAGGGTGGAGACACTTTTTGACAAGGTCGTGCAATTCTCTTAGGACATATCTTTTCTAAATCTCATAGTAGAATAGTCTTCAAAGGCATCCCAATTTGATGTGGGGAAAATATTATGACCCTAAACGAAGGATGTCAAAGTGAAATTATGAGTGTGAAACAAACCAAGATCTTAAAGGAACATATGGTGGAATATTTATATGCTTCCATGTGAATATGAGTTAACATGTTTGTGAAGAAAGGCTTGGAAGCGCTTTTTATGAGTCACAAATACATATTCTAAAGAAAGTATGGATAAGCTTCCTTTTTCACTATTAAATAATTAAAAAACTACATCACCCTATAATGGATGATTATGTAGTGGGAGTATGATAAAAGAAAAAACCATTGTAATAATATTTTAAGTAAGGATTTATAACTCAAAAAAATAAGCACATAATATATGGTATAAACGTTTTTAACCGAGGAGAAAATGGTTGAGCTTAAAATGCAGTGAGAAGAGGCACAAAGACCATGCAAAGACATGCGAGGTTAGAAATTCTACTCTTAATGTCATACTCATAGAAATGGATGGGGAAGAGCATGGAAAAAATTTGCATGAGTTTGTGGAATGCAATGAATGAATGGGAGAAGAAGAGACATAAACTTGATGGGGATTTTCCTTTTGATCATCCCAGTGATTCTTGTGGTGGAAAAGATTTGGATAAATATCATGATGGATTTCCAATAGTGTGTACATTGGGTGATTCATGCAAGGATGCCACTTTGTGTACATTGTCTCATGGGTGCAAAAATGCTCAAACTTTGAGGCTTAAGACCTACATCAAAGGTAGAGTGGGACATATCCTTATAGATAGTGGGAGTACACGTAGTTTTGTCAATGCCAAATCCTTGCAAGTGGCCAGTGTGACAAAGATGCAATGCACAATGTTTTGTCAAACTGTGGGGTTGATGTTCGATAAGGATTATGCATGCAAAGTTGATTTCTTGGTCGTGGAAATGGGATCACTTGTTGCTGACATCATCTTGGGATGTGATTGGTTAACCACTCTTAGTTCATTCACCATGAATATACAACAAGGGTTGATGAAATTTATGCATGATGAAAAGCTTGCTAGCTTGAGGGGTTTATGTGGGCCAAAGTTGGTAATGATAAATGGGCCCGATTGACATCATCTTGAGAGCGATTAGTTGACCACTCTTGGTTCATTCACCATGAATAACAACAAGGCTTTATGACATTTATGCATGGTGAAAATCTTGTTAGCTTGAGGGGTTTTATGACATTTATGCACAGTGAAAAGCTTGTTAACTTGAGGGGATTATGTGGGCCAAAGCTGGTAATGATAAATGCTATATAACTTAAGAGTGAGATGTGGAAAAAAGGTCAAATGTTTATACTATAGCTTTGCAATGATGATGGCAATGAGGAAGTTACATAAGGGTATATCAAAACTTTTGGAAGAGTATTCAACATGCCAAAGTGCCACCACCAAAAAGAAAGGTAGATCATGTTATTAAACTAGATCCAAATGCAAAGGTTGTCAATAAACCTCTATAGGATTTCCATGGTGGAGACAGATGAGGCTAAAAAAGTTAAAGAGCTGATTGATATGATTTGGGTTAAGCCAAGAATAAAGGATGAGGCTAAAAAAGTTAAAGAATTGATTGATATGGATTAGGTCAAGCCAAGTCACTCACCATTTGTTTCACCCATTCTACTTGTGAAGAAGAAGGATGCTGCTTTTTACATGTGTGTGTGGATTTTAGAGATGTAAAGAAGAATACAATTAAGAAACGTTACCCTATTCCAAGGATGGTAAATTTCCCATGCGCGTGGATTTTGAGATGTGAGAAAGATTGCGATTAGGAACCATTAAATGATATCCTTGATAAACTAAAAGGTGCATGCTGCATTTCAAAGATTAACTTGAGATCAGGCTACCAAGGAATTAGAATGAAGGAAGGGGGTGAAATCAAAATGGTATTTAGGAACGAGAGAGGTCTCTTTCACTATATGGTGATTCCCTTTGATATCCTTGATGAACTCAAAGGTGCATGCTTCTTTTCAAATATTGACTTGAGATCAGGTTATTACCAAATTAGAATGAACTCAAAGGTGCATGCTTCTTTTAAAATATTGACTTGAGACTGGCGGGCTATTATTGAATTGGAAAATGAACTCAAAGGTGCATGCTTCTTTTTAATATTGACTTGAGACTCGGTTATTACCGAATTAGAATGAAGTAAGGGATGAAATCAAAATGGCATTTAGGAATGAGAGAAGTATCTTTCACTATATGGTGATGCCCTTTGGTTTATGCAATGCTCCCACTACCTTTCAAGCCTTGATGAATGAGACACGTCTCTATTCAAATTGGTGTTGGTCTTCTTGGATGACATCTTTATATGTAACAATAGTGAAGAAGAGCATATGAGGCATGTGTGTGAAGTTTTGGAGGCATTTAGGGTCAATCCATTATATACCAAAAAGAGAAAATAAACATTAATGGTGAACGAGGTGGAGTATTATTAGTAAGGATGGTATTAGAGTGGATCCTAAGAAAGTGGACTGTCAAGAATTGGCCAATACCATCACCACACAATTAAGAGGTTTTTACATCTCTCATCGGGTGTCATTCTTATAGGATGCAATGGCTAATAAGAGTTTTGAAGAGCTCAAAAGAATGCATTCACCCCCTATTATTGTATGTCCAAAATTTTCTAAGCCTTTAACCACCATAAGGGTCAATGAATGTGGAAGAGGGATTGGGGATGCTTTTTATCAAGATCATGGGGTAATTGCTTTTGCTAAGTGAAAAGGAGACGAAGATGCATGTATATGAACAAGAAATGATAGCCATTTCATCCAATTAGGAGATGGCATAATTATCTTTGTGGGAGTAAGTTCTATCGAGTGCTCAAGTATTTCTTATCACAACCCACACTCTCACACCCAAGCAAACGATATGGTTGGCTACACTCCAAAACTATGACTTTGAGATCACTTATATAAAGCAGAAAGATAACTCATTATCAAGGACATGGGAATTTTTATTTGAAGAGCCATATTAGAAGTGCATAAAGATTAGATTAGGGATATATAAGAGGAATATTTGTTGGATGAGGATTGAACTCATATGATGTAAAAATTACAACATGGGACATGCAAAGAATTGCCTTATTTTTATATGAGAAATGGTCTCATATACTTCAAGGAAAAAGTCTATCTTGTTCCAATTTTGGCATTCCATGAAAAAGATGTTGGATGAAATGCACTCTTTATTATTGATGGCGAGCCATTATGTGTATTGCCTATGTGTCCAAGAAGTTACCATGTCAAATGAACAAAGATCCTACTCATAAAGAGGGTGGATTACTTCAGCCTTTGCCTATTCTAGAAGGCAAATGGACACATATTGCTATGGACTTCATCACATGTATTTGGGATATGATTTATGTGGAGGTAGATAGGTTGATAAATGCAACTCATTCTATGCCCACAAAAGTTAGATATTTGGCATCACAACAAGCAGTACATCAATTCATGGAGAGTGTGTTTAGATTGCATGGAGCAATGTAACAAATATTAAATGATAGAGAAGTGAACTTCAGTAGTTTTGGCACACTCTATTTGTAAGGATGGGAGCAAGGTTGACGCCTAGCACTACTTATCATCTCGAGATGGATGGTGAACGAATGGTCAGAGACTTATTTGAGGCATTATTGTTTTGATAACCAATGTTCTTAGGACGCGTGGATGCATATGGCAGAGTTTTCTTATAGTAGTACCTATCACTATAGCATTAGGATGTCACCATTTTGTTGAAATATACAAGTGAATAGGGTGTGTGCAGGAACAAGCCCTTGGTTAGAGGCTGTAAAAGAGAATCTGTAGATGTGAAAGAACCTGTAAAAAGGTGAGAAGAATCTACTGGGAGAGAATAAAGGGTAGCATGAGAAGATTTAGGAAGTGTGGAGATATTTTGGGAGAGGTGGAGAGAATCAAGCAAAAGAGGTGGAGTGAATCAAGGAGAAATCAGTGGGATTAGATGCTTGGATGTAAACTCTATAAATTGAGGCATTGGTCTAATGAGAATTTGCTGGTTTTTGATTATCCATGCCTACATTAAGCTATTAGTTAATTATAATCACATCTTAATTATCATCTAATCACTTTGTTAATGATGTTAATTCTACTATTTGATCCACCATAGCTCATCACATTGCTGTAATTTTAACATGGTATCAGAGCCAAGCCTAGAATCCATCAAGTTTATGAGCCCATTATCTAGATAATTAGGAAATAATCAAATTTTTAGTTATTTTCAACTATGAAGGAAGACATGGACACGAGAAGAGAAGCTGCCACGACAAGAAGACTGAAGACAAGAGAATATGTGAGGCTCCAAAGAGTGAGGAGCCATGTGAAAATCTCTGAGAGAGAGAGAGAGAGAGAGAGAGAGAGAGAGAGAGAGAGAGAGAGAGACCCCACAACCCAATGTAACCTGCCCCAACAAAGTAAAACCACCTCTGAGCCACCGATGATGTAGGCCACGTGGTAGATGTATGTGTGAGCACTTTAGTCAAGGTCGCGGGGGCACGTGTAGTAGCCTTGGACACATAGAGAGAGAGAGTGTCAAGGATGATGAGTTTAGGGACTTGAGGCACTGGTCGCGGACTATCAAGTAAGAGAGAAACTTGGTACAGGGTCTAGGTGTGCTAAGTTCACTTGAGGGGAGGTGTGCTAGGCACTGGTCTCGGACTATCAAGTAAGAGGGAAACTTGGTATAGGGTCCAGGCGTGCTAGGAGTATTCACTTGAGGGGAGGTGTTGAAATATACAAGTGAATAGGGTGTGTGCGGGAACAAGCCCTTGGTTAGAGGCTGTAAAAGAGAATCTGTAAATGTGAGAGAACCTGTGAAAAGGTGAGAAGAATCTATTGGGAGAGAATAAAGGGTAGCATGAGAAGATTTAGGAAGTGTGGAGATATTTTGGGAGAGGTGAAGAGAATCAAGCAAAAGAGGTGGAGTGAATCAAGGAGAAATCAGTGGGATTAGATGCTTGGATGTAAACTCTATAAATTGAGGCATTGGCCTAATGAGAATTTGCTAGTTTTTGATTATCCATGCCTACATTAAGCTATTAGTTAATTACTCACTAATCACGTCTTAATTATCATCTAATCACTTTGTTAATGATGTTGATTCTAGCATTTGATCCACCATAGCTCATCACATTGCTGTAATTTTAACACATTTGAGGTTATGTATGGGTACAAAATAAATTTGCCAATGGTTGTTTTCAAGCAAGATGGTATGAATCCAAATGTAAGGGATTAAGTGGAAAAGATGTAAGCCATACTCCAACAACGCAAGGACAACCACAAAAAGTCTCAAGAGAGAATGAAGCACTATGAAGATGATTGTAGAGACCATTATCTTTCAAAGAAGGGGATTTGGTGTTTTTACAGATTTCCAAGAGTAGATATGGCTCTCATGCAAAGGCAACACATGCACAAAGCTTGCTCATCATTTCTATATGGACCATTCAAAGTGTTGAGGAGAAGCTGCCTATTAATAGTTACTTCCTCCCACCACTAGGATACATGATGTTTTCCATGTATCACATTGAATGCTTACTTGGGTCAAGATGTGCAAGTGGTGGATGAGCTACCTCCATGGACGAGTAGGGCATGATTGAATATGTGCCAAAGATTACTTCATAATCATTTTCTAGTGGATCTGATGGAACACTTAGTGAAACAGAAAGATTTACCCCTTAAGGAGGCTTCATGGCATCTCGCTTTTATGTTCTTATGGATGCAGTGGGTGGTGGATAATCAAGGCAGCAGGTGTGGATTATATGCTTGCTAGAATTTTAGTTATGGAGGCCCTATGAGCTCCTATATGCAAAAGATCTTCATGGCAGCTATGTGATGATATTGGGATTTATGGAAGGCTGATTTGAGAGCATTACATGAAGTTTTTGATCATATGGATAGCATTATACTCTCATGGATAGATTTTATAGCCATGTCATTTTGGTCATTTCATGACACATGGCTTACATGGCATGGTTATACTGAATACCATCTCTTGAGCTGAATGATGCTAATGGTTTTTTCGAGGAATGGGTGGGGATCATTTGTATCAATGGTGGGCCCATGGACATGAAAAGTGCCATGGACATATTAATATAGGCCTTTGGGCTATGGCCTATATGCTTGTAAACTTGGGCATGGGCATAGTTAAATAAGTGTGAAAGGAAGTGTATAAGATCATTATTAGGTCTAATCCTACACTAATCAATATACTAATCGCTAGTGTATAAGATCACTAGTGCATTTAGATATGGGGAGATGCGTTCATAATGAATCATGTCATAGATGTTTTTTTAATCATAGAAGGGGACGCATGCCTTTAGAAACACATATGATTTTATCTTTTGAAAGAATCTAGTAAAAAGGTGGTTTCGAATTTTTTTCACACATGCCTATTGAACCTAGTGCACAAATATATATAATTGATGAAGGAAAAATAGTCAAAGAAAGGATATGAAAGTGGCAAGAACCAAAAAGCTAAAGGTAGATGCGTGAAGTTCTATTGTCCCATATTGAGATGAGCTTACATGTTTGTGAAGAAATAGTCAAAGAAAGGATATGAAAATGGCAAGAACCAAAAAGCTAAAGGTAGATGCGTGAAGTTCTATTGTCCTATATTGAGATGGCTTTCATGTTTGTGAAGAAAGTCTTGAAGGATCTTGTACAAGCCATATGAATACAAGAAAGCACATATGCTAGGAAAAGTGTGGACCACTTTCACTATTAAATACAAGAAACTATAGCATCGAGCTTTAGTTTGTGATGGAAAGAAATGTGGATTGTGGAGGGATTATGATACACCATGTTACATGTGGAATCTGATTATGTGTTACTCATTATTGGGAAATGTTACATAGGGCCTCATTTACTTCTCGCACATGCTCGGAGACAAGCTTCAAAATTTAATGCACGAGGAATTTGCTGAATTGAACATCTAAAAATCACTCTCTAACTATAGCTATTGCTCTTATCAAGACAACAAGAGTAAGCTAGAAGGTTAATACACACACCTTTACACTCTCTCTCTCTCTCTCTCTCTCTCTCTCTCTCTCTCTCTCTCTCTCTCTCTCTCTCTCTCTCTCTCTCTCTCTCTCTGCAATCCTTATCATTGCTCAAAATGGTAGTAAGCTAGGTTTATAGTTTACCCTAGCAAAAACCATGGGCTTGAGAAAAGGTTCGCTTAGAATGACTATCATTACTTCAGATGTCACTATGCTTGAGAAAAGGTTCGCTTAGAATGACTATCATTACTTCAGATGTCACTATGCTTGATTGCAATTTATAATGAGAGGATCACATGCATTTACTCTTTTGAGATAAAATATTTCTAACGTTTGAATACTTGATTTTTGTTTGTAATAATAAAAGGGTGGATCAACTAGAGTAGTTTAAAGTTTTCACTATGTATCGTTTGAATACTTGATTTTTGTTTGTAATAATAAAAGGGTGGATCAACTAGAGTAGTTTAAAGTTTTCACTATGTATCGTGTGTGAGACCTTTTTAAAATATTTTGAACATAAAGTTTTCACTATGTATCGTGTGTGAGACCTTTTTAAAATATTTTGAACATTTTAATGCTTGGAATCTCCTCACACCCATTTCATGCACCCAAGTGATGAAAGCAAACAATATAAGTCCAATGATTCCAATGTTATGCGAGCACCTCTCCCTATGGGCGTGTTCACATGACAGCTTGAGTTCCCAACCCGATGCCAAGTGGTTGGGAAGAACGGCTTTGATTTGGGCAACATTGCCCAAGTGGTGGTTTTGTGGATGTGGCTGTGAGAGATAGGTGTTCATCTTCTACTCTACACTTGTGCATACTCTCACATATGAAAAAGATTCAAAGGAAGTGTGGGTTTCATCTTGTAGCCAACCGAAGGGGTTTATGTGAACAAGCCCTAAGTGATAAAGGTTTCCTCCAAAGTAGTTTGCATAGTATTATTACGTGTATAATAAAAATATTCGGATTTTAGAAGGTAGCGTAGCAAAAATCGTCTATGATTGTTGTGGAGCTTTTGCTTTCCCTTTTCGAAAAGCCGTGCTGTATGCATATATGATTGGTATAAGCCTGGACTGTTGAGACTGCAAACTTGCAAACTTGCAAAGGGACGGACAACGTTGGGGAGAGAGCAGACAGTGACGTGCTTGGCTAGAAACGAAGTCCACTTGTAGGCTACATGTAGCCTAGGTGGGGGCGATCGGCCTCAGGAAGAGCTAGGTGCCCCATAAGCTTTATCTTGTTTACCGAGGTATATAAAAGAGAGCCTGCGCCCCGTCCCAGACCGCCACCATACCTCCGCCCGAGATGGCCTCAGCGCCGGCTTCCCCCGCCCCTCGCTTCCTTAATCGGGTTCCCGTCCTCGCCAAGTACTACTACACACCCTTCTTCCAAATCTCGCTCATCGGTTTCATATGCTTCTGCTGCCCGGGCATGTTCAACGCCGTCAATGGCATGGGCGCTGGCGGACAAGAAGACCCCCAGGCCGCCAACAATGGCCTCACCGCCCTGTACGCCGCCTTCGCCGTCTTCGGCCTCCTCGGTGGCGGCATCTACAACCTCCTCGGCCCGCACAAGACCTTCTTCTTCGGCTGTAGCTTCTACATCCTCTACGTGGGCTCCTTCCTCTACTACAACCACCACTCTAACCAGACCTTTGTCATAACGGCAGGCGCCCTGCTAGGCATGGGTGCTGGGCTGCTGTGGGCCGGCCAGGGCGCTATGATGACCGCCTACCCTACCGATGATCGCAAAGGCATGTACATTTCTCTCTTCTGGAGCATCTTCAACTTGGGCGGCGTCGCGGGCGGCTTCATCCCATTCGCTCTCAACTACCACAGTAACTACGGCTTCGTCAATGACCAGACCTACATAGCTTTCATGGTGGTGATGGGCCTGGGCACCCTCCTCACGCTCACGCTGGCCAAGCCGGAGTGGGTCATCCGAGAAGATGGCAGTCCTGTAGTAACGGCGCGCTA